>NC_064247.1:28582954-28886590 GCF_003254725.2 Canis lupus dingo | reverse complement strand
TATTATACCTACTTTTGTTTTTTATTTTATTTCTTTTCTAAAAAAAATACTTGAGACTTCCAGTAAAAAATAATGCTGGGTTAACGTAACAATAATAGCTGTCATGAGGCATTCTCACCAATAGTATTAAAATTATTACTTGAATTATTTAATTTCTAGTTTAATATTTAAAGTCTACCTTTAAAAAATGGGACCAAACATGTTCTGTCATCTATAGCTTGTGTTGAAAATCAGGCATTTAATACTATTTTCAAAACTAAGAAATATTAAAGAAAGATAGCCTCTGATCTACCTGTAGGTTAGGTTCGTTTTGGACCACTTGAGAGTTCGGGGGAAAACATTGTACTCGCCCACATCAGGGACCCCACATCTTGGTTTCTTCATGATGTCCAAGGTATTATCATCAAGTTTGCCAGTGACCTCTAAGCCGAAGAAGGACTGCATTTCTCGAAGCCTGTCAGCCACTGAGCCTGCTGCAGACTTCTTCAGGATTCCAGCAGGATTCAGGGGATAGTAGTAGGATTTCAGGTAGCGCTGAAAAAGAGACCAGAATGGCCTACTTTTAAAAGAAAAAAGGCATTGGTGAGATGTAACACCCCATTGGGATTAGCAAGATACTCTACCTCTGCAAGCTGGAAGTCTTCCTCAGACAGATCATCATCACCATCGCTGGGAAGGGGCAGGGACCAGCACTGAGTCCAGCTCAAGCAGAGGAAGGCAGCCAGGATGCCTGGGAGCATCTTGGTGGTTGTGCCTGGAGCCTGCTGTCTCTCCCAGACAAGCACCTTTACTTTTATAGACCTGCAGTGGTGACTCATCCTTTATGGACAAGTTCCCGCTTCCTAGTCTATTGAAGGTAAACATGCTTACATGGCGACTTTTTTTTTTTTTCCTCCCAAGAAAGTGTGGTTTGTGGTAGAATTTGAGGGAAATATAAAATGAGGGCATCTCTCATTTCAGCGGGGTCTCAAAAACCATCTGGCAAAATAAACAGCCTCAGCATATTTATGGATACTGTGGGAAGAAGCAGAGAGTAGTAATATTTCACTTCACTGGGCAAAAATATTTTTCCCTCTGTAGAAAAGCAGCTACTTTTACTCTTTTCAGACAAGAGTATCAAGATGATGCTCTCACTTCCTTAAAGAGATACTTAGTCCTGCTTCTAGAATATCTAGAACCTGGTGACTTCTGAACATCATTTTCCCTAGAGCGATTACAGAAGGAGACATGAGTACCTGAGGGCCAAACAATTGGGGCAAGCCCGAGATTGGAGGCTCAGATACTAGGGCACACCCACAGGGCCCTGGTGTGACTCTCGATACACATGGAATCCTCCATGGATTCCCCACAGGTTCAGGAAGGGGTAGGAGCCTATATGGAATACAATATAATGGCTAGCACATACCCGGGGATTACTAGGCTTAAAAGGCATGATCTCGTTAAATCTGTACAGTAGCCTAAGCAGGAGGTGCTACTGGAAGGCTTGTTTTCATTTGACATAAGAATAATCTGAGCACAGAGAAATTAAATACTAACCTCTAATAAAAGGTCAAAAGTTAATAAATGATATTGTCAGCATTTGACTCCAAGCCAGTAGACTTAAGACTTCATCTTTTTAACCACCATCCAGTATGGCTTCTACCCCATTAATTCTCAGAAATTTTCTCAAAAATGGAGCTGCTTTGTTCCCACACCCCTGGAAGTACCAGGAAAACTAGGGTCTAGGTAAGCTCTTGGCCAACTTCAAGTTTCTTAATTTTGACTTTTAAGAAGTTTGAATAGTAGATGTACCTGAGTTCCAAAAACTCAGGAAAATCATCCACGAGGGGCGTCCAGTCTGTTACAGAACATCCCACATTTAGTACCAGGAAATCAGAATGCCATCTTTGGTCCAGCATAGATGTAAATGGATAGAAAATACAAGTCATGATCTTCAGATTGAATGACTGAAAATGAAGTTAATTTAAGTGATCAGGAATCAGAGAGCAGCTCAGGTCCGGAACACAAGAAGACAAGGACAGGAGTGGAGCACAGGTTAGGGTGGGTAGGGAGGGGGCATTCCACATCTGAGTGACGTGCTGTCACCTGAGTTGGCCAGAGCCTCAGACGGAACCAGACAAGCTTATGAAATGTAAGCTATCGGCGGAGGACAATTATTACACCTTGTCCAAAAACAGATCCTTACAATAAATATTTCCAATGAGTTCGAGATTAGAGTTGGGCTCAACCAGCAACACAAAACAATAATTTGTTTTAAAACTCTTTCACAAACAGCAGTTGATTTTAGATTAAATGATAATAACCAAAAAGTTTGATTCATCTACTGAGCTTATAGGAAATTAGTTCATTCTAAATTATTTGTTTTTACCAATATAATTTCATAATCTTCTAAAGTATTTTAGATTTTTAAAGTTTTTTTTTTTAGATTAGTCTCATCAGATTTTGAAAAAGTTCAGAAACAAATGACATTTTATTTAATGTTTGGAAGTAGGAGAGATGAATCAAATAGGTTCACTGTACTGGTAGGTTCTCACGTATTTGTAGACATGTTACCACTTTAAGCTACAATTTTTTAAAAAGCCACTTTAGTTATTGTCAATGAATATTGATCAGGCATCAACTATGTGGGACACCATGTGGATCACTATGAAGATGGGGTGAAGCATAGTGCCTTTTTTGTAGGATGATTACAATATTATCTCCCCAGAAAGACGCATTTTTAATGAGCAGTGAAATAAATGTCACTGTGAAATAATGCTTATTATCAAACCGCATTAGTGTTTTGTCAGCTTCTCATATCACCTAAGCACACCCACAGTGCAAAATAAAAAATAAAAAACTGGACAGGTCAGTGAGAACACGCTGTTCACATTCTGTAGTGTTCTGAGCAAGGTAAATAAAAGTTGTTCAGAAGATTAAAATAGAAATTGATTCCTTCAGAAAATAATGGGACTGCTTGTCTGTAGCAACTGCTCATGGAGTAGCAAGCTTAGCTGGCGATCAGGATGTGTCATCACATGGAAATGTGATGGCAAATCACTTGTCAACACAAGCCCTTCTCTTGGGCTGTTAATTATTAGGAGGAAAGCCAGGTTTTGTGGCTGCCACTGCTGAAATGGTTTGTGGTTTCGAGCGACACCTCTCACACAATGAGGCCGTGCGGGTCTTTACAGACTGTCCCAACAAGCCTCCCAGCTCACTGGGCAGAAATGAAAACCTGTAGAATGAGCAAACAAAACTGGGCAAACTTAGCAGTGGTATCTCCTGCTGATTCACACATAAGCAACCCGGGCTTTTTAGAATATACGTCATCTTCTGTTTCTCAGTCCAAAACATCACCCAGGAGAGAATCAGGATTGTCCATGACCAACCCCTGAGTAAAGTATAGGGGGGTTCCAGACCAGGAAAAATAGGAACAAAGGCCATGGGAGTTGGATTACAATTATGAAAATTAAGTAAGTCAAAGAAACTTTCAGGTAAGAATTTTGGCTTTGGTTTAGAGTGTTGTAAATGAACGTTGACCATAACAAACACTTAGTATCTTGATTTTTCTAAAAGCTAGGTGATCTGACAGTGCAAGTGCAGAAGTAATGATTTTTGTAAACATCCTCTGATGGTCCCTTTGTTCTTCTGTCTGGTTTCCCCCAGAGCCCCAAGGAAGGGGTTCCATGCCCTTAAAGAGAAGCACTACCCTAGAATAGAAGTTCTCGATCACACCGACATGCTAGAATAAAGGGCAAGAGTGCCCCACTGACTCACTTGTGCACAGCCATGGCATGACCCCAGGTCAGGTGCAGGGCGCACAGGGACTCACATCAGAAGCTGGCCAGGCAGCAGGCCAGCGGTTTAGGAGAGCACTTGCTTTCACGCCTGAATTTCATGCTTTACACACATGGCTATGTTCATCTTGTGCGGATCCCTAAAGAAAGAAATAGAATCTGCAAGAAAAAAGGAAATTCTTTTTAATTCTTACCTGAGTATGGTATCTGAAAGTCAAGACTTAATTTTCTGGGCTTGCTTAAAAAAAAAAAAAAAGATTTTATTTTTTTATTTTAGAGAGAATTGAGCAAGAGTGAGGGGAGGGGCAGAGGGAGAGGGAAACTCAAGTGGGTTCCACTCGGAGCACGGAGCCCAACACGGGGCTCAATCCCACGACCCTGAGATCACGACTTCAGCTAAAACCAAGATTTGGACGCTTTACCAACTGAGCCACCCAGGCTCCTCCTGGGCTCACTTTCTAATGAACTGTAATTTTATTGTGCTTTGTTAAAAAGAGTGTTACTGGATGTCCACCTCTGCCAGATTTAACCAGAACTGAGAAAGAAAACAAGCAGGCATAGAACGCCAATTCTAGCCCATCCCTGTCCAAATGTCTTTGAAAAGGGAAAAATCTGGGATGGTTGGCAGTGAATAGTGGAAATGAAAACAAACTAGAGAAATGGGACCTTTGTAATTTTAACAAGCAATTGCAATATATTTAAAGTTCCCTAATATTTAAACAAATGAAACAAAGAGTCTATTTTTAAAGCAGCCTGGCCTCACCTTGTTACCCTCATTCACTAAAGTAAAAGTTATTATATATTCTTAATAAATTTTCTGATTTAGCGCAACCCCGGTGGCTCAGTGGTTTAGCACCGCCTTCAGCCCAGGGTGTGATCCTGGAGACCCGGGATTGAGTCCCACGTCAGGCTCCCTGCATGGAGCCTGCTTCTCTCTCTGCCTACGTCTCTGCCTTTCTCTGTGTGTCTCTCATGAATAAATAAATAAATCTTAAAAAAAAAAAGGAGTCTGTTTCTTAAAAAAAAATTCTGATTTACAAACTAATATACAAAAAGTAATAAACTTCTTGCATAATGACTGGAAGATGAGAAACCTAGAAGGAAAGAATTATCATAATACCCCCCAAAATTTTATTTATTTGTTTATTTTAAGATTTTATTTATTCATAGAGACAGAGGGAGAGAGGGGCAGAGACACAGGCAGAGGAAGAAGCAGGCTCCATCAGGAAGCCTGACGTGGGACTCGATCCCGGGTCTCCAGGATCACACCCGGCTGCAGGCAGCACTAAACCGCTGCGCCACCAGGGCTGCCCCCAAAATTTTTTAGATAATCCACACATACATTCTCTTTTTAAAAAAATTATTTATTTATTTGTTTGTTTGTTTATTTATTTATTTATTTATTTATTTATTTATTTATTTATTAAAGCTAGAGAGTGAGTGTACCCATGCAGGAGTGCACACACAGGGATGAGGTGGTGCAGAGGGAGATGGAAAGAGAGAGAATCCCAAGCAGACTCCCTGCCAAGCACAGAGCCCGATGCAGGGCTCAACCTTACCACCCTGAGATCATGACCTGAGCTGAAACCAAGAGTTGGACACTCAACAGACTGAGCCGCCCAGGTGCCCTCTCAACGTATATATTCTGAAAGTTGACTTATTTAGACGATAGTCAATCTTAAAGGTTTTATAAAATGTACTCTCTGGAATAGAAAAACAGGCCATGTTGCTAGTATGTTGCATCTGCTTTATTTTCAATTCCAGGAAAGCCATGTTGAACGAATTTGAGGTACCATGTTCCATAGTTTGCTCTTCTTCACTAAATCTGTCATAAAACTGAGAATGAACTCAAAACTGCACAAAATATATCTTAATAATACTAAGTGTTAAAGAGGTTAACTTTTAAAATTTTTCTATAAGCTCCAGTTAGATAATTTCAGAAAATTGTAGACAGGAATTCGCTGCAACCACGAACTGCCAACGGACTCCCTGCTCAGTCCAGCTAAGGGCGGATTTCCACCTCCACCTGCAGGGAAGAAGGCAGCTGTTCCCAGGTACAGACCACAGGCAGCATCCAGGCCTCGAGGGTCTCCTGGGAATTCATCCATCAACACTATGTGAGAGCCCCCAGCTTTTTTCCCGTCAATGACGAGGCAAAGAAAGGCCTTATTCTTGGCACAAAAACTATGACGAAGCAAACATGTGTAAAATGAGGAATATTATAAGCCTACATGTACACAGCAAAGAAACCGATTCGGGCTACGGCCTCCGGGTGGGGTTTGTTTCTCTTCTTTGTCCAGGGATTCCACTTTTGCCTGAGCCTATGGAGACCATTCAGAGAGTGAGAGCACAGGCCCTGGCATCAGTTACCACAGCCGAAACCCCAGCCCCGCCGCTTATGAGCTCCCTCACATATGCAGTTTGATCTCACTAATAGAGCAGTGAACAAAACACAGCAGAACCCGGGTCCTTGAGCAGCTGACAATCTAGTAGGGTGAGAGAGAGAATTAGAGAGATAATTAGATAATGAGAGAGAAAAATAGAGCAGGAAAGAGGGGTCAAGGAGGTATGTTGCAGTTTATTTGGAGTGGCAGGGAAGCGCTCATGGAGAAAGTGACTCTTGAGTAGGGATCCAAGGGAAATGAAGGTGGGAGTCATCAAGCAGGAAGAGGAGCAAGGGCAAAGGCCCTGAGGTAAGCATCTGTGTGGCGCATTTGGAGAAAGCAGCAAGAAGGCCAGTGTGGCTGGAGCAGAGTGAGATGACAAGTTATTGAATCTTAACTAGACAAATGGGATCGTCCCAGTACCTGTCTTTCAGGCCATATGATGAGCACACGACATGATGATGGAAGAGCCCTGTAGCAGTGCCTGGCACACAGTAAGCACTTGAGATAGCAACTCAGTTCCCGGTGAGTAGTCTGCACAGTGCCCAGCAAAGTCCCAGGGCTCAGCACCCTGTAGGCATGGGGGCCATTGCAGCAACAGTGTCCATGGGGTGAGGGCTAAGCCGAGCCAAGGCTTTTCCCAGACCCTTCCACTGTGTAGGTCTCAGGAAGGCCTTGGGCCCAAACTCTGACTTAGGTGTCTGCTACACTAATATTAACAATAGGAGGAAGGGGAGAGGGGCATTTCTATGGTCAAGCAAGGTTAGGAGACACTCGGTGACACAATCATGAGCCAGTTTTTTTCCTAGAGGACTCCTCAGAGCTTTAGCACGTCATGAACATCGTGAACATCTACGAGAGGGCTAAAGCTGGGAACATGCACTGGAGCTTCACACAGATTGGGGTTGCTGCTTTGGGGGATTGGCAAGGCAAACAAATCTTGAGAATGGGAAGACAGACCACCTTCAGCAAATTGGAAAGCCTGGGTGCCTTTGACATCATCCTCAGAGGAGATCTTTGTCTTGTCAGAGTGGGTGAGTCTCAGGGGTACATCAGAACCTTGGGGTCTCTGCAGTGGTGGAAGCCCAAGGTATGGCCAAATCTATGGGAGGCCAGGCAGACAAGTGCAAGCTATAAAGAGATACAACCTGGATGATCCATGTAAAAGCCACACAAAACTAGCTCTTCTCAGAGATCTTCTTAGATGTCTCTTCCAAGCCTTATTAACTACATCCCTCCCCTATTCCATATTTAGGGAAGAAGGACAAAAGGCAAGACCCCCACGGACACCTTCCTCAGTGGCCTGAGGCAAGTGACCCTAACCTGGCAGAGTGTCCTGAGGGGTGCAGGTTGGAGCCACTAAGATTCCACCACTGAGATGTTGTGCCTTGGGACTCCTCAGGGGTTAGGCAGGAACAAGTAAATGAATACCTATGGCCACTTTACTTCTACTGAGAAAGTACAGTAGATGAGCACTGCACACTGTAAATTATATTTTTAAAAAACTTTATTAGTTTGAAATAGGTAAAAGAAGTAGCCAATTACTGTCATGGTAACAGAGATGAGCCCTGAAGCCAGGCAGACCGAAGTCCATTTCCCTATTTGAGAAGTGGGGGGTAATAAAATCAGCTTTATAGGATTAGTGACAGAAGGTAATTGTGAAGTACGTGGCACATTGTAAGAGTTCAATTAGCTTTTTAAGATTTACTTTTTTAAAAGATTTATTTACTTATTTGAGAGAGGGTGCATGCAGGTGGGCAGGGGAAGGGCAGGGAGAGAAGTAGACTCCCTGCTGAGCATGGAGCCCAACAGGGAGCTCAATCCCAGGACCCTGGGATCACAACCTGAGCTGAAGGCAGATGCTTAACAAACTGAGCCCCCCAGGCGCCCCTAGACCTCAACTAGCTTTGTCGCTACCTCTATTACTAATATCCAAAGCACTTGACAAATAATAAATGCTCAATGTAAAGTAGCTACAAAGATTAAAATGCGAATTTAATGATTACGGAGTTCATCCAAAGTTTGTTTTTTGCTGAGCTGCAAGCAATAATGGGCACAGGAGGAAATTCATATCTGTGGTGTTAGATTGTTTCAGAGCATTTAGTGACATTCGCATAAAATGGTAAACATGCCAATTACAAGAATTTTTGTTGATTCAGGAAAACCTTCTGGCAGAAAGCACTTGGCAAATATAAATATTAGTATGTAGTTGCTACACACACACACACACACACACACACACACACACACCTTCCTTTTTCACATTTGCCTGAGTCTGGAATGTTCCTATATCAGATGTTTCCTAGTGCTCATTAGGTTATCAGAGGGACAGATCTTCTGTGTTAGCTGGGAGCCAGAATGACACATTCTTTAATTTAAAAAGTAGAGAAATTGTAGAAAGTCATTTAATTCTTGTATTGCCTAACTCTTAGTAATACAATATTTAGGAGCACCTGGGTGGCTCAGTCAGTTGAGCGTCTGCCTTTGGCTCAGGTCATGATCTCAGGGTCCTAGGACTGAGTCCCACATTGGACTTCCTGCTCAATGGGGTAACTGCTTCTCCCTCTTCTCCTGCTCATTTTCTCCCTCTCTCTCTTCCTATCAAGTAAATAAATAAAATCTTTTAAAAATACAATATTTAATCAATATTTAGTGAAGAGAAAGAAGATAATATGAAACAGCAAAACAGGCAATAAAGATCAGTGTTTTATATCTGAATGACATGTTTTATTTGTGAATTGCTAAAAATTATTTTCACCACATGAAGTTTAAATGATCAAGGATTGGTAAACTCTACTACACTTTCTTCAACCATAGGGGGAAAAACCTGATCAACTCAAACTTTGTAGTGTGACCACATAGTCCCCATGCTGACAGCGTGACCCCTCCAAGACCTCAGAAAGCATTTCGGTTGATTCTCTTTTATGGCTTCTGTTGCTGTTTGGGGATAGAAGATGGAAAACTCAGTGTTTCAACCATGTATGTACATGAAAGTAACAAAGCAATGTTCTCCTAAATGGGAAATTTCTGTAACTTCAGTGACTGTCCAGCATCAATGACTACACAAGGCCAGTGACTAGGATTACACCAGTCTGAACTGGAGAATAGTCACCCTCACCTTCGGAATCACTTGCCAGAATTTACGGTCACCAAAGCAAACCCTCATCCCAGACCATCAGCAAGAGGAAAGCGATGAGCCCACTTTCCAGAGGACTCATTGTATAGGGAAGAAAACCTCATGTTCTAGAAGGGAAGCAACTCAGAAATCACTGTCAAAACAAGAACAAAACCAGTCACTTCAAGTAGAGGGTATTAAAAAATGGGAAGTCTTTAATAAAGACAATGTGTTCATCCTTATTCTCTGTTTCCAAAGAAGATCCTGATGCCAGCAGGGTCCCAGAAAACTCTGGTGAAATTGAGTTGGGTCTCAGTGTCACTCAGACAGTGTAATCCACAGTCCCAGGGGAAAAATCTGGAATGCAATTTGCTATTCTGACTAATACACATACACACAGGCATTCCAGAAAGCTCCAAAACATGACATTTTAAGGATTCTTGTACTTTAAGAATGCATCCTTTTGATGATTCTTTTTATTTCCTTATAGGACCAAAAATCCAAGGTACATCATGGTATAATAAAGTTTCTTTAAAGATAGGCTTAATTTGTATGTGTTTGCAAGTATTCTTGGTTAAAAACAAAATCCAAAGTGCACTATAATCACCCAAGATTTAAAAACTCCTGGGACACCTGGGTGGCTCAGTTCATTAAGCGTCCGACTCTTGATTTTGGCTCAGGTCATGATCTCAGGGTCGTGAGATGGAGCCCCCCATCAGGCTCTGTGCTCAGCTCAGAATGTGCTTGGGATTCTGTTCCTCTCCCTCTGCCCCCACCTCTCATACTCTCCAAATGCATACATACATGCGTAAAATCTTTTTTAAAATTAAAAAAAAACTACTGTAAGACATTAATGTTAAAGAAGGTAAACGTTCTACTTACGATAAATTTGAATGTCATTTTGATTTCACCACAGCATAGCGCCAGAGATAACTGAGAATAACTCATAAATCAACGTCAAATTATACTACATACCAGTGACACACGGAAACATTGAATTGAAGGTTCCAGAGTTCTGAGGCACAGCCTTAAAGAAATACTGGTTTTAAAAAACTGAAAATCTTTACATTTAGATTCTTGTAAAGAACTAGCTACTACACCCTAACTTGCTTTCTCTGTCAATTACGGCTAAACGTTAGCACAGAAAGACAGTAAGTATTTCTCCAAAGTTTTGCTAGCTATTTACACACACTATGTAAAATACTTCACTCTATGAGCAGCCTTTAAATCCTGGAGGGTTTATTTTGAATGGCCTTCAGCAGTAGAGACGTATTGTTCTGATGTACTTGAGAAGGAGTGCAGAAATGTCTCTCACTCATCTTTATATCCTTCAAGATCTGACCCTTGGTTCTCATGCCAGGAGCTCGATTAAAATGTGTGAAACAGTTGGACACAAGGAAGGATGGGCTACAAGATGATTTTCTACAGATTTCTTGCCAAAATTATCTCATGTCTTGATTGTTTGCTTCACTTAAGAAAGAATCAGATCCACTCAAAAATATGGGTTCAAGATTTGTTGTTTTGAAACCTCCTAAATTTGCAAGAAAACAGTCTGCTGTCTGTTGTTAACAGACAACTGAGTTTAACTTTTACTTAAGATTCAGTCACACTTGACGGGATGAGCACTGGGTGTTATTCTGTATGTTGGTAAATTGAACACCAATAAAAAATTATTTTATTAAAAAAAGATTCAGTTCCTAATGAAAATTATTATATAAGGAAAAAAATAAAACCATTGGTTCTCAATGATTTTTTTTAATTAAAAAACATTTTTAAAGGTATTTTAAGCCACCTGACAAGATTTACCAAGTCTAAATTTAAATGACAGAGACAAAGCCTGGATTGGAACACAGAAGAATGTGACGTGGGGATAACGGGTTATAGACCCTAAAAGGACCTCCAGAGATCATCCGACCTAATCCTTTATATTCCATTGGAAGACAGATTGAGAAACTTCCTCAAAACCACACAATAAAATAAAGTTGGTGCTAGGATTAGAATCCCAGCCTCCCGACTAGGACAGCGCAGGATACTATGTGTTATCCCCAAACTACTTAACCCGTGCGTGTCTGACCTGCCGGAGCTAATCCTGCCTGTTGACATCCACGCACTGGAGAGGAAAAATCGCCAGCTGTCTTTTTATTTTGTAGGTCAAGTGATCAGTTAGCCATTTCATTTTCTTAGAGAAAAAGTTACACTCCCCTGAGTCAGGTGCCTCATAGGGTTTCAAGTGTCGGCATTGAGTGGGCCATGTGCTGGTGGACCATGGGAGGCTTGCACGTGCGGCAGCACCCCCAGAGCTCAGAGTCTCCTCTGCCCAAGGACTGATCTTGAGGGAAGTTGAGGAATGGCTTTCAAGCGCTACTGGGAAGGGCGCACACACCAACGCCCCTCCATGGCAAAGCGCATGCTGAAAGAGGAAAGCAGTGAGCGGGGAGCCGTCACCCCTGAGAGAGGCGGTCCCGCCCAGCTGAGGGCCTCCCGAGCTCTGGAAGTGTCAAGGCCAGGTAGAGGCCCAAGGACAACAGAGGCCCCAGCAGGGAGGCCACCGCATCTGCTGGCCTCCCGGCCACGAAGGCTGAAGAGCCTCCCATGCGGGCTGAGGGTTTGCAGGGAGATCACTGGAACCTCTGTCTCCTTGAGTCGATTTTACAGAATCAGAATATCAGCATGTGATTTTTGTCTTGATTTTGTTACTTTCCATTCAAGCACAGAGAAAGTTTAGCACATATTTTTGTCCAAAGGAAAAGTTTATGGTTAAAAACACAAGCTTCACTTCTTGTTTCCTGACCTTACATGCAGAATGTCAGTTTTGCTTTTTCTGAGGGTGTTATCTCTAAGTTGGTTGAGCAGCAGACAACTTGTATGTGCTCTCTGGCCCAAGAAGAGAGGGAAGGAGGAAGGATGAAGGAAGCCAGGGCACGAGGAAACTGAGAAAGAAGGAAGGAGAAACATTAAGAGAAAGGGAAGGTTAGGGAACCGAGACAACATTGGGCTGCGCGCTACCTCAGGCTCCCCAGCTTGTGTACTAGAGCCGCCGGCATCGGAGCCCAGACAGCGGTAGGAACACAGCTGGACAGGCCTGCAGGGCCAGCAAGCACCATCCCCCATCTAGGACTGGGACACCCGCACCGTGAGCCTCAGCATGGAGGCCATCCTGGCCCCCAGCCAGGACCATTGGAACCATGGGTCCAACCCTAAACCCTCAATGGGATAACTTAATCCAGATGTAGGAAATGAGACACTTGCCCAGGAAAGCATCATTAAGAATGTGTCAATTTTTTCCAAAACCAAAATTCTTTCCAAAATTTCCAAACCCCTGACAGACACAAGTGATCAAGCAGATCTCCTCCCTTCTTGTACTAAAGCACAGCTGATGAAAATAATGGAGCAAGAGGTTAAATACATAATTTGATCCATTCTTCCTCCAATGATACATAGTTTACACATTTTGGAAGGTCCTCTACTTGCCTGTGTCCAGCCCACTCGACAGTGCCATCAGCTGGAAGGCCAGGTCTGGGGCGTAACTAGCAAAAATGCAACTTTCATGCTGATATTTCATTTGCCCCCAGGATATTTTTCCATATTTTTCCATAGCTGATTTCAACCAGGGTGCTCCATCACTAACCGCAATCTCATCACAGACCCCACGCCAGCTGACAGGGATGGAGGCAGGTACAGTACCACCTGTCCAAGCTGAGACATTAAACCAGAAAGGAGTTCTCAGAAACCAGGGTGGTCAACAAGGACTTGCTGATGAGACCCAGGTAAGCTCACTCACTCTCCACCTGTCTTCTGTTGTCCCATGTGACAGGTGACAATCATATGCTGAGCACTCTTCCTTGACCTGCATGGGTGCTACCTGTAATCCCCCTCTCTCCAATGCAAAACAACATAAGAAAGGCAGTGAGGGTGGTGCTATCATACATGGTAACCCAGAAATGACACCACAAATGCCAAAATAACAGTCATTTGAAAAATTCAACACTTTATTATTATTCCTCATGACTGACATGAGAAGACAAATTATTAAATTATAGTCAACAGCAAAATGGAGGATGTCCCCAAAATGTAGGATATGAAGATGAGAATATTGAGTTTGGTTTTTTATTTTGATAATACCTTTTTTAGGGGCGCCTGGGAGATTCAGTTGGTGAAGCGTCTGCCTTCGGCTCAGGTCATGATCTCAGTGTCCTGGGATTGAGTCCTGCGTTGGGTTCCCTGCTCAGCAGGGAGTCTGCTTCTCCCTCTCCTTCTGACCCTCCCTCTGCTCATTCCCTCTCTCTCTAATAAATAAATAAAATCCTTAAAAAAAATACCCTTTTAACAATTCATTTTGATGATTTATTTTCAATAACACACATTTAAGTGTTAATACATCTTAGGTTCTATAATAGGTTTATACATTCTTAAAATACTAGAATTACCTAATTTCAATGATTTTTAAAACATTATAAATTCTGAATATTTTCTTTAAAAACATGAGTGTTAAACAGAATTTTATGAAACAAGTATTCTCATTTTGTTCATTTTAGAATTTATTGAATCTCTCCAGTGCTAATGAATCCTTCCATTCTCTTGGTTTTATTGGGCTTTGTGAACATTATTTATCCTATATAATTTTAATGGAGTAAGGATTTACATAGAGGCAGACTTGTCTGTGGCAACATGTAGGCTCTTCTGCCTGGAGTGTCTAGTCCATGAGGGAAAAGACAGTTGACGGGCTAGGTGTGAAGGAAGCATTCATTAAGATCACCCTCTCCTCTTCCTCCAAATAAACTATGAAAACTCTTGATTATATTTCTTATACATGTATATATCTCATATACATCTGTCAGTGGAAAAGAATATATAGATTATTAGATGTGATTCTCTATTGATCATATTTTACCTAGCAGGTGTGCTCCTCCATCTAAATGAACAGCAGAGGGCAGCCTGGGTGGCTCAGCGGCTTAGCGCCGCCTTCGGCCCAGGGCATGATCCTGGAGTCCTGAGATCAAGTCCCACATCAGGCTCCATACATGGAGCTTGCTCCTCCCTCTGCCTGTGTCTCTGCCTCTCTCTCTCTCTCTCTCTGTCTCTCTGTCTCTCGAGAATAAATAAATAAAATCTTAAAAAAAATAAGTAAACGAACAGCAGAGCGCGGACTTGTGAAGAGCTCTGGTCTGTATTGAATTGCCATGAAGGAAAGGTGACTTTTAGGGTAAAGGATGTTAGGGCAAAGGAGAGAGAAGGAGACAAATGGTGATAACCTAGCTGAGCTGTGTGACTACCTTTCCATCCAGACCAGCTGGACCTGGATTACCTGTAACAAGTGCATTCACCTATTCTTTGCTAGGCAGTAGAAATGCAATGACTGTTTTTAGTACACACACGTGTAAGCTTTCAGAAAAACAGGTACAACCAAATGTGACACAAGCAGCTCCCACATCAGGATATAACTAGTCAGGGGGAGTTTGAGAGACTGCTTTTATTGTTTTGTTTTGTTTTTGGAGATGGTTTTTAGTTGTCTGAAGGGCATTCTCTGGGAACCTGACCACCTTCTAATTCACAACTATCTTCCCATACATTGTATACTATTTGCAATTATTTTTAATTCTTGAATTTATGAAGTCAGTGCTCATAAATATTGCCTAGGTCCAATTTCAATTTAAATTGCAAGAAACCAAATATTCATAATATATAAAGAACTAATGCTACTCAACACCAAACACACACACACACACACACACACACACACACACACAATTGGATTGAAAAATGGGAAAAGAGCCTGAACAGATATTTTTTCCAAAGAAGACCTACAGATGGCCAACAGACACATGAAGAGATGCTCATCATCACTTATCATCACAGAAATGCAAATCAAAACCACAATGAGATACCACCTCACACCTGTCAGAATAGCTAACATTAAAAAGACAAGAAATAACAAGTGCTAGCAAGAATGTGGAGAAAATGAAACTGTCATGTACTGCTTTTGGTAGTGCAGACTGGTGCAGTCACTATGGAAAACACTAGGAGGTTCTTTAAAAAATTAAAAATAGAATTACCATGTGATCCAGTAATTGCACTACTGGGTATTTACCCAAAGAAAACAAAAACACTCATTCAAAATGATACATGATCCCTATGTTTATTGCAACATAATTTGCAGTAGCCAAGATGTGGATACAGCCCATGTCCATTGATAGATGAGTGGATAATGTATGCCAGAAGTATTATGCAGTCATAAAGAAGGATGAAATCCTGCCATTTGTGACAACACAGATGGATTTTGAGGGTATCACACTAAGCAAAATTAGCCAGTCAGAGAAAGACAAATACCATGTAATCTCACTCATATGTGAAAAATGAATAAATAAATAAAAAAGCAAAATCAGACCTATAAATACAGAGAATGGGTTGACATTGCCAGAGAAGGGGGTGGAGTGATGGGAAAAGTGGGCGAAGGACAGCAGGAGGCACAGGCATATGGTGCTGTGATGAGGCCGTCACAGACAAGCAAGGCACAGCACAGAGAACAGGGTTGTGATGTGATAACGCGTATGGAGACAGATGGTACCCACGCTCATGGGAGCACAGCCTGACCTGCAGATGTGTTCAATCACTGTGTCCTGCACCTGAAACTAACATAGCACTATCTGTCAAGTATATTCACATTAATAGAACTTTAATCCAAAAATAAATAAATGGTAAGTAACCTTATTCGATGAGAATGTTGGTGACCTAAATAATATTATTATGCTACTGACATGAATACATACAGTTTGAAGAGGCTGTTTACAATCCTTTGCATGTTGATAAGATTTAAGGTACAAAGAGTCATTGAATAATGTGAGTCATGTTGTCTGACTTCAGCTTTAGACAGTATTTGTGGCTTACAGTGACTGAAAACTTAAATGATATGAGCATTTGTGAACCATGCCCTGGGGACAGGGAGGAGCATGCTGCATACCTTTAGCAAAAATTCTGAAATTGACTTTGTACGTATGAATCACCACGGGATTTTCCACAACCACAAGAGAGAGAACCAGCGATAGCATGTTAATGACTTTTTATTTCCTTAAAAGACATTTAAGGAAGAGAAATCTTGGTTCAGAAATACAGAATGTTTTCAAAATAAAGGAGAAAATGGTAAGAACTCACATTTCAGGCTACGGATGACAGTGGCACCTGCGACACAGAGTCTCCTGAGTTAACCCTGAAGACGTGAACATCGCGTACAATGGACACAGGCACCGAGTCTAATTGTAATGTGTGACAAATGCTGCATGATTTTGACAAAGTTATTTAAACGTTCTGAGTCTTGTTTTCCTCGCCTGAAAACCAGGACTGGAACAGGTCCTTCCTATCAGTGTGACACTCAGAGTCCACAGGAGCGGAAGGACGGCAGTGTACCTGACACGTGGCTCTTACACGCTCTCACCACTGACATCGGGGCCGCTGGCACCCCGTGTCACTGAATGCTAGTCAATGTGTGAGCAACGCCACTTATGCACAAAGCACAGCACTTGAAGTGTTGGAAGACACGCACAGAATGGAAGCTATAACCTTAGACACAAACAAGGGAAAACACGACCTGCCCGCATCCTGTCTACCAAGGGTATCCCTCCCCTTGTCGTCTCCTATAGGATGGCAGAAAGTCCTGCAGGGCTTTGCAGGGGCTCATTCGGGTACAGAATAGAGAAGGGGCTTCGGGGTGCACAAGTTGGCACACATAGCTCGCACAGAGATGACAAGATGTTTCCCCGTGACAAATCCCGCTCTTTCTGGTTTTAATGCATCCACAGGAGTCTCTGCCCCTTGACATTTCTCTGCACCGGCCTTCGCCTTGTGTACATGGTGCAAGGGCTTCACAGTCACCACCAATCAGAGAGGTGCCTGCAGGTACGCGGTCAGCGAGTTGTACCGCCAGGTGCTTGGGCAGAGGCCGTGCGGGGCGGCAGTTTGCCCACCAAAGAAAGGAGGTAAAGGGACATAAAGAATCCAGAAAGTGGCCACCTGTATGGCCAGCACCTCCCAGACACTGGTGGTCTCTCTCCCTCCCGCTCTCTCCTCCCTGGCTCCCTCTCCGCATCCCATTTCCCCCACTACCCTCATCCCTCTTTCTCTCCCTCTCTCCCCCTCCCGCTCCCCTACCCCTGTCCCTCTCTCCCACTCTCCCCCTTCCCTCTCCCCTACCCTCATCCCTTTCTCTCTCTTCCTCTTTCTCTCTCCCCATCCTCTCCCTCTCTAACATACTCTACAAGAGAATCAGATGGGTTCATTTAGATGACTCTCCAACATAGAATTGCTCCTCCTGCAGAACGTTTTCCAGCAAGCCTATACATGTCTCCCTTTGGGTCAAGGGCCCTGCTAGATTATGTGGCCAGGATGATGCTATGGTGGCCAGCGTAAAGTATGGCATAAGGAGTGTGTAAGGAGTCGGTCCTGGGCAGGTGGCTGTGGGCATGGTGCTACTGAGCACAGCACAAACTCCTCTAAGATTCTGGGCTGCCTCACAGCCTTCACTGGGCTTGGTCAATCTTCCTGCCAGAATATAGAAGATGGTGTAGGAAGGCCAAGGAAGGAGGGGCAGTGGTCCAGGTTAATAGTTCCCAGGAGGGCAGCCCTTAAATCAACCACTTTGTGCTAAGGAGTTTTCCTGTTGGCTAACGTGTCCCTACATACACAATTGTGCCGCATTATATACACTCACATGGAAATTAAATGAGAAGAATGGTAACAATAATTGCCAATATTTATTTAGTAGCTAGGCTAAATAATCTCATTTTATTTATATAACAGTATATAACTAAATTTTATGATCATTTTCATTCCTTTCTCATGGGTAATAAAACAAATTCAGTGACAAGTCACACTTGTCAAAGCCAACAAATGGTAGGTACGGGATTTGAGCCTCACTATTTCCAGCATCAAAGCCCATGGGTTTAATCACTATCCTGCAGTGTTTCTCAACTAAAAGGAAGACTATGGGGGGAAAGAAGCAGATCTCAAAGAAGAAACCTGACACTAGAGATCAATGGGTGGAGGTCAACACTCAAGATTGAAAGGTTCATGGGATTCCTATGTAACACCTGGTCAGTGCCATTGACACACAGACTCTCTGCCGGTGGTCAGCAGCACATACTGGTCATGCAGGAACCTGTTGGCTCTGAGAGTCTGGGGCAGCAAACAACCACCAGCTTCAATGGCCAAGCTGAGAGAAAACAAGAATTGTCCCAGACTCATGATGTCTTAGCAAGAGTGACCCCAGCACTTGTCACCTGCTGATGCACACTAGAGCATTCTGCTATCATCGCCAAGTAGGCATCCCGAAACAAAGTGCACACTTTACTGCATAGTTCAGAACTTGATCATGTCTTCACTATGATAGATTTTTGTCTTTAAAGCCAAATTTGTCCAGAACAAAATTAATATCCCAAAGTAGAACTGGCTTATATTTGACAAGTGGTAATTGCACCCAATACTACCAGTCAGCCTTTGGGCAAACCTGCTCTAAATAATTACTGGGTAAAAGCTCTTCAAATTTTGGGCAGAAAAAACTCCAAGTCAAAATAAAGAGTGCTTGTCACCTAAATCCCCATTCTCTATAGAATAACCAACAATAAACCAACCAGGAGAAAAACAAGAGATAAAAAACAAGCCAAAATAATTAAAGGTTCATCGAAATTCTGTTACAAGGTCTAGTATATTGTTATCAAGCCAAAGGTTTCACTGTTTATGTTTGAAAGAAAGTGTCCCATTAGGGAGACAGTTTAACATAATATTTTTCTTTAGGTTACTGGAAGCCACTGTAGTTCTACCGATAAAAAATTGGCACCACTCTACTGTGGGATGAAATGCCCTCCATTATGGCTTTTCCCCTTTTACATACGCCACCACATATAATTTTCACCATACAGACATTGAGCAATGCATTGGTCTATGTTTGTCTGGTAAGAAGTCTGATGAAATTTTTGTATTTGCTAAACCATTAGAGGGTTTCTCTGAATTTCTAATTCCAGAGAACTCATAAAGTTAATGGAAATTGGGGTATAAACCACACCGGAGCTCTCCTTAACCATTCACCTCTTGTCCCGGCCAGTGCAAAGCCACATTTCTTGGGCTTTTTTTTTTTTTTTTTAAGTCCAAAGAGTAATAATTCAATACAGACACTAAACTGGTCTCCTGATCTCATTCTAGCTCTGCTGGCTGCGAAAAACAAAACACTCCTGACCTGAATCCTCACCATTTTGACCCAGTTCCTATTAGTGGTCACCTGTCTCCTCAAAAGAGACAAAGCCACAGGGACCCATCCAGCCACTGGGTAGGAAAGTCCCCCTCATTGAAAAGTCAAGATCTGAACCATTAATCAGGAGTCAAAATCCGGGGGTGGAAGTCATTTCCAGGAGGCTGAACATGGGGGTGGTGAATTGATAGAACATTGCTCATTGCAAGTCTGATAGACTAAAAACAGCTTAATTGTGCCTGTCTCAGGGCTGGCCCATTCCATTGTGATAGCCAATAAAGGCAACCGAGCAAAATATTAATGACTCATATCCTGGCATCAGCATGAGACAACACCTCAAGGTTAATTAAGGAAATAAAAAACAAATATCAAGGCAATGTCAAGATGTATTTTTAATTTGCCTTGGAAGGTTGGGCATATTGTCTTTTTCATCTTATAAATTACTTTTTAACACAACATCTATATGAATGCCTGGTCCAGTTGTCTCGTACTCTATGTCAAACACATACCAGGGACAGACACAAGTCCACCTCTCTGCTTCTCTGCCCTGTCCTCTCCCACCATCCCGCTGGCATGTCCATGGGTCAGGCATCTTCCAGCATTCCCCTTAAGTAGAGACATGTACTTTCTTTAGCCCAAAGACCATCCTTCTTACTTTTTTTGCCACTGCCCATCATTCCTTATATACATATTAGGTCAACACATATGAAATTGCCATTATAGGACATAAAAAATGGTCAGTGCAGGTGCTTTCAAGAGGTTTGAGCTAAATAGTGAAAGGTTCATAGGGGAAAGGAGAGAAAATGAGTGGGAAAAATCAGAGAGGGTGACAGAACATGAGAGACTCCTAACTCTGGGAAACGAACAAGGGACGAGGGGTAGTGGAAGG
Source organism: Canis lupus dingo (assembly GCF_003254725.2). Lineage (NCBI taxonomy): Eukaryota > Metazoa > Chordata > Mammalia > Carnivora > Canidae > Canis > Canis lupus. Next base: position 28,866,189 of record NC_064247.1, on the reverse strand, counting down.
GGAGGTGGGCAGGGGGATGGGGTGACTGGGTGACGGGCACTGAAGGATCACTTGATGGGATGAGCACTGGGTGTTATACTATATGTTGGCAAATCGAACTCCAATAAAAGAACATACAAAAAAAAAGAGGTTCGAACTATTGGTGTGTATGTGTATGTATTATACAATGTGTGCATGTTTGCATGTTTACATGTGTGTGAGGCTGAAGTGCTGAGCATGTTTGACTTGAGTTAATCTTTACAATACCCTGTAAGGCAGGTGCATTTCTTCAAGGTACACATGTGAACACAGCAGCTAAGGACCTACACTTACTTGTCTACGTAGGTCTTCCAGGATGTAAATTCCGATTTCTAGCCCTGGGGTCACATAATCCCCCCCAGCTTCCTTATCATGGGCTCTCCTGCATGGCCTGCTTGATTCAGGCCACCAAACCATCCTGACTCCAAAAGAAACCCAGCCAAGAGCTCCCAAGCTTGCACCATCTCCTCTCCCTTCCGTTCCCAGGATGTGGCACAGCGGGTAAGTCAGCAAGTCTTCCATGAGCTTAGTCCATTAGCAGACGTAGGTAAAATTAACTTGGAACTTTTCAGTGATTGAATGCTTATTTCTCCAAGAAATTTTGGATAAATTCTTCAAGTCATTTTTTGGGGGGAAGAACCAGGTTTGGGCAAAATCTTGCATTTATTTTAGAGAAGTGCTAGTTTTCCCAGAAATTTGACGGGAAAATGTGCTTATAACATAGTTGAGCAAAGGTGTCCAAACACTGTGAAATCCAGTTTCTCTCCTCTCCCAAATTACAGAGCGTGAGAAGTGGTTTCCCAGCTTTCCGGTTCCTGCTCTGTGCATTTTGGGAAGTGAGACCACAGGAGTCTAGATTTACATTTTTTTTTTTCAGTAAATGCTTATACAAATCCATCCTTTCCTGTTGGTTTTTGACTAGTTTGTTTGCAACTCACATTCTTGGCTGAAGTTATTAAAAAAACAAAAAAGCTTTCACTAGATTATGAAACATTGTGTTAAACCCTCTTCACAGCTCACATTTTTGGTGATCATTGGCAGCAAGAAAGGTGGCTTTGCATGAGAAATCACAGCATCTTTTTCTTTCTTTTTCTTTTTAATAATAAATTTATTTTTTATTGGTGTTCAATTTACCAACATACAGAACAACACCCAGTGCTCATCCCGTCAAGTGTCCCCCTCAGTGCCCGCCACCCAGTCACCCCCACCCCCCACCCACCTCCCCTTCCACCACCCCTAGTTCGTTTCCCAGAGTTAGGAGTCTTTATGTTCTGTCTCCCTTTCTGATATTTCCCACCCACTTCTTCTCCCTTCCCTTCTATTCCCTTTCACTATTATTTATATTCCCCAAATGAATGAGAACGTACAATGTTTGTCTTTCTCCGATTGACTTAAAAAAATAAAGAAGAAGAAGAAATCACAGCATCCTCAGGATTCTCTGAGCACAGAATAGGACAGGAGGGAGTCCGGCAGCCCAGGTGGCTCAGCCGTTTAGCGCCACCTTCAGCCCAGGGCGTGATCCTGGAGACCAGGGATCGAGTCCCACGTCAGCCTCCCTGCACTCGGCCTGCTTCTCCCTCTGCTTGTGTCTCTACCTCTCTCTCTCTCTCTCTCTTTCTCTCCTCTCTGTGTTTCTCATGAATAAATAAATACAATCTAAAAAAAATCTAAAAAAAAGGACATGAGGGAGTCAATGTTAACACAGACCAGCAAGCCAGAGCGAGGGCATCAGGACAATGTCTCCATCCCAACTACCTCGTTGGTTAACTGGAAAGGCAGGAAGAGGGAGTCACCACCTGTGCAAGCCTCACCAATCAGGGGCCCTTCGGGATCACACTTTTCTCAAACCGAGTTCACCACGTGCTCGCTACTTATTCTCAAGGTCTGCAAGGTTCCCAGGGTGATTTATTTATTTTCTGTTTTCATTTTAACAGTCACCTAAAGGTAATCAGCATAAGCATATCCTGCATTATGTGGATTATGACCACCTATCTTGTAACCAAAAACTAGGCAGGATTTCAGGGTTCACGTTTGTAGTTGTCCCTACAAACTGCGGAGAATTATGGGGAAAAGAACAGAGAACTGAATGGGCCAGGTGAAAGCTAAATGATGTCGTGAGCATCATACAAAGGAAGCTCCTGGTGAAGCAGGCAGGTGGGAGACATGCTGTAGCCACCTGTGCTTTAGTGAGGGCAGTCAGGAACATATCCACATGGGGGTCAGGGTCTAGTTGTGGCAAAATGATACCAATTGTCACATCAATTTAATGTAGCTTATTTAAAATCTGTTGGGTTTAAAGTGTTAAATGTAGACGTTTTGGAAATGTGTTTTGCTTTGACAGCTACAAAAGAATTATCGCTAATGGAAATGTCTCAGGAGTATGTGTCCGCACACAGACGAAAGCATCAGTTTGCTGGTGCAGCCCTAACAAAGTACCACAAGCTGCGCAGCTCACACAACAAAAATGTCTGTCTCATGGTTATGCCAGATCTAGATGTCGACAATGCCACGTTTCCCTGAAGGCAGTAGGGGAGGGTCTGCTCCAGGTCCCTCTCCGAGCTTCTTGTAGTTCCTTGGCCTGTGACAGAGTAGCTCCGAGCTTTTCACAGGATGCCCTCCCTGTGTGCATGTCTGCCCCCAAACTTCCCCTTTCTGTAAGGACACCAGTCATATTGGATTAGGGACCTGCCCTACTCCATGCACTATGACCTCATCTTAAGTAATTACATCTGCCACATCTCTACATCCAAATAAGGTCACATTTAGAAGTCCTAGGGGTTAGGACTTCAACGTATGAATTTGGTGAGGAGGGGACACAATTCAATCCATAACAGGAAACAACATAATAAAAATAATTTAAAACATTAAGGAACCCAAATATTTTTTTCCCTTTAAAAGTGATCTGCATGTTGCTCAATTTTGAGAAACCATGCTCAAGATTATATCATTCTGGTAAGAACAAGAATTTATAACTTCTCATTTGTCCATAAGACACTTTATAATAAATATTTAACATTAAAAATAAACTCCTGATGGGTCAAACCATAGAAAACTTGAGGAAAAACAGAACAGGAAAGGGGATGATATGTTTCTTTTACAAGAAACAGATAAAATGATAATAGAAGCACAGACCTCAATAGACAAGGAAGTAAAAGACAAAAAGAGAATTTGTAGCTGAGGAAATGTGAGAAACAAATAGTCAAAGAAGTGGGACTTTTTAACTACAGTATTGTTTGCAAGCACAGAGGTAGGTGTCTGGAGAGAAATCCGACTCCTCACTTAGCCAGCACTCAGGTACTTTGTCGCCACCTGCTTAGAAAACACTAATATTGAAAATGCTGTGAGGTTTCTCAAAGTTAAAAAATATACAGATAACATGTTAAAAACCTGTTTTTATTGAGGTGAATTTCACATAAAACAAAATCGACCACTTCACAGTGTGCAGTTCTGTGACAGCTAGTGTGTTCACATGTTGTGCAAGCAGCATGTTATGCTAAGTTCCAAAACCTTTTCATCTTCCTTCAGGAAGAGCCTGGGTGCATCAAAGCATCACACCCCGGGGTCTCTGCCCCTTGCTCCCAGCCCCTGTCAACCACCAGGCTGCCCTCTGTGTCTTTGGATCTGCCTGTCCTGGATATTTCATGTACATGAAATCATATGATACGTCATCTTGTGCATCTGGCTTCTCTTACTTGGCACCGTGTTTTGGAAGTCTATCCCCTTAAAGCATGCGCTTCATTCTGTTTTATGGCTGAAAAATATTCCATTGTGTGTGTACACACTGCCATCCATCATCTATTCCTCTATCTGGTGGCATGTAGATTGTGCCCATCCTCTGGCTCTTGTGAATAGTGCTGTTACAGATCACCTTCAGAAAAGGAAAAATCCTACCTTTTATTCAGTCATTCTAATTCAGGAATTCTTCCCAAGGAGAATAACCTAACATCTGTAAAATCTATACCTTACATCTATTGCAGGGTTATCAGTATAACTGGGGAAAAAATACAGTTGTAGTAAAACCCAAGCTGACTGGTGGCTATTAGATCTTTTGTTATAACCTCCTAACTGGTCCCCACTGATTCCACTCTTCCCCCTAAAATTTATTCTTCAAGCAAGAGCCCAAGCAAATGTTTTCTGACAGGTGGTCCAGTCACCTCACTTCCTGGCTAACATCTTGCAATGATTTTCCATCTCATTCAAAATAAGCCAGCGCCCCCTCTCACTGATAGCGGAGTCCTGAGCAGTTCCACGCCAGACCCATCCATGCACACTCTGCCTTCCCCTCTGCACACCACACCGGCTCCCCTCTGTTCCTGGATGACTGCAGATGCTCATCATTCTCCTCAAGGCTCTGTCATGTTTCTCGTCTTGGTCTCACTCCCTCTGTTCCCTCCTCACTCACTCTCACTCCAGTCTGACTTCTGTCCTACCACTGGAGCAAAAGTGCAAGTTGCAAGTGACTCAGATAAATAATGTTGAGATAAACACACATATGTTAAATCTTTATGAGGAGCTCTGATAATGATATCCTTAAAAATAAATTGCTATAAAAATAGTTTGGGACATGTTTGTACTTTTCTGCCAAACCACCTCTGGAAACTGTTGTTTGGTCTCTCACTGGTCATCTTCCTCCATCTCCCTCCCCTTCACCAAGGCTAACCAGTCTCAAGGTACAGATGATCTTCTCTTCTCTCTACCCTGTTTCCCTGGTGACAAGATGCAGCGCAGATCCCAGTTCTGCTCTGGCACCTCAAGGCTAGTGGCTGAGTGCACAGGGAGCCAGCACGTCCATATCAGGGATGGGTCCTCAGACACAGCAGCGGCAGCACAGAGGTGGTTAAGGCACCTTTGGAATAGCTGGATCAAAAGCATCATGTGGACTTATCCCCATTCTGATGATATTTACCACGTGGAGAATAGACAAAATCATGTGAGGAGGCTGGATCCCTAATGACAGGTGGGGACCAGGTGCTAGGGAAATTCAAATAACTCAAGTAATCTTGAGAAAGAAAAACAAAGCTGGAGGAATCACTGTCTCTGATTTCAAACTATATTACAAAGCTATCGTAATTAAAACAGTATGGAATCAGGATAAACAGACACAGAGATCAATGGCTCAGAACAGGGAGTCCAGAGATAAACTCACACTTACATGGTTGGTTGATTTACGGCAAAGAAGCCACTAGTAACAATGGGGGAGGGACAGTCTCTTCAGTAAATGATGTCAGGGAGGCTGGGCAACCACAAACAAAAGAATGGAACTCAAACACCATGTTATAGAAATCAACTCAAAATGGATTAAAAACTTAAATGGAAGACTTGAAGCCGTAAAACTCCTAGAAGAAAACAGAGGCCATAAACTCCCTGAGATGGGTCTTAGTGATAATTTTTTTTAATCTGACACCAAATGCAAATGCAGCAAAAGCAAAAATAAATAAGTGGGACCACATCATTAGAAAGCTTCCGCTCAGCCAAGGAACCCATCAACAAAATGAAAAGGCAGCCTATAGAATGGGAGAGAATATTTGCAAATCATATCCCTGATAAGGGGCTAATACCCAAAATATATATTTTAAAACCCCTCATATAACTCAATAGCAAAAAAGTAATCTGATTTTAAAATGGCTAGAGGACTTGAGTAGACACTTTTCCAAAGAAGACATCCAGATGGCCAACAGACACATGAAAAAAGATGCCCAGCATCACTCATCACTGGGAAATACAAATAAAAACCACAAGGAGATATCACCTCACAGCTGTTAGAATGGCTAAAATCTCCAGCACAAGAAATAGCAGCTGTTGGTGAGGATGTGGAGAAAGGAATCCTCATGCACTGTTGGTGAGAATGCAAACTGGTACGGCCACTCTAGAAAACTGTATGGAGGATCCTCAAAAAAATGAAAACTAGAACGACTGCATAACCCAGCAATTCAACTTTTGGGTATTTATCTAAAGGCAACAAAAACACTAACTTGAAAAGATGTATGTGTCCCCATCTTATTGCAGCATTATCTACAACAGCCCAGATACGAAAACAACATAAGTGTCCATAAAGGGACGAGTGGATAAAGAAATTGTGCTGTGTATATGTATATAATATACATGTTATGTATATTATATAACTTGTGTGTGTATGTATATAATGGAATATTATTCAGTTATAAAAAATAATAAAATCTTGCCCTTTGGGACAACATTGATAGACCTCAAGGGCATTATGCCAAGCAAAATAGATGGAGAAACACAAATACCTTGTGATATGTCTTATATGTGGAATCTAAAAACAAACAAAACCAAACTCATAGATACAGATAACAGATCAGCGGTTGTCAGAAAGAGAATGGAGGTGAGAGAAATGGTGAAGGAGATCAAAAAAGTAAAAAGAAATAAAAAGAAGAATGTCTAAAAACATGTGACAAAGCAATATCTATATTCACTTTATATAGATCCACACATACACACACATATATACTGTCAATACAAATCATGCATATCATATATACATAGTCATTATATGTGCATGTATGTAGTTATTATAGATTATGCATATTATAAAACATACCCTAAATTGAAGTTTTTATTATAGCCACTAAAAACTTTTGAAGATACAGGGAATGAAATGAGAAAGTTTAGGACTATTATCCTTGATTTTTCCTCATGAAACAGAAGAGCCAGTTGACAAAGATAAAGGAGTCTTAGCCAAGGGCAAATGTTTTTTGATCAAGCATCAGACAAATATTTTGCAGGCCACATACAGTTTTCTTTTCTTTCTTTTTTTTTTTTTTTAAAAAAAAAAAAAAAAAAAAAAAGCAAGGAATGAGCTTCTACCAGAATACTCTTAGGGCCCACTTTAGAAACACCAGCAAACACTCTTAGGGATCACACACAAAAAAATCACAGTTAACCCGTCTCTCATATTCTCTCACGTAGGTGAAGTCTGAGGCCTGGGGATTGTGTCAAATCCATGGTCATCTGGACCAGAGGACTCCATGGGTCAATTGTGAATTTGGATGCCCATCAGTCCCTGCATCTCACTGATGTTAATTCACGCGAAGAACACACAAGTCAATGCTGGTGCTCATTACGTTCCACAGAATAACTCAGCATTTCTTTGCTTCCATACAGTTGTAAGGTGTGCTTTGCTCATTTGTTTAATTAAATCCAAAAAACACATGTCAGTGCCTGAGCCAGGTGCATTAGACACAAGACAACTCAGTTGTCTAACAGGGTCTCAGTCCTAAAAGTAAGTAATGTTGAGAAGACAAGAATGAAGGAAGCCCAATAACTAGCATCTTCTTCCCCACTAGGCTTTAGAACAAACTGAGAAATAAGATTTAAAAAAACAATAAAAGGAGATAAGTAAAATTTCAACTTAATTAACAACAAGGACTAAGTTGAAGGACAAAGCTTAACATGAAAGCCAAATTGGATTTTGTGCACTTTTCTCTTACTATTTTTTACTGTTTCTTTACCCTGTAGTGTAGGCCTTGGAACAGCCCAACAGAGGGAAACTTTGGGTCTGCAAAGTAAGATACATGTACTTCAGGTCTTAGCTCTCGCTGGCCAAAGTGGAGATGAGATGAGAAAAGGGACCAAATACACAACCTCAGGACCATTTGTGAATTAACTCCATCCAGTTAAGATACATGGATCAAGTTGTCAACCACAGAGCAGATGTTTCCTCCATGAGGAAAAGTCGGCAAGGAGCAGGAAGCCAAGAGTGTTAAGGGAAAATTCCTTCTTCATGGAATCAAGTGAAAAGAGACCTTCACCCCCAAGAAGACAGACACTCAACTCTCTGTGCCTCAAGTCTGACTGTAGTCTATGTTCTAAAAGTGGTGTAAACAATGCCTTTGGAGACATGGAAAGGAAAGGAATTACTGCCGACAGCAGGGGAACAGTATAGTCTGTGGAGAGGAGGTGGTTGTCTAACTGTGTTGAAAGATGTGTAGGGTTTGTGCAAGTCTACCCAGGAAAGGAATAGTGGGCTGGGAGGTGAACTGAGACGCAGAGGGAACAACAGGACTCTAGGTACAAATATGAATGTTCACGGAGAGCTAGACAAAGAAGCCTCCAGCAGGATGGACAAGATCATTTCAGGAGGCCAATGTGATCTGGACGGTTTGGGGCATCTTTCAACTTTTTAAATTATTGAGCAATCTGCAAATGTACTTCGTCATGACTCGGGATGGGGGTAAGTTTGAGGCTAGGGGAAACTCAATTAGTGGGTGCCAAAAATGGGGACAGGAGTATCTGTTGTCCAGGTTACCTGATGATTAAAAAGCAAAAGCAAAACAGTGATTGACATGATGAGGTGCCATTTTGAAAGTAGATTTGTCAGAATGTCTCATATCCCAGAACAGCTTGCTCCATACATATGGAGGGGAGAAAGCAAGAGATGGAGATTTTTTTTTAAAGGTTGAGTGAAGTTGCAGAGGACTGGAATAACCTTCAAGTAAGTTTATACTTTATTCCATAGAAAATGAGAAGCAAGAGAAGAGTTTTGAACAGAGTTATTATATGACAAGTGCCATACTAGTCACAGTCATTAAAGTGACACTAGCCTTCCAAGAGTTTGTATCCACATCAGGACCAACATGTACATGAGTACTTCACACACATGTGCAAGGAGGCCTAAGGGTGATGTACCAGTCATATGTCAGAGATATCCCTCTGGTGACAGGGTGAGCCCTGGTTGGAGGCAAGGACTCTGCTCAGAAAGCAACTGCAATGGGCTGGCCAGGGATCAAGAGGATCACAGAGTGGTCGGGGGGAAAGGAAACCAAACCATAACCAAAAATCCTATTGCCTTTTAGATTTGTTGTGACTTAAAAATCATTTTCACATTTTGATTTAACAGGCTCTTTTTCACAGGTTGTGATGGAAAGTATTCAGACCAAATATCCAGATGCCAAGCAAACAGTATACTCTTTTGTTGATTTAACTCCAATATGACCCAGCTGTGAAAAAGTAATTGCGTTGACCAGGCTGTCTGTTTGTACACTTAGAAAACTATAGGTTAGACTCCCAGAAGTTTTTATTTTGCCAGGAACCTGAACCACAGGCAATGTAAAATTATGAAACTTGATGGTCAGGAGAGTAATATGGGAAGCTTTTTTTGAGAGGATGGAGGGGAGGGCGAGTGTTGGGGAGGAGGAAGGAGGCACACATATCAGAGTGGGTTCCAGGCGGTAGACCCATGGATACTTGTAAAGAACTCACTGTCTGTAGGGAGCTATTCAGCTACCCCTGAAAAGCTCATAAAATAAACTGCCCACAGTGACACTCATTAATTCAATTCTCAAATATTTATCAAATGCCTCCAATGGGCCACGCTTCCTTCCAGGAGCTGGGGATAAGTAGAGTAGTAAATATAATAGACAAAGAACACTTACTCTCAAGGAACTTACACTTTAGTGAGAGAAAGCAGATATTCATCTTAGATAACTGGAAAATAACAAATTTGGTAGCAGGTGGTAATTATTATGGAGAGAACAGCATGGAAGTTTGGAGGGGATGATCATTGCTAGGGTGAGTGGAGTGCAGAGAATCTCCCCTGAGAAGTTGACTATTGCATAAACAGGGAGTGAACAATTAGTGCTCCTCCACCTGAAGCTCCAAAGGCCCCTGAGAGTCAGCATGATCAGCACCACACTCATCCCCTTCCTCCTCCACGCCGAGAGTCAGGGTGGGCAGACCTGTGCTCCCTGGGTTAGCAGATGGCACCAACACATACCAGTTCCCACATCGTCCTGAGCTGCCTTAGCTCCCAGATTCAGCCTTCCATCGAGGACTGCCAAGTTTAGGTCCTGAGCACGTCTCTGTCCCTCTGCCCTACATGGCCATCAGTCTGCCATCAGTCTGTGACAATGGCCCCCACACGTCTTCCTAGTCTGTGCTCCCCATCAGGCCCCTATCTCGGCTACAGGCCCAACCATGCCATTGCCCTGTCTCTCCATTCCCTCTGAGAAGTGGGCGAGACTTCTGGTGTGGCCAGGCCTGGCCCCCCAGCTTCTCTGTCCAGGTCTGCTTCTAAACAAGTGCTCCTTTCCTACACACAACACGCTCCTTTACTGCACCTGCTTTGTTCACTGTTTGCTCTGCCTGGAGTGTGCTTCTCACCCCTCCACGTCTAACTGGCGGGAGATCTTTCATGCTCGCTTGAGCACTTCTTCTTCTGGGGAGTCTGATGGCCCCAGTTCCTGTAAATGCCTCCGTTTTGCACACTCCTACCATGGAAGGGACCGTACTGCAGCGCTGCTCTCTCTGGAAGCATCCATTCACCCACCTCTCCTCCCCCGGAAGGAAACAGTTCCAGGGCCCCTGAGAACTTACTCATTTCCCCATCTCCTAGCACATTCAGCACTAAGGCTCTTAAGGTACAGGAAGTGCTCATATTCTAGACCAAGTTGGATGCTTTTGTCTACTTGTATCTCTATCCACAGAGAAGTAACCTCAGGCGGCTGCAGAAGGGTTTGCTCTTCCCAATTCAGGAAGAGTGAGAACATGTTGTTCAGAACTTTCCTCTTGGGGTCAGAGCAGAGGCCACTCTCTGGCCTGCATGTAGGTTGGTCTGTGCAGGACAGAATCTCCTATTGATTCCAGAATCAAGATTGGAGTAGCCCGACATTCAAGGCTGAAATGGGAAAGATAGCAGATGGAAGCAAGGAGCTGGCACAAGGCTGGAGGTGTTCACTGTAAATTTTTTAGGAACTATTCACATCTTACCATGTTTACAAAATACTTGGTGCCCAAGCAGACGATGCATGCTCGAGTACAGGCACGCTGGCAGCACAGGCAGGGTACAGTTTGAGAGAGGGGCGGAGGCCTGTGGCCAGAGATTCAGGACCTCTGGGGGACTGCAGGCAAGTGGGCAGGACCACAGCAGACACGCTGTCGCCATCTGCAGTATTTGGTTTATTTGGCCCTGTGGTTTGGGGTGACGTGTGGACCCTCAAGTCAGAAGGAGGTGGTCTGGAGTCTCCACGAGCTTCCATCAGCTGCAGAGCCTTAGGCAGCCTCAGAACTTCTCTGGGTCTTTCCCTCCACCAAGGGGACGAATGAAACTGCCCTGGACTTCCAGAGCCATGAAGTCAGCACACACCAGCTGCTGTGGGAAGAGCATGTGGTATGGGAGCGGACAGCAGAGGAGAGGACAGACAAACTGACCAGAGGACAGTGAGAACTCCTGGAGAGAGAGAGAGGATGGAGTCTGAAGGCAGTACATGGCAGGGGATAGGAGGGCTCAGCCAATCGTCTAAGCACACGGAGGGGAAGGACGGGCTGAGAGCCACAGCTTGCATGTCTGCTGAGAACCAACCTCACGCATCTTTCTATCCTTATCTCAGCAGGATGGTCCACACCCACTGCAGCTTCTGTGGTCCACACTGATGGCTTTCTTTGCTCCAGACCTTCCTGCAGTACTTGACATTAAGGACAGAAATCGCATGACAGCCTCATAAAGAAGACATTTAAGAGAAGTAGGAGAAGAACCGGGACAGAGCTCCCAAGGAGCAGACAATATCCACGACAGTCCCGGTCATCACTACCACCTCTACTATTTATTGAACACCTACCCTTTCTCAGGTGTAGGGATCGTCCCCGTTTAGACTTCACAATAATCCCATAAGGTGGGCACTAACACTTCTCATTTCACAGATGAAGAAATTCACAACTAGTAAGTGATGGGAGACAGGAACTCTGATGTCATTACCCAAGTCGTTGAGTTGTGTTACCAACAGGATTAAAGTAATTGTACCGAGGGAGGGAGGTGAGTATAAAATAGAGCTCAAGGTGGTAGGAGAACTGGACCAGGAGTCAAGGGTCTGGAGTTGTGTCCGAAGCAAGGTAAGCTCACTAGACCTTAGCTTCCTTCATCTGGGGAGTTAAGGGGTAATGCTAGATAACCCTCTGAGATGCACCCCAGCCCAATGTTCTGTCTAGAAACACTACCTTCTTCTCCATGTGATAAGAGGCTTACTCGCTTCAGTCTTTAATACAGAAGCACATATTCTAAGAGGTTGATGGAATTATGAGAAGCAGGTTAATCTGGGAAGGTCACATGAAGTTTTGAGAAGTGTTTTGAAACCAGAAAGGAAATGGCATGAAGTGGAGACATAACAGAAGGTCAGGCGAGGGTATGGTCAGAAAAATGACTAAAAGGAAGGAGTAGATGAGTCATGTCTACAGGATCACCAGCGGATTCGCCTGGCTGCAGAAGGACACAGCATCCAGCAGGAAATGGGTACAATTAGTCAAGAAAGGACCAGGTGGTGAACAATTGCAAAAGCAAGGCATTGAGGTCCAAAATTAGTAATTGGGGCAAAATCTCTATCCAAAAAGGATTTTGGTTTGTGCTGATGAAAGATTATTAGATAAATTAATTTGTTCATCCATTAATTTATTATCTGGGAATAGCAGAAATATAATTTTCCAACAGGGGCTTTTGAAAATGGAAGGTATGGAATAGGACACCATTCTGACACGGCATTCTAAAAGCCACCTGAGCCAAATAAAATGTTTTGGGATACAAGAGTGAACTTTCCTCAGGGCATGCCTTGGAATGTGTGTGTGTTGGGGTGGGTGGGGTGGAGAGTGGTAGCTGAATGTGGAATGTGCACAAATGTAAGGGGAAATTGTTGAGGTCTTCGTGCTTGGGGTTGGCTTTGTTAAAATGATGGCTGGCATTTTTCTTAATTTATTTCCAGAATGTGAAATGAACTAGCTTAACTTCCCCAATGCACCACAAATCCCTTACACTTTGCTTTACCTTTCTGAAATCTTAGTATTCAGTAAAAGGATCTTTATCCAAGAGGAATAAAGTTAAGGAAACTTTATGAACTTTTTGGGAAGACAACTCCACTTCTGAATCATTAGAAAACAGCAGGGCCATTTCAATTTAAAATCCTAACAAAATGATTGATTTTGATAATAAATTAGATAGGTTCGTTCTTATCAGACTCAAACATTTTTTTCTAGCAAAGGACATCATAAAAGTATTTGTTTTCTATTCTCCTGTTTCTGAAATACATTTTCTTAATTTATAAATGTGACAAAGGCACATTTAAGATTTGGATTTTCACTCATATGTGGAGTTTAAGAAACAAAACAAATGAACAACAACAACAAAAAAAGACAAACCAAGAAACAGACTCTGAACTACAGAGAACACACTAAGGTCACCCGAGGGGAGGTGGGTGGGGGCATGGGGGAAATGGCATGAGGCGAAGGAATGCACCTGTCATGATGAGCACCAGGTGATATAGGGAAGTTCTGAGTCACTACATTGTACACCTGAAACTAGTATTGCACTGTATGTTAACTGACTGGAATTTAAATTTTAAAAAGAATAAAAAAGATTTCAGTTTTCCAGTGGGTTTATGGGAAAGGTTCTCGGGCGGAGTTGGAGAACAGGGAACAGGAAAAGGTACAATTATGCGTGTGTATTTACTCTGTGCCAGGCACTGTGCTGGACACTCTTGACACACTATTTCACAGAATCACCGATGCTCTTACACAAGGGAGCAAACCCTGTGACCTGCTAGCCCGGGTCGCACACCTTGTGAGTGAAGGTGCGAGGATGCAAGCAAGCCCTGGTCTACCCAATTTCAAAGCCTGGGACCCTTTGAACAATAATAGATTTGAATTATCGACTACTCAGGTCAAAAAAAGGGAGTTCCTGTCTGTTAATTCTTTGGTGTTAAAAATAATAGATAAGAATATATCATATGTAATATATTATTAAATATATATAATACATATATATTTTACAAGGGATATTTAGAATCAATTCCACTGGACTTTGTTATTTGCTTATTTGCTACCTGAGGGCTCGGAATTTGGGTAATTAATATGAGCAGATGATTAATTCAGCTCCATCATGAAACTCACATCCAGAATCAGGCCATGTCCCACCATTGCCCCTGGTACTGCCTGGCCCATGCTTCGGTGGCTCGCCACTGGCCCTCCCACTGATGGACCATGTGCTGCTCTTGTCGGGAGAGGATTCCTGCCCTCGTAACAAAGATTAAATGAGATGCCCCCAAAGTCTTCTCACATCTAGGATTCTGTTACTTTATTAAAAACACCCCAATCAAATGGCTTTTGATGGAGATTATAATTTTTAATTAATTTTGAATTAACAACATATAAGGAAAAATTTAAGGTGCAAAGGGAACACAGTGAAATATTAGAACTTAGATCGGCCGCCCACCCCTGAATCCTGGTCACTCAGTGTCCTCTCCAGGGGTGCCAGAAATCTTCCTTCTGGTGTTATTGTGCCTTGTCCAGAGATAGTCTATATTTATGAGAGCATATATGACAGTGTCCTTTTACACATATGTAGTGTGTTACACACAATGTTTTGCATTGTTCATTTCCTACTTTAATATCTACTTTGCAGATTAAGACCAATTCTATTCTTATTGAAGGGCCATATAGAATCCCATAGTATAGATCTACTATAAATTGGACCAGACCTCTGCTGATGTTTATGCTGTTTTCTATTTTTGCTATTATAGACAATGCTGCAGTGAATATACTTCTGTGTTCTTTATTTTGCATTAGTGAAAATAATTTTCTTTAGGATAAATTACTAATAGAGCTACTTGAGTCATATGGTTTGCATTTTTGTTTTTGGTAGAGATTGCCAATTTGCTTTCCACTGGAGTTCCACCAATTTACTCTTTCACCCAAAATATTTGAAAATATCTATTTCCCCTCTCAACCCCTACCTTGATACAGTGTTTTTATTTTTTTAATCTTTGCCAATATGATGGTTGAAAAATGGTCTTCCTTGTCACTTAATTTTCATTTCTCTTATTATGAATGAGATTAAATATTTATAGTAATTTTTAACATTTTATATTAAAGAGCCACTTTTTTAAGAAACACATAGCCTTAGCTAGTTTGTTACTGGGTTATTGACCTTTGCCTTAGTGATTAATTTGCATTCTTTATATATTAAGGAAATTAGCCATTTGTCTATGATATGGGTTGCAAATTTCCCCCCAGTTATAATTGTATTTTGACTTTGTTTTTCCCTCATGGATTCATTTTTTTATGCCATTGAATTAAATATCAGTGCTTTCTTTTATGACTTCAGAGTTTATTTCAATTTGGACCTTCCCTATTCCAGAATCATCCTAATATTATCCTATATATGCTTTATTACTTTTGTGATTTTGTATTTCACATTCAAATCTTTGCGCCATCTGGAAGTTATTTTAAGCAAAGTTAGAGGTTCAAGCTGCTATTTTTTTCTAGATGGCTACCTTAGATGTGTTATTGAATATAGATAGATACTTTTCATTGTTCTGAGTCTAATGCTCATAAATTGTCACCTAAGTTATCGCCTACAAAAGCAGTAAATAGTGGTATAATCATAATAGCAACAATAAAAATAATAACAGTAATACCAGTTATATCTACTATGTGCCAAGCACAGTTCTAAGCATTTTACAAAAATACTACTGAGTAATTATCCCAAATCTTAAGAAATGGCCAGATCCACTGACATGATGGAGCAAGAAGCCAGATCTTTCCTGCACTCCAGAATGACCTGGTGAGAATGTGAATAAAAACAGAACAAAATTCCTCATGTTTATAATGGATTGGTGAGAGGTCCCAGAATTAAAATAATGTATTCATTTAGGTAAATGAATACATAGTAGTTTGGTTGGCATTTATTTGCACTAGGGAAATGGGATAAAGACGATTTGATCAGTCAATGAACCACACTTAGCATCCATGTGCCAAGCACTGCAGAAATTCACCCAGTACACACCAGAACTTTAACACCTGCTGGCTCCACTCTGTGGCCAATGGCAGTGCTGTACTGGGGCTAAATATTTCACACATGACCGTAGTGCCAAGTGCTATGGTAATTCTTTCCATGCTCTGATACCTCCACGTACATTTTCTTCATAGCATTTACTACAATTATACACTTTTGTATGATTAGATTTCTCTACCACATTAGACTGTAAATTCCCTGAAAGCTGGAACCCATCTGTTTGGTTCAGTATTACCCCAGTATCTAACATCTAGCAGGGTGCTCAATAAATATCTATCAAATGAATGGCTTCATAAACAGCTCTAGAAGGACATAGATCCAACTTCTAATTAACTCTTCCTGTTTGGCCTTGGCTGTGTCTCATAGTTCCCTAAACTTCAGTTTCCTCACGTGAAAATAGACATCATAATAAATATTACCTAAGAGGGTTGCTATGAGAATTAAGTGAAATAATACATTATTACCACCATACTGAGTTCTTGTTATACATCCAGGGCTTCTCTGTCCTAGGAAGACCTCCTGGGAGAATGTGGTCTATATATTCACTCATGTCTGGAAAGCCAGTCCTGAGATCGTACATTGAATGTTCAGGCTTCCCCATAATCCTGTGATTCAACTCTGGCATTCAAAATCTACCAAGTACAGAGTCAGAAGGGGATGAAGGAGCACCTGTCAAGCAAGTATAAACAATTTTGATGACAAACGGTTTGTATGTTTTTCCTTGAAGTTTTGTCACTCAGTATTCTGCAAAACTAGACAAACAATTCATGGGCTCTATCTTGCATCTGCACTTCAGTGCCCTGTGATTTACCATGCTGGTTTGGCAGTCAGCTTACCTTTCCTATTATGAACTTGATACTATCCCAAGGGCTTTAAAATCTATATGGAACCTACCTACTTTCATCATGGTAATTTAACAGTAGCCTTTAAAATGTCTTTGGACAAGCTATAAAGTACATTTTGGAGAAAAAATGCTCAAGGGAGATCATAAAGCATTCGAACTCACATTGTTTCTCTCCAACTGTTGTCACTATCCAAAGCACTGCCTCCCGGAATGATACACCTTAAAAATGTTCTTCAGATCTCCCACCTAAATGCATTTTTAAAGGCATTCAAGGAAGATCCCACATACCTGAACTCATTTAAATGCCTTCCTGCACTGTGTCCATCCAGGGAGCTCTTTGCCACATCATCTGACTAAATTCTATTTGTTCATTCATTCAACAAATACTTATTAAATTGACATTTCTATTAAAAGGTACTCCGGTAAGTGAAAATTTGATGAATTAGACATGGTCAGTTTCCTTAAGGGGTTTATAATCTAATGAAGAAGACAAACAAGAAAATTCCGTGATAAGAATAGAGTTGCTATTTTTAAAAGTTTTTAAGTACTCGGATGAGTCACTCAAATTTTCAGTTTGATCCATTTATCGCTTAACCATTCATTGAGTATCTACCGGATATCCAAAGCACTAAAAAGGATACACTCCGGGATCTCCAGAAGAAGTGGCAGGACTCCTGACCTCAGAAAGCTTCTTTTCTTTGCACCTGTATCTCAGTAACCTATGTGTGTGCATCTGATCCGGTTCTTCCTCCTCAGTTTCAGACCATTTTATTCAACCACCTACTGGACATGTCCACGCAGTATTTCAGAGGCTCATTTACCTTGCATGTTCCAAATGAAATCCATTATCCTTCGCCCTGGTTAATGGCCCCTTCACCTGCCTAGGTACCCTCATCAGAAACTTGGAACGGGGCTTGGATTTCTCCCTACCTTTAATTCCGCACATGTAATCATTCAGAACACCTATCAGTTTTATCATCTGTACAGTTCCTTTTCTTCCTTTCCCTACTCCTTCCACAGCCACTGCCTTAATTCCTGTCCTCATCATCTCCCACCTGAACAACCACATGTCTCCTCAGCTAGTCTCCCTGGCTCTAATCAATGCTTCTCCAGACCATTCTCTTCACTGCTGCTCGAGCAATGGCTCCGAATGGGAATGTTAGTATAACCCTTCACTGTCCCAAACCTTCTAAAGACTCCCAGCTCCACAGAACAAAGTCCAAACAAGGTCCTTGGATATGCACACTCATCTTTGCCAGCCCTGAGACCTGCATCGTAATGTCAGCCCAATTCCAATAGTCAGAATCTCCTGAGCACACCATGCTGTCTCATCCCCCTGCCTCTGCAAGTGCTGTTCCCTCTGCTGGAGTATGTATCCCCTTCCTGTTCTCTGTCTAATTATTAACCACCTTCAAAGATTCTGTTCAGGGGTTCAGGTGCCTCCTCTGTGAGACTGTCTCTGATTTATCTGAACTATAGCGATGACGGCCTCCTTTATCACACTGATGAAGTGCACGTGTGTCTTTTCCTGCAATGTGTCAGTGTAGGGCTGTTTGTACAGGTCTGTACCACTTTCTGAGCTCTAAGAGCCTTGAAACTCTATCTTTAATATGACCCCAAATCCATCAAGCTCTCATCACTACCCTTACATCTCCCCAGAACTGTTGAATAGATTCCTGACTAACTAGGTCCTTTGCTTCCAGGGTCTCCTCACAACCTGTTCTTCACTCTGCATTTGGAGTGTTGCTTTTTTTTTTTTTTAACGAAAATGGATCCAGTCTGATATAAATATCACCACCCTTTGCTTCTGAATGTGTGTTAGTGGTTCCACATTTTCCGTAGAATAAAGTTCAGAATCCTTCGCATGATCCTCATGCCCCCAAGACCTCTCTGGCCTCACTTGTGGTTCTGCTCCTTCCATCTTCCTTTCTCTACTGCCAAACTATCTCACCATTAAACACAAAGAAGGAGGGCAGCCTGGGTGGCTCAGTGGTTTAGCGCTGCCTTCAGCCCAGGGCCTGATCCTGGAGACCCAGGATCGAGTCCCATGTCCCTCTGCCTGTGTCTCTGCCTCTCTCTCTCTCTCTCTCTCTCTGTGTGTGTGTCTCTCATGAATAAATAAGTAAAATTAAAAAAAACACACACACACAAAGAAGGGTTTAGATTTTCTACCAAAGGAAATAAAATCAGTGCAGATAAGATTTCACCTGGGCACCATGATGCAAGTATACCAGGAGGGAGAAGAAACCCATATCTGTATGAATCCCCTGTGAACAGCCGCCAAACTGGCACAGTAATCCTGGTGTGACTTGTCTGATGGTGGCACATACAAAAGAGGCCGTAAGAGACAGGAGACACTTCAGAGCAAAGATCTACAGGATTGGGTGCCTGGCAGGTTGTGAAGAATGGAAGGAGAGAATGAGCCACATGAAGATGGTCCTAAGAGAGAATAACTGGAAGGGGGTTCTTGGTGTAGAGGTTAAGATAGAGTCCTGCTGGACACTTGTTAGGTCAAACTCAGGGACACTCAAGCAAAGGAAATGTTCCTATGGAGGCATGGACTGTAGGACTATAGATCTGGAAACATCCACATAGCACAGTGGGAAGGGCAGAGGCTTGAGTAGATCCCTTCTCCTGGGGAGACTGTATAGAGGAGTTCAGAAGGTCAAAACAGAGCCTGAGGAAGCACCAGAGCAATGAGTCAAAAGGAATTTGAGAAGCTATAAAGGAAGCACTAGTGAAGAGGTGGGCAGAGACTGGAATGCGTGATGTCTTGCAAATCAGAACAGAGGAAGTTTCAGGAAGGAGAAGGTGGTCAGTGATAGCAAGTGGCGGTCATACAAGGTCATGGAAAACCAAAGACCAAAAGTGTGCTTCTGGGGTTTAGTAAAAAAGAATATCATTATTGACTTTTGAGACATTAGAAGATAAGAATAAAAACCAGAGAAGAGAGTGTTAAGGAATAGGTTCTTATTAACTCCTGAAAACAAAAACGATTTTGTGACCAGTTTAATTTACACATTTTGAAAAGTTAAGAACTGTTCACTCAACAGACATCCTGAAACACCTCTTTGTGTTCAAGAATAGGCTGTCATGTTTTGCAAGCAGACACCAAAGACCACATGAAAAATTCTCTTTAGATGTCTAAGGCTGGGAAAGCCAGGAAAAACCCCAGTATGAAATGTTTTCCGACACTTTCCCCTTTTCCTTTCCTGCTTATTCAGGAGAATATTTGCAGTCCATTGTTTTTCTAAATGATGTTCTGACGTTGCAACATGCAAAAAGGCATCCAGCTGCATTCTTCCTGTTTACGTCTTACTCTTCAGTAACTCAGACCTGAAATAGTTCATGTTTCCAACTATGTCTTCACAGGCTTCTTGAAGTTTTAGAAAACACCTAAACCCTTATCCCTTCATTCTAAACCTCAGTATAAACAGTTTTGCTCAGAAATACCTATCTCTTGGGGCATCTGGGTGGCTTAGTCAGTTGAGCATCTGCCTTCAGCTCAGGTCATGATCTCAGGGTCCTGGGTCAAGTCCCGCATTGGGCTCCCTGCTCGGTGGGGAGTCTGCTTCTCCCTCTCCCTCTGTTGCTCCTTCTGATCATGCTCTCTCTCTCAAATAAATAAATAAAATCTCAAAATTAAATACCTATGTCTCAGCTTTCATTCAAGGAAACCAAGTGGCAGTGTCCAAAGAGTCTTTAAATCATCACTTTAATTCACCATTTGGTGAATTTCAATGTGCTAAACATTATGTTAGTTTCTGAAAAGATGAATGAGCTACTGGCCTCAAAGGTTCACACTTGAGACAACATGCACCCTTTTCCCCCATTGGAGGTGTGAACTGCAAGAGCAGACACGAAGATGTGTGAAGAGTCCCAGCCCCGCACACTGCAGGACCTCACTGATGCCCTGCACCAGAGGGGAAGCAACTGCACAGCATTGCTCTTCCCTTAAAATTACTCTGTCATTACCATCGGTCAGTGAGGTATGAACCAGGGCAGAGCACCGAGGGCTCCATGAAGACAGATTTTTTCACTCGAATGGGCACGTGGCTTATATTTGTTCTTTTCACTTTGGAGTGGACGTTAGTGGTCATTTTCTTCTGCTTAGTAGGAGCCTCATTGTGATGTTCTCTGAACTTTTCAGGGAATAAGGATTATTAGAGGTACTGCTCACATTGGCAGGTCTTCATTTAAATGAGCAAGTGTATTCCTGCTGTTATGTGGAAGAACTTGGCTCAGTAACAGCAACAATTTCATTTTCCCTACCTTTTGGGGAGACATGTCAAGCTCAGGAAACCTGCCAAGTCAACAAAATGTTTCTTCAAGATGTTTGATGTTTCCAACAGCAAGTCTAAAAGGCTGCCAGGAAGTTTTTCAGAACCTGAACTGACTGTGCATCACACAATAATATTTAGAGCTGGTCATTGTGAGATGTCTCTACAGACAGCTTTCCTTCTGGCTGTATCCCTTCCAATCCAAAATATGAATTTAGCCCTTTGATATTTGAATATCAATGACCATGATGATGTCATGGCAAATTTCTAAATTTATGCTTTCTTTGGTATTGGTAATGTTTCCTAAAAGTTAAATTTCTTTTATACAGTAATTGTTTTTAATGTACCAGCATTTTGCATCCTCAATGCCTCAAAATTTCTCTTATTTTTCTGCTCTCAGTTAGAAGGTGCCCTATACACCACAAGCTCTAGATCGGGGTGGCCAGGAGAGAGGTTATGTCCCACCTTCTTGGTAGAGAGTTCTTTAAAATGCAAGGTCCATTAGGAAAGCCCTAATATGAAACATTGAGTTCACCTGGGGCTACCTTGCTTTTCTTTACATTCTGTTAGTTTATTTTTTTTCCTCCTGTTAGTTTAAACAGATCCAAACTAGTTGCTCTCTAGCTGCCGCATGTTTATTGAGCCACATATTTGAGCAGGTCCTCATGATTCCATCAGCCCAAGACCTCATATCTAACATTTAAGTTTAGCCTTTATAGTGAGATTCTTGCTTCTCAAAGGCAAGAATTACTTTAAATGCTCTATGAGTTCTTTCTCTGGAGTAACTAGCAGGAATGAAAACATTTAGAGTCATAGACTTGGGGAGCATTATAACAGGGACATTATATTCCATCTGGAGCAGCACTGGCCAGTAGAAATACAGCGTGATCCATCATGAGAGCCATGTATGGGCCAGAATGCAATTCTAAGTTTTCTAATTTTCACATTAAAAAAGCAAAAAAAAAAATGACATTAATCTTAATAATGTATTTTATTCAAGCCAATATACCTAAAATATTGTCATTTCAACATATATTCAGTAAAAAATATGAATATTTTACAATTTCTCATACTAATCTTCAAATTCAGCATGTATTTTCCACCTGCAGCACACCTCGACTTATGTGGGCCACATTTCAAGTGCTGGGCACAGCAGGCAGTGCAGATCTAGGGCCCAGCCCCTGCACTTTACAGATGCAGAGAGGTGAGGTGTCCAGCTGGCTAAGGAACCAAAGACAGACACTTGGGAGAGAGAGATTGTATCACCTGAAATTGCAGGATTTCCCTCCTGGGAAAGTTGTGGTGACTTTCCCACTTACTAAGCCCACATAATGCCTCTCCTTTCTTCCTCACCTCCAGACACATGAACCCCAGGGTCTGGGTAATGATGATGAAGTCACCGCCTTCAAGTCTGAACAAGCAATGTGCTCCCAGCAGCCGACCGTATGTGCTCTGCTCCACCACAGATGAGACAGCCCCGCTTCCAACACTGGCCACCAGGACTGCCCTCTGGAGGTGCATTCACAGATGGGCTGACTGCTTTCCAAGGGAAAAACAATTTCAAAGAACTCTCCAGAGGATGGTCTCTCTTGCTCCTTGAAGACAAGATTTCATCTTTTTCTGTTCACAATCTTGCTTTTTCAGCCAGCCAAAATGAGTGAAATCAGTAGTTAGAAATGGGAACCGAGAAGGTTCCCAAAATGTCCACAGAGAAGGAGCAAGTTAGAGGTGAGAGATGGAGTCTTGAGATTTAGAATGTATTCCTCAAAGGGTTGTGGACAGGGAGCACCACCAGGGCAGAAGGAGCATACAGAAGAGCCACAGCAGGCTGTAACTCTGCCTGGCACTGACGACATCAGGTTAGTGAAGGTCCAGTGGCACTTGATGGTGTGGGGAGTGGAGACGGTCTGGGCCCACAAACCAGAATAAGAGAGGGTGTACCACTGGGAACCCAGAAAAGCAAACCCTGCAACTAATGAGATTTGTTTTCTGCAGAAACCTTTCCAGAAAACGGTTTATATTTATATTGCCAGTAAAATTAAGATTTAAATTTAACTGAGAGATTATGAATTCAAAAATATCCATAGATCATAAAGAATGATTTGGAGGGTGACTGGGTTGCTCTGTTGGTTGGGCATCTGACTCTTGATTTTGGTTCAGTTGTGATCTTGGAGTTGTGGGATCGAGTCCCACCTTGGACACCATGCTCAGTAGGGGATCTGCTGGAGATTTTCTCTCTCTGCCCCTCCTCCTGCTCACTCACACACTTTCTATCTCTTTCTCTCTCTCAAATAAGTAAATAAATCTTCTTTTAAAATGATTTGGGGAATTTTAAGGACAGATTGTCCTGATGACTAATGACGGAGCTGGAGAGCAAGAATTTGTCCACATTATTAATGGTTCTCGAGCAGCATTGCTTTAACTTAGAGTCTCTAAAGCAGAAGACACAACAAATCAGGTTACCCACCCCCTTGATGGCAGCCCCTCCCCAACCACCACATGTCCTTGAAAGATGTATCCACACCTTCAGCTACCTTGCCTTATGGTTCCACATTAAATTCACCAAGTGAGTCCTGACTCCCCCAGGACATAGGCGATGACTCGGTCTGTGGTGGCCTCATGTCCTCTTGCAGCTGCTTGACTACAGTGGACTTTCCCTCCTCTTGACTGGTGAGGCTTTAAAAATTATTAAATCAGTCTCCTAGAACAATTAAAATACAGCCTCCATGGGTGGAGCCTGTCCTGTCACTGGTATTTTGCTGAAGACAGAGAGACTGAGTCAAACTTTGCATTCTGAACAGTGAGACATATGGGCCCCTCTGTCCACCCACTCCCCAGTGTCACCCTCAGCTCTGGGGACCCTGTAATCAGACTTATTCCCTCAAGGCAGTCCAGGGAAAAGGCCCATGGGCACCAATATTTGAAGGGGAGAAGGGCCGGACGGTTTGCCACTGCGTCCTCCAATCAGCCCGGTTCACACACAGAGGGGACACTCACCCTCCAAGTGCCCCCTTGTCAAACATAAATTTAGCAGAGCCTGGAATTGCCCGATGCTTCTAGTGTGAAAGCCAGGGAGCAAAACTGACAAGGAAAAATCTGAGGAGACCAACAACACAGAAGAATACTTGAAAAAAAATTATAACTAATATTACAATCCTCACAAATCTAAGAGTAGTTACTCTTGCAACTGGGAAACAAGGATTGGATGCTCAGGGAATAAAGAGAACATTCAGAAAAACGCCCAGGAGATAAAAATATTCTAAAGTAGAAATGAAAGTCAGCAGATGTATTAAGAGAGGAAATGCAAGGGCATTTCCTAGGAAACAGAACAACAACAGAACATCATAAAGATAAGAAAATCACAAGATCAATCCAAATAATAATAATAATACATTATAAATAGTAGCAGTTCTAGGGATTAAAAAAAACATGAAGGAGAGAAAATCATCAGAGAAATAATAGAGGGAAAGGTTGCAGAACAGAAGGGTATGAACAAACCAAGCATAGAGATGGCTTGGGGTCCAGAGCACAGGGATCTGTGACGGGGGAGACAGGAGGGAACTCCCTGGGACCATGGTTGCACAGCTGGCCATAGGGGACCATGAGAGTGACCCCGGGGGGTCCCCAAGAAAGAATGCACCCCCGAGAGACGCCCTGATGTGTTAGATTTAGAAACATTTCAGAGTTCTGCCAGATGGTTCTGGAAAAATCAGTGGTTAGTACAGAAAAAGTTAAGCAAATATAAAAATGAAGCAATTTTTTTCCTGCAAGGATAAAATTTGTACAATATCAAAACATAATTCTAGTACATTATGGGGCTCAGCTGTGAGCAATGTGTACTCAGTCCAAAGGGAAGCACTTCACAAGGATTCCACCAAAGTGGTGGCGTCACTCTAGGGCCCTGGCTCCTGACTTGGGCTGCGCCTTGGAACCATGTGGGAACTGTAACGACAGTGCTGACACCTGCATCTCAATCCCAGATACCCTGGTATCCTTGGTTGGAGATACAGCCTACACCTTGACAATTTAAACAGGTCCTCAGGTGATCCCAAGGTGTGGCATTAGGTGAACTGCATTGGGGAAGGAAAGGCAGAGAGCCAGAGCCTAGTGTAAGGAGGCTAAACTCTAATTTGCAGAGCAGGAATTCCTACAACCTAACACAAGAAGTTTCCGTACAGACAGAATCCAGCCCTACCCTCACACAGCTTGGCTCTGCTCACTCCTCCCTAATCTCAGCCCTATGAGATCCTGCCTTTATGATAATTTTGATATTTTGCTTATTTTAATTTTTAAAATATTTCATTAAAATATTACTTATTTTGATGATTGAATTTTGGGACACCTCCATAAATATCGTGCCTGTAGCAAGTTCTTCCTTTGCCTCACCTGAATTCTGGCCCTTGTAGGATATAAAATTGAAAAATTCAGAAATTATAGAATAAATGTATTAGGAAAAATGATGGGACTACCAGGAGAAACTGCTAGAGGAATTAAACATTGTTGCCTCGTGGAAGCAGGACTCAAAGGTGGGGATGGGTAAAGCAGGGGATCACTTTTTTCTGAGTTACAAGCTGTGGTGCTATTACTCAAACTTTAAGACTAAATGTAACTTTCTTCTGCAAGCAGTTACACTAACCAAAAACCCTCTCTAGCCTCTCACACCACCACTTGTACCTCCTATATATATCTCCTTCATTTTCACAATACTAATTCTGCCAATCCATGAGCATGGAATATTTTCCCATCTCTTTGTGTCTTCCTCAATTTCTTTCAGAAGTGTTCTATAGTTTTTAGGGTATAGATCCTTTACCTCTTTGGTTAGGTTTATTCCTAGGTATCTTATGCTTTTTGGTACAATTGTAAATGGTATTGACTCCTTAATTTCTCTTTCTTCAGTCTCATTGTTAGTGTATAGAAATGCCACTGACTTCTGGGCATTGATTTTGTATCCTGCCACGCTGCCGAATTGCTGTATGAGTTCTAGCAATCTTGGGGTGGAGGCTTTTGGGTTTTCTATGTACAGTATCATGTCATCTGCAAAGAGGGAAAGTTTGACTTCTTCTTTGCCAATTTGAATGCCTTTAATGTCTTTTTGTTGTCTGACTGCTGAGGCTAGGACTTCCAGTACTATGTTGAATAGCAGTGGTGAGAGTGGACATCCCTGTCTTATTCCTGATCTTAAGGGAAAGGCTCCCAGTGCTTCCCCATTGAGAATGATATTTGCTGTGGGCTTTTTGTAGATGGCTTTTAAGATGCTGTGGAATGTTCCCTCTATCCCTACACTCTGAAGAGTTTTGATCAGGAATGGATGCTGTATTTTGTCAAATGCTTTCTCTGCATCTAATGAGAGGATCATATGGTTCTTGGTGTTTCTCTTGCTGATATGATGAATCACATTGATTGTTTTACGAGTGTTGAACCAGCCTTGAGTCCCAGGGATAAATCCTACTTGGTCATGGTGAATAATTTTCTTAATGTACTGTTGGATCCGATTGGCTAGTATCTTGTTGAGAATTTTTGCATCCATGTTCATCAGGGACATTGGTCTGTAATTCTCCTTTTTGGTGGGGTCTTTGTCTGGTTTGGAATTAAGGTGATGCTGGCCTCATTGAATGAATTTGGAAGTACTCCCATCTCTTTCTATCTTTCCAAACAGCTTTAGTAGAATAGGTATGGTTTCTTCTTTAAACGTTTGATAGAATTCCCTGGGAAGCCATCTGGCCCTGGACTTTTGTGTCTTGGGAGGTTTTTGATGACTGCTTCAATTTCCTCCCTGGTTATTGGCCTGTTTCTGTAGCTCCTCCACCAAAGGTCAGGGCTGTTCTAAGACCTTGGAAATCCTGGGCATTCTGACTTTCAGGGGCCCATCCACATCTTGTGAAACACCCATAGCTCCATAAATGCACCCACAGCTCCATAAAATAAAATGTATTTTCATGTATAAAGGGTTTTTTGAAATTTTCTTTTGAAATGATTTGGCTTGGAGTCATCCATTTTGACTGGCTAAGATTTCTCAGCAATAATTTTGCATTCTTTGAACTCTTGTAAAGTGAGAAAACCTGCCCACTAACTGTTTTTGAAAGCAGTGAACTTCCATCAGTCTTCATTAAATAATTAATCAAATGGACACCATGGGCATTTTGTAGAGATTTTAATTACGTAGATCAATTTTCAGTTTTGCAATTTCTCATATTTTAGAGAACAGCCTTTTCTTTCCAATTCTCAGACCTTTCCAGATGCTCCGCATTTTCCATGGTGTCAAAGAGCTTGAGTCATCCTGTGGATCACTGCAACAATCTTCTCCCAGCACCCGTTTTAGGGGACTTTCCATCCATCTCCCAGTTGGTCCGAGTAATCATGTCCCTCTTTGGTTTCAAATTCTTTAACAACATACCACAAGTAATTTCCTTAAATACCTAGCTTCTGCTGGCTCTTCATCTCCAGCACTTAACTCCTCCCTGTGGCAATCCTACCAGAATGATTTATTTCCCACCAAAGTGCCAGACTTTATCTTGCCTGCTTATCTGTGTCTGTGTGGTTCCTGTACTTTCGGTTGTTTCCCCTTCTCCCCGTATATTGCTTCCTGTCACTTCAAGGTCATTTATAAAACTGCCAATTTTTTTACTTTAAATATTTGGGTTTTGGGGCACCTGAGTGGCTCAGTGGTTGAATGTCTGCCTTTGGCTCAGGTCATGATCCCAGGGTCCTGGGATCGAGCCCCATATCAGGCTCCCCATAGGGAGCCTGCTTCTCCCTCTATCTGTGTCTCTGCCTTTCTCTGTGTCTCTCATGAATAAATAAATAAATACTTAAAAAATATTTGGGTTTTCTTTGCAGAATTCCTCTGTTATAGAATTTAAATTATCTTATTGCCGTGTTCCTTCATTGGCACATCTATCTTGTCTAATAATGCCAGCAAGCAAGAATCCTATCCATGTCATATCCACTGCACCTAGAAAAGAGCTGAGCCCATAGCAAGCACAGAATCAATTTGTCTACATCAGTGTCTGTAGCAACACGGCAGCTGTTGGATCAATTGTAGGAACTGCCTATTATTCTGTTATTCTATTATTATCACAATTCTCCTGCAGCAAAAACCACCCTCTGGTTAAGTGACTCTGAGAAACTTGAATGAATCCCAAACCCTAGTTTTGTTACCATTTCCATAAACTGAAGATGATATTACCAACTTGGCCTATTTCACTTAGGCACCAGGGAAATCGGGTGGTTGTTGTATAAATATACCTGCATCCTCTCACATCTCCACAAATCCAAGATCACCTCACCACTAACCTGGTCCCTGCGAGTGCTGAGCCCACCGCAGCTCCCCCCGCCACTGGACGGAATCTGTATGTCCCCCTTGGCAGCAGGAACAACCCCCCCGCAGCTGAGGGTCCCAGGACAGGGCACAGGAAACCCCAAAAACCTTAAAGCTTCTCATTCATTCCAGACTCATCACAACCTGACCATAGGAGTAATAATATCTCAGGGAAAAGGATTTTGTTTTTATCACCTGGTGATAAAAACAAATTTCTAACCTGGAGATTAGGAATTAAGTTTCCTATTTGAAAAGAGATTTCGTCATTATGAGAAAGCCCCTCTTTCCCTCCCGACTTGGCAGCTCTCTGAACCCCAGTGATCCAGGATCTACCAGTCCCACCCAGCACTGCCTAGATGTTCCAGGACCATGAGGTGGTTTCATGCTTGGTTAAGGACTATAATGATGGGACTGTTAATTGTGGCCAAGGAAGCACATCACCTCAGACACAGTGAAGACATGGAGTGAGAAATTGAGCCAGAGCAGTGGGTCTGAATCACCAAACCCAAACCCATCTTCCTCCATGAGGTCAGAGCCAAGCAGTGTGAGCAAGAGTGATATAAGGATTTGTTGCTCCCTCCTTCACTGACGTTCACTCTGTACCAACTGGAAAGTGGATCCTAGGAGGCTCAACCCTCCCAAACCCCCAGAAAATCTCCTTAACCCCCAAGACCTTGCTTTAGAGTTGAGCTGAACAACAGGGACATGGGTTCGTAAACGAGAGGACAAGCAGGGGATGAAAACCACGAGCAACAACACCTATGGACCCATCGTCGGGAAGTGATCCTTATTCACTCACTGAACAAGCATTAATGTATCGTGCCAGGCATTGTTCTAGGTGCTGCACATATGGGAATGTAAAAGGAATGAAAAAGAAAAAACCCTGCTCCTTGGAGCTTCAATTCCCATTAGGACGACAGGTGGTAACGCGTGCTATATAATAAAGGGGCAGGAAGGGGGGCAGTGAGAGAGGAGGCCGGGCAGAGGGAGGAGCAGGAGCCAGCTGGTTTGGCGGGGGGAGAGCTCCCCAGCAGGCAGAGGGGCAGGGGGCGAGTAGGGACCCCAGGAACCCAGGGTGTCTGGAGCGGGCGGGCCAATCACTGAGGTCAGAGCCATAGCAGAGGCTAGTGAGGGCTTGGCAGGGCTTTGGGTTTACTCAGGGCAGGAGAGGAGCAGAGGAATAACTAAGCCAACTGAGGTTTCAAAAGGAATTCTCCGGTGAGTGTGGGAAACAGTTACTGGGATGCAGACACTGAAGGTCAGTGGAGAGGCTGTTACACTAAGGTGAGATGCTGGTGGTGGGAATAGGGTGACAGCAGTGCTACAGGGAAAGCCGGTCAGACTCAGGGGTTTATGAAGGGATCAGAGGCAGGGACTGAGAGAAAGAAAGGAAGTTGAAGATGTTTTGGCCTGAATCCATGGAAGGATGGAGCTGGTGTTTACGGGATTGGGGAAGATGTCCCCCAGCAGGGAGAAGAGGTCTGAAGAAGAAGACTAGGGGCTGATGGAGTTGGAGATGGTGGAGAGGCAGTGGGACATACATTCGTGGAGTTCAAAAACAAAGGTGTCAGAACTAGAAGTATGCATCTGGGACTGGTCCATGCACAGATGGTGTTTAGTGTGGGTGGGGGTGGAGATGATGAAGGGTTAGAGGAAGGAGTAGCATTCTCAGGATGGGCATATGGGGCACTCGAGTGTTTGGTGGGCAGCAAGGTAGGAAGGAATGGGCAAGAGAACCAGAGAGAAAGAGACTGATGAGGGAGCAGAGAAACCAGGAGGCCATAATGTCTTGAGAAATCATGTGGGGAAAAAATGCCTTTCAAAGAAGAGGGATTAGTCAACTGGGTCAAATGTGGTTGATAAACCAAGATGAGGAGAGAGAAGTGATCGGTGGGTTTGGTGATGTGGACATAATTAGTAATGGAGACCAGAGCTGCCTCAATAACCTGATTGATGAGGCTTCAAGAGAGTCTTGGAGAAGTAAAGACAATGGGCATAGGTCATCCGGGGAATTCTGCAGAAGAGAGAACTGGGGCAGCAGCTGGAGGGCAAATGGTTGAGACAGGGATTTGTTTTTAAGATGAGAGACTCTGCAGCCTATTTGCCTTCTCATCTGAATAATTAGGGAGGAAGAGAAGAAAGGGGAAGAGAGAAGGAGAAAGAGGGGAGGGAGGAAAGAATAAGAAAGAGGAAGGGAGAGAGAGAGGAAGGGATAGAAGAAGGAATGGGAGGGAGGGAAGGAGAGAGGAAGGAAGGGGGAGGGAGGGAAGGAGGAAGGAAGAGACCAGCTGAAGAAGAAGGAGAATGGAAGGTTGGGGAAGGACAAAGGAGGGATGAGAAGAGGACACAGAGGGAGGGGGAAACACTAATGTCACTCTGAAAAGGAAAAAAAAGTGAAAAGATGAAAATATCCAAAATTGGAAATAAAAGTGGAGACATTATAACCAATCACCAGAAATGAAAAGGATTGTAAGAGAATCTAGGAACAACTGTAAATCAACAAATTAGATAGCCTGGATGAAATGAGTAGCTCTCTAGAAACACACAAATTACCTTAAATGACTCAAGAAGAAATGGAAAATCTTAACAGACCTATAACAAGTAAGGAGATTGAATCAGTAATCAAAAGCTCCCAACAAGGGACATCTGGGTAGCTCAGTTTGTTGAGCATCCAACTCTTGATTTCATCTCAGGTGATGATCCCAGGTCGTGGGATAAAGCCCCTTGCTGGGCTCTGTACTCAGCAAGGAGTCGGTTGGGGATTCTCTCTCTCTGCCCCTCCCCCACTCCTCTCTCTCTCTCTCTCTCTCTCAACAAAAACAAAAACAAAATCAAAAACAGACTGCTCCTAACAAACAAAAGTCCAAATCCAGACGGCTTCACTGGTGAATTCTACCAAACATTTATTTTTTTTAATTAATTAATTTATTTATTCATGATAGACACAGAGAGAGAGAGAAGCAGAGACACAGGCAGAGGGAGAAGCAGGCTTCATGCCAGGAGTGGACGCGGGACTCGATCCCGGGACTCCAGGATCACGCCCTGGGCGCTAAACTGCTGAGCCACCCAGGGATCCCCTCTACCAAACATTTAAAGAAGGGTTTACAGCAATCCTTCTCAAATTCTTCCAAAAAGTAGAAGAGGAGGGAATACTTCCTAACTCATTCTGTAAAGTCGGCATCATCCTGGTGCCAAAGCCGGACAACAACATCACAAGAAAATAAAATTAGAGATCAATATACTCATGAATATAGTTGCAAAGATCTTCCACAGAATACTAGGAAACTGAACCCAACAGAATTGAAATGGATGATGCACCACGGGCAAGAGAAATTTATCCCAGAAATGCAAAGGGGTTCAATTTAAGAAAATTAACCAATTAAGATATCACATTAATAGAATAAAGGGGAGGGAAACACATGATCATAATGGCATCTGATAAAAATCCAACAACGTTCATGCTAAAAACTCTCAGAAAACTAATAGAAGTGAACTAGGAATAGAACAGACCTTCCCTGGGGTGCCTGGGTGGCTCAGTGGGTGAAGCATCTGCCTTTGGTTCAGGTCACGATCTCAGGATCCTGGGATCGATTTCCACATTGGGCTCCCTGCTCAGTGGAGAGTCTGCTTCTCTCTCTCCCTTTGCCCTTCTCCTCACTAGTGCTCTCTTTCAAATAAACATTGTGCTTCTTCTCTCTCTTTCAAATAAATAAATAAAATCTTAAAAAAAAAAACCAGAGCTTTGACATGATAAAGCGTAATTACAAAAAACCCACAGCTAACATCACATTCAGTGGTGAATGACTGAAAGCTTTTCCACCTTAAGTTCAGGGACAAAACAAGGATGCTCACTTTCACCATTGTTATTAAACATTTTTTATAGGAAGTTGTAGCCAGAGCAAGTCAGGAAGAAGTAAAATATCTCTATTTACAGATAAAATGATATCAGATATAGAAATTCCCAAATAATCCACAAGAAAGCTATTTGAGCTAATAAATGAAATCAGGAGTTTCAGGGGACAAGTTCAACACACAGAAATCAGTTGTGTTTCTATAGACCATCAAGGAAGAATCTGCAAAAGCATTTAAAAAGCAGTTCCATTTACAGTCACATCTAAAAGAATAAAATACCTAGGAATAAATTTAACCCAATAGATAAAAGAGTTATACACTGAAAACTAGGCTGAAAGAAATTAAGGAAGATCTAAATAAATGCAAAGACTTCCTGTGCACATGGATCCTGTGTTCAACTAAATACTGTTAAATTCATGTCAATACTACCAAAAGTGGTCCATAGATGCAATGCAACTTCTAGCAAACTTCCAACAGCCAGTTTTGCAGAAATGGAAAATTCAATCCTTAAATGAATATAGTTGCATCTATGGAACAGGGAAGTTTTTTTCAGAGATCCAAAGAATCAATTTGCTATGGCAGTACTCCGTTATATCAGCAGAAGGAAAAGTATCCTGAATATTGTTACTTGGAAACCAAAAAACTGAGTTGTGAAAGCAAAATTGAGACAATAGGAAGTCTTTGAAGTATCTCCAAACTGCTACAGGATAAAGAAATCTTTATCCCCAAATGGCCAAAATAATCTTGGAAATGAATGTTCAAACTTCCCAATCTCAAAACTTATTACAAGGTTACAGTAATCAAAAACAGTGTGGTCCTGGCATTGGGATAGGCTTGCAGGTTAATCAGTAGACTTGAGAGTTGAGAATTAAACCCATATATCTATGGTCAACTGATTTTTGACGAGACTGCCAAATATCTTCAATGGGGAAAGAATAGTCTCTTCAACAGACAGTGCTAGGACAACTAGATGTCCATGTGCAAAAAAAAAAAAAAAAAAAAAAAAAAAAAGGTTGGACCTGTATCTCACATCATATACAAAAATTAATTTGAAATAGATCATTGACCTAAACATTTCTAAAAGTCTTAGAAAAAAGCATAGGAGCAAATCTTTAAGACCTAGAACTCAGCAATGGATTCTTAGATATGACACACAAAGCAGCAGCAACAAGAGAACAATAAATAAATTGAATTTCATCAAAATTTAAAACATTACACACTCAAGGCATTATCAAGAAAGTAAAAATACAACCTCTGGAATGGAAGAAAATATTTACAGATCACATATCTCATAAGAGTTTCATGTCCCAAATACATAAATAGCTATATAACTCAGCAAGAAAGACAATCCAGCTTAAAAATGGACATCAAATTCAAATAGACATTTCTCTAAAGAAGATATACAGATGGAAAATAAGCACATGAGGAGATGCTCAACATCATTAGTCATCAGGGAAATGCAATCCAAACCACAATGAGATACCACTTGATACTACGAAAATGGCTGTAATCAATAAAGCAATAAGTGTTCGCAAGGATGTGGGGAAATTGGAACCCTCATACATCACTGGTGGGAATGTAAAATGGTGCAGCCACTATCTGAAACAGTTTGGTGGTTCCTCAAAAAGCTAAACATAGAATTACCACATTATCCAGCAATGCCACTCTCAGGTATACACACAGTAGCATCAAAAACAGAGACTCAGACATCTGTGCACAAATGTTCATTGAAGCATTTTTCACAACAGCCAAAAGGCAGAAACTACCCAAAATGTCCACCAACAAATGAATGAATAAACAAAGTGTGGCACGTATGTCCAAGAGAATATGGTTCAGCCACAAACAGGAATGGAGTTCTGATATACGCTGTAACATAAATGAACACTGAAGACATTCTGCTAAGTGAAATAAGCAAGGCACAAAAGACAAGATGCCTGCCATATGATTTGTTTTATGCGAAACATCTAGAACAGATGTCAAGGTCACAGAGACAGAAAACAGATTGGAGGCTCCCAGAGGCTGAGGGGTGAAGAGAATGGGGAATTCTTGCTTTGTGGTTATAGTTTCTGTTTGGGGTGATAACAAGGTTATCATTATGAAACGAGGTGATGGTGATGGTTATTAATGCCACTGAATTGAATGGTTTTATCAAATGGCAATTTGAAAAATTAATAACATAATATGCCAAAAACAATTGAATCCTGCACTTTAAATGGGTCCATTGTATGGTATGTGGGTTATATCTCAGTAAAGCTATTTAAAAAATTAATGATTCAGAAGACAGAGGGGAGAAATTGCTAGAGTCCTACTCCTGAGTGCAGGAGAAAAGATCTACCACTTACCCACAGGGGCTTGGCCAACACAGGGACGTGGATAATTCACCTGTAATGACAAGGATATAAGTCAAAGAGTATGGACACAAATGCAGGGAGTGGGTTAGGCAGTTGGGAGCACAATCATGGCTGTCTTGGAGATACTGTCAAGTCACCATCCTTATTGTGCTTATTTCATTCTGCGAGTGAATCCTTAGCTGTTCTTCCCCTTATCCACCAGCACTCAACACTCAACGGCAACTTTCTTTTTTTTTTTTTTTTTAAGATTCCATTTATCTATTCCTGAAAGACACAGAGATAGAAAGGCAGAGACATAGGCAGAGGGAGAAGCAGGCTCCAGTCAGGGAGCCTGATGCGGGACTCGATCCTGAGACCACAGATCACACCCTGAGCCAGGGGCAGGTGCTTAACTGCTGAGCCACCCAGGCGTCCCCAGCTGCAACTTTCTTAAAGGTGAAGAGGATGCTTTATTCATTTTGAATTGCCATAGAACCTCGGATAACTGTTCCGAGGAAGCTGTTAAGACCTTCTGAGTGAATGAGGGAATTATGGATCTAAAAGACAGCTGGCGTCAAAGAGGTCAGTTGTTTTGTACTCACCATGTTCAATTTACTCCATACTCTCTGCTTCTGTGTTAGAAGTAAATGGGCTTAGTTGAGAAAGTTCTGTATGTAGCATCCATCCAACTGTAGTCATGCCATACTCTTCTCCCATTCTTATCTAAAATTTTGTGTGTTTGTTTTTGCAGGATATTTTATTCTGCAGTGGAATCTCATCAAGTGTTGTCCATTGCAAAGAGTGGTGTGAAAAATTCCAGGGGAAATGACCTAACCATTGGAGAACTGGTTATCTAGTTGCAGAAAGAGAATACATGAGACAGAATTAAAAATATTTATGAATATTATCATGAACAAATTCCAAATAATGTTGACAACTGGTAGAAGCTGCAAAGAGTTTCTACCCTTTGGGTTTTCACAGTCAGAATCAGTCACAGAAGACTTCTTGGAGCAGCAAAGTTTTGAACAGGTTGTTAAAAAGGTGATAAACATAGATTTAAGCAAAGGAAGTAAAGATCTCACCAGAGTAAAAACAGCTAAAGCGAACAGATGTAATGAGAAAGCCATAAAAAAAAAAAAAAAAAAAAAAAAAGAGAAAGCCAAGTAAGGGACAGGGGCTAATGGGGGATAAGTAGAAGTTTTGTTTTAATAAAGCTGAAAGTTAGGGGCACCTGAGTGGATTAGTTAGTTTAGAGTCCAACTCTTGATTTTGGCTCAGGGTCCTGGGATCCAGCCCCGCGTAGGACTGCTCTGAGTGTGGAGCCTGCTTGAGATTTTCTCTCCCCCTCCCCCTCTCCTTCTGTTCCTCTCTCACACACACTCTCTCTCAAAAAATAATAATAATAATAATAAAGCTAAAAGTTATGACTTAACATCTAAAACTTTAAATCATAATTCTTGTATAACATTTCATCTAAAGCATAACATATTGAGAAATATTTAAATAAAAATGAGAAAACGAAACGAATACAAAAATTACTCACTAATGGACTGATGCAATCCAGGAAATATTTTGATACACTCGAAGGAAACCACAGAATCATTATTATTCTGCCTTGTGTTCTTATAAAATCTACATGCCCTCACAGCATTGTTTTGGAAATGGTATTAGAGCTAACATTTATTGGGTGCTTACTATATTCCACACTCTGCTTGATGTGGTCCACATGTCTTTCGATAATTCCTGCAACCATCCTATGAGGCAAGCCTTACTAACCACCCTGGTTATAGTTGAGGTAATGAGGCACACAGAGGATAATTTAGCCATCTTGAGGTCATTTAACAGGTCAGGATGAGATAATAGGTAGAAGCTTTTCTTCACAGCAATGATGATAGGAAAATTTTCCTTCTCAACAACTCACTTGATAGGGACAGATTTATACACCACCACCAGAGAAGGTAGGAGAAGAATAAGTTCAGGTCCTATCAGCCCAGGGAGGTGGTTATGAGCTCACACCATTTCTAAGTGAATCGAATGTGTTTTTGCTGCCACAGCAGATGCTGCCTCTGATGTACACTATGCTGAGTGTATAAAAACCCTCCTCTGTCGTCATTATATGAGAGCCTGGCTCTTCTCTGAGAGAATATGCTCCCTCAGGAGAGGGAGTGATATTTTTTCATTAAAAAAAAAAGAATAAGGTGGGAAAGACAGTCTATACATCTAAAGCATATACTTGCTGGGAAAGTATTATTGAATAGAAGGACACTGTGTAAGATAATACTAGATAATTCCATGTGAATATCACACATTTACTGTTTGCTCTATAGTCTCAGAAGACAGGAGATTTACTGAGCCCTTCCATGAACAAAAAGACATATGAATTAGTTATTGCCCTAGAGGTGTCTATAATCCGATGGGAAAGCAACAGTGATAAAGAACATTTATCCCACGCCATTGAAGTAAGTCCAATTCTTTAGGCATCAGTACTGTGAGAGCACAGGGAGGAAAATGATTAATTCTGAGTGAGTGGTGGGGAGGACTTCAAAGTGAAGCCGGCCTTTGAGCTGATCTTGGGAGGATGAGAAGGATTTTTATTTGGTAAAGCAGCAGGGGAAGCATAGTCTGGGCATGAGCAACAGGTGGGCATGTGGAAGGTCACAGGACAGTCAGATGTGAATGCTGCCACCCAGGTGGAGGATGGT
The DNA here is from genome assembly GCF_003254725.2 of Canis lupus dingo. NCBI lineage: Eukaryota > Metazoa > Chordata > Mammalia > Carnivora > Canidae > Canis > Canis lupus. The sequence continues at coordinate 28,829,052 of NC_064247.1, read as the reverse complement.
GCAGAGCAGGGGGCTGGAGAGGCCTGGAGTCCTGATGATAGATGGCCCTGAATGCACAACACTGAGCATGGGACTTAATCTGTTAGGCAATGGGGTCTGGGGCTTGTGTTATGAGCTACAATGTAAAATCTTTGAAAGCAAAAAACAAGGTCCATGTCTCAATGATCTCTGAATTCCTTGCACCCTATACAACATCTAGAACACAATACATATAAAAGATGGATGGATGGATGGATGGATGGATGGATGGATGGATGGATAGATGGATGGGTGGATGGATGGGATGGATGGATGAGTAGATGAGATGGATGGATGAGTAGATGGCATGGATGGATGGATGGATGAGGTGGATGAATGAGTGGATGGGGTGGATGGATGAGTGGATGGAAGGATGGATAGACAGACAGATGGACAATTGGACAGATAGATGGATGGATGGGGCAGATTCAATACCAGCCTTAGAAGTATTAATGGCAAAATTGATTGACTAATTGGATATTTGAGCATCAGGAGAGAGTCAAAGATGGCTTAAAGGTTCCTAGTACAAGGAATAAGGATTATGGAGAGTATAAAAGGGTGAGCTGGTTTGAGAAGGTGAGAAATATTTTAATAAATCTGCATCCTTCACTTGAGAATCTGGAGTGGGGGGTGGGTGGGGGACCACACCACACAGAGGAAAGAGGAAGGGATCAAAGCTGGTAAGCACCATCTGAAAGTCTCTGTTTCTGTGGATGGGATACAAGGACATGCATCCCTCTCCTGGGCCCGGGTAAGCTTCTTCGAGGGTTTGTTCGGGTAAGATGAATGCAATGCCCTTGGGCATGGGCGAGGGTGGAGGGAGGGAATTTCCCACAAAGCTTCTCTCTGTCAGTCTTCAGCTTTACCTGGGATAGCCACACCTACCTCTGCCTGGGCTCACCTCTTCACTTCCCTAATGCTACTGCTAACCCACAGGGCAACACACCCTGGGGAAGAATGAGACGGCCAGAATTGTCACTTCTAGATTATACAACTTCTTAGACATCTTTTCAAATTCTGTCTGGATTTCTGGCATTTTAAAAGTCTGCATAGATCTCTGTACTCTTAGAAGGAAAAGATCTGAGTTTCTATGCATATGGATCAAAGAAGGAGGGCGCTTTACTCAAGAGAAAAACTAGCAGCAAAAACAGTGGAAAGTGTTAATGCTCTTTAATGCTCTGCTAAATGTAAGTGTGCAGCTCAGAGCACAATTAACCACGTTAGGCTTGTGTGTAGCAGAGCCCACAAGGAGCCACAAACCACAAAGAACTGGGGCATGGTTTTGGCAGAACAGGTTTGAGGCTTGCAGCTGTGTAACTGTAGCAACGAAGATGACTTTTCCGAGCCTCCATTTCCTCATCCCTTGGTTGGGTTTCATGATACCTCCTTTCCAGAGTTATTGCGAGGAGGACCTGGAGGACCTGTATGCAGTTCTCTGTGCAATGTCTGGCATAAAGAGGCGTTCAGGGGCAGCCCAGGTGGCCCAGCAGTTTAGCGCCACCTTCAGCCCGGGGCATGATCCTGGAGACCCGGGATTGAGTCCCAAGTCAGGCTCCCTGCATGAAGCCTGCTTCTCCCTCGGCTTATGTCTCTGCCTGTCCCTCTCTCTCTCTCTCTCTCTCTCTCTCTCTCTCTCTCTCTGTGTGTGTGTGTATGTGTGTGTTTGTGTGTGTCTCATGAATAAATAAATAAAATCTTTTTTTAAAAAAAGAGGCGTTAAGGAACGTTAGTCCACCTTTTCCCATTGTGAACCAACCTGCAGAATGCTGGGTCATGTCCACAGACAGAGAAAGACACTAACTGTAAGTTTGCATTTGCAGGTAGATGCAGACAACGGGAATAAAGGGATCAGGACCTGGACACAGCCAAGTGAGACACCTGCCTGTGCCAGGCACACCAATTTCAGGTACCATGCAAAGTTGCCCTTGGCACACCCTCCTCCTCCACCTCTCCCTGCTGCCCTGTGATTACTAATCATACTTTCTTGATCTTCGTAAAGACAGGAGGAAGAAGGGAAGCCCAACTAACAGGCACTGGCATGCTAGCTGAGTTGCTTGGTCCTAACTGGAATTTGATATGATTGAGGTCACCTAAGCACTTCGACATTTTTTTTTCCAATTTTGCAAATATGATAATTATGCAAAATCAATGCGGATTGAGTGCATTTTACCCTCCACAACTGGGGTAACTGTATTTTTGCTAATGGGGCCTTTGCTGCATTTAAATATGGAGAACACTGAAGGAATCTAGTTTGTGGTAGAGTAGTCATCTGGGGGAAAATTCTCATTTTAATCTGTTCTCCACAACCTTCCTACTTAGATTTTCTGCCCCCATCACCTTCTTATTTCTTCTCTGTGTCTTCCAGCTATTAAGTCCTGGTTCTTTTATTCATTCATTCATTCATTCATTCAGTAACAAAAGCTAAGTGCCTACTATATTCCAGGCATTCCTCTAGGTACCAAGGACTCAGTACTGAGTACCACTGGGCTCCTGGTGTTGTAGAGACAAAGAAAGGGACAGAGCATAAACAAATAAGCATGAAAATATAATTATTGGTAGTGAGTGCTAGAGTGCTGGGAGGCAGCTACTTGCTTTAGCATTTCTTTTGCAGACTCCTACACACTTGGGCTGCAAGACTGCCCCAAGTTTCTTTGCCTTGTGATAGCATACCAGAGACCAGAGCCAAGGTGTACAAATGCATGGTGTGGTGTCCCCCAAACCCCAGTGCCGCCCATTTCGGTTAATCCCACAAATGGATATGAGGTCTGGAAACTTTTCAACAAATCAACACTCACTAGATTTATAATAAGAAAATAATTCAAGCTTATGTAAAAAAAAAAACCAGAATCTAGTACATCAAGATCTAAGAGAAAGACAGTGCTTTCATGGCTTTGATACTAAAGTGTTCTCAGTGATTGATGATAAGAGGAGAAAGGAATGCAAAAATGAATGGATAACCCAAAGCCTGGATCCAGACAAAACTGTGACATATATCTGCATCAAATCTCTCACAGGAGCATCACACAGAGAACATTTTTTTCACACCAGGGAGAGCAAAGATTTGGAAAAGGTAGCAGAGAAGAAGAAAGAGGTCTAGATAATGCACCAAATTAAGTACCTGCTAACCAGATAGCCCTTTCTAAATGGACTAGTAACTGCTGACCTGAGAAATGAGGCAGGATGGAGTCAAGACTGGATTTTCAGACAAGTCAGGGTTCAAGTCCTATGTCCACCTTTATGAGGGGAGGACCTTGAACAAGGTGAGCCTCACTTGTCACATTTTTTAAAGTTAGAATGTAATGATGCCTCCTTGACAGGTTCTAGAATTTGCAATGTCTAGAACATAGCAACTGTTAAGTGAGCAGCGGCAATTATTATCACTGTTAAAAGTTTCCAGGGGCACCCAGCAGGCTCAATCCATGGAGGCTGTGACTTGATCTAGGGGTTGTGAGTTTGAGCCCCACATTGGGCATAGAGATTACTTAAAAATAAAAATTAAAAAAAAAAAGAGTTTTCAGACTCATGACTTGTTTGGTTCTATAATCTTTTTAGATGACGTTAACATTCATAGGCTACATTTTTATGATTCTTCATACTGTTTAAATTAAATATATTTTTAATTAAAGTATTGCCAGTTCACTGATGAGACATTATAATATCCAGGTAAACCATAAGAAGGAAATCTCAAAAGTCATAATCATCTTACTGCTTAGAAACAACTAATAATTATTATTTTTAATGGCTGAGATCTCCTACTGTATCAATAAATAACGTATATATACATTGCCCTGTTGATTAGCATTTAGATTTTTATAATTATTAGATGTGATGAAGAATCTTCTAGGTAATTTTAGGGTACACACTGTTAATATTTTTTATTTAATTTATTTTAATATTAAAAGTTTGATATGAACTTTCTTGCAAAAAATGGTTGTAAAATGTTAAGGTCATAAAAATCTTGCTGGGACGCCTGTGTGGCTCAGCGGTTGAGCGTCTGTCTTTGGCTTGGGGCATGATTTTGTATTTTTTCATTTCTAAAGAAGTCTACTTGAGATTCTCTCTCCTTCTCCCTCTGGCCCTCCCCCCACCACCTGCTCACACTCTAAAATAAATAAATAAATCTTTAAAAAAATAATAAAGCCTCCATGAACATTCATGTAGATATTTTTGCGTAGACCTGTTTTCATTTCCTGTGCTTAAGTACCTAGGAACATGGAAAATATATGTTGAACTTTGTAAGAAATTGTCAAATTGCTTTCCAAAGTAGCTATTACCATTTTTCATTCCCTCTAGGAGGGTAAGAGATCCAGTCGCTCTCTATCCTTGACAGTGCTTGATACTATAAGCTTTGTTTCCTTCTTCCCATTCTTTTTTCTTTCTCTTTCTTTTTCTTTCTTTCTTCTTTCTTTCTTTCTTTCTTTCTCTTTCTTCTTTCTTTCTTTTTCTTGCTTCCTTTCCCTTCCTTCCTTCCTTCCTTCCTTCCTTCCTTCCTTCCTTCCTTCCTTCCTTCCTTCTTTTTTATTTTAGCCATTCTAATAAATGTATGATGGTATCTCACTCTGGTTTTAATTTGCATTTCCCTAGTTATAATGATGTTGAACATCTTTCCATGTGTTTATTTGCCATTCTTACTTCTTCTTTGGTAAAGTACTTAAATCTCTTGCCTGTTTTTAAAATGAGGTGGGTTGTTTTCTTATTATTGAGCTAGGAGTGTTACTACCTACTCTAGATGCTAGTTCTTCATCAGACATGTGTCTTGCAAACATTTTTTTCCCAGTTTGTCTTTTCTTTTCATTTTCCAACAGCATCCTCTCAAAGAACATAAGTCTTTAATTGTCATTAGGCCAAATTTATTACTTGTTTCTCTTATGATTCCTACTTTTTTGTCTTACCTAAGAAATATTTTCCCAACATTGCAAAGGTTCTCCTCTATGTTTTATTAGAGAAGTTTTATGGCTTTAGGCTTAATATTTAGGTCTATATAATCTCATTAGCTCATTTTGCCTATGGTGTAACATATGGGTGAGATATATATTTTTTTATATGGATAACCAGTTGTTCCAGCACCATTTGTTTAAAAACACTATCTTCTTTCCATTGAATTGCCCCTGCACCCTTCTAAAAAACCAGTTAAACATATATGCTTATATCTATTTCTGAATTCTCCACTTACTTCTGATCAATCCTTTGCCAATGCCATACTGCTTTGATTACTCTCAATTTACAATAAATTTTAACACTGAGAAGTGGGAATTCTTCAATCTTGTTTTTCTTTTTCAAAATTGTTTTGACTGTTCTAGTGTTTTTGCTTTTCCATGTAAATTTTAGAATCAAATTGTAGATTTCTACCAAAATAGCATGATGGGATTTTGTTTGGAATTTAATCAAATCTGTCACTCAATCTGGGAGGAAAATTCAATTTAACAAAATTGTCTTCCAATCTGTGAACCTCTCTCCCTTTAGGTAGGTCTCTTTGGTTTCTCTCTCTCAGTGTATTATTGTTTTCAGTACACACATTGTTAGCTTTTTATGTAGGTATTTCAAATTTGTTGGTGCAATTATAAATGTTTCCCATGTTTATGGCATTTTCGCATTTATATACTTTTTACAATTTCCGTATTTTGTATATTTAACAAAATTCATCTGTCCTAGATGTTACCAACATTTTTTCTTTGCCTTTTAATTTTGTTTATAGCCTACAGCTAGAAAGAAAAGAACAAATAAAACCCAAACCTAGCAACCAAGAGGAAAGAAATAATAACGATCAAAGCTGAAATAAATGATATAGAAACTAAAAAAACAATAGAGCATATCAATGAAACCAAGAGTTTGTTCTCTGAAAAGATCAACAAAATTGATAAGCCTCTAGCAAGCAAGACTTATTTAAAAAAAGAGAGGACCCAAATAACAAAATTAGTAATAAAAGAGAGGAAATAACAACCAACACCACAGAAATACAAACAACCATAACAGAATACTACTAAAACCCATATGCCAACAAATTGAATAGCCTAGAAGAAATGGATAAATTCCTAGAAATATATAAATTACCAAAATTAAAGCAAGAAGAAATAGAAAAATTTAACAGACCAAATTATCAGCAATGAAATTGAATCACTAATCAAAAAACTTCCCCAAAACAAAAGTCCAGAATCCAATGGCTTCACAGGTGAATTCTACCAAACTTTAAAAGAAGAGTTAATGCCTATTCGTCTCAAACTATTGCAAAGAATAAAGGGGAAGGAAAGCTTTCAAATACATTCTATGAGTTCAGTATCACCTTCATATCAAAACCAGATAGACACCACAAAAAAGAGAACTGCAGGCCATTATCTCTCATGAGTATAAATGCAAAAATCCTCAACAAAATATCAGCAAAGCAAATCCAAAAATACATTTAAAAAAATCAGTTACCATAATCAAGTGGGATTTATTTCCAGAATGCAAAAGTTGTTCAATATCCACAAAACAATCAATATGATACATCACAGCAATAAGAGAAAAGATAAAAACCATATGATCATTTCAATAGATGCAGAAAAAGCATTTGACAAAGTACAGTATCTACTCATGATAAAGAAACCCTCACAAAGAAGGTTTAGAGGCAACATACTTCAACATTATAAAGGCCATCCATGAAAAACTCATAGCCAACCTCATACTCAATGGTGAATACCTGAGAGCTGTCCCCCTGGGGTCAGGAACAAGACAAAGATGTCAACTCTCTCTGCTTTTATTCAACATAGTATTGGAAATTTTAGCCTCAGCAATAAGACAATGTAAAGAAACAGAAGGCATCAGAGTTGTAAGGAAGAAGTAAAACTTTCTCTATTTGCAGAGGATATGATACTAACTAAATATAGAAAACACTAAAGACTCCACCAAAAAACTACTAAAGCTGATAAATGAATGCAGTAAAATAGCAGGCGACAACATCAATGTACAGAAATCTGTTGCATTTCTATACACCAATAGTGAAACAGCTGAAAGTGAAATTAAGAAAACAATCCCATTTACAAGTGCATTAAAAATAATAAAATATCTAGGAATAAACTTAAACAAAGAGGTGAAAGACTTGTACTCTGAGAACTAAAAAATTCTGATGAAAGAAATTCAGGACAAACCAAAGAAATGGAAAGTCATTCCATTCTCATGGAGTAGAAGAACAAATATTGTTAAAATGTCTATACTACTCAAAGCAATCCACAGATTTAATTCAATCCCTGTCAAAATACCAACAGCATTTTTGACAAACAATCCTAAAATCTTAAGGAGCCACAAAAGACCCCGAATAGCCAAAGTAACCTTCAAAAAGAAAACTGGAGGCATCACAATGGTAGATTTCAAGCTATCTTACAAAGTGGTAGTAATTGAAATACTGTGGTACTGACATAAAAATAGACACACAGATGAATGGAATAGAACAGAAACCCAGAAATAAACCCACAATAATACGGTCAATTAGTCTATGACAAAGGAGCAAGAATACACAGTGGGAGAAAAGGCAATCTCTTCAAGAAAAGGTGCCAGGGAAACTGGATTGGGGTATCTAGGGGCTCAGTCAGGGAAGCGTCTGACTTTGGCTCAAGTCATGATCTCAGGGTCCTGGGCTCGAGTCCCATGTCGGGCTCCCTGCTCAGCGGAGAGAGTCTGCTCCTCCCTCTCCCTCTGCTCCTCCTCCTTTTCATTTGTTCTCTCTCTGTCAAATAAATAAATAAATAAAATATTTTTTATTTTTTTTTAATTTAAAAAAAAAAGAATGAAACTGGACCACTTTCTTTCACTATACACACAAAAGCCTCTCAGAATGAAAAACCTAAATCTGAGACTTGAAACATAAAAATCCTTGAAGAGAGCACAGGCAGTAATTTCTCTGATATTGGCTATAGCAACATTTTTCTAGATGTCTCCTGAGGCAAAGGAAATAAAAGCAAAAATAAACTGGGATTTCATCAAAATTAAAAGGTTTCTCGGGTAGCCCTGGTGGCTCAGCGGTTTAGTGCTGCCTTCAACCCAGGGTGTGATCCTGGAGACCCAGGATCGAGTCCCACGTTGAGGTCCCTGCATGGAGCCTGCTTCTCCCTCTGCCTGTGTCTCTGCCTCTCTCCCTCTCTCTGTGTCTCTCATGAAGAAATAAATAAAATATTAAAAAAAAAAAGGTTTCTGCACAGTGAGGGAAACAATCCACAACTTACTGGATGGAAGAAGGTATTTGCAAATGACTTTTCTGATGAAGGGTTAGTATCCAAAAAATATAAGAACTGATACAACTCAATACCCAAAAAACAAATAAGCCATTTAAATAATGGACAGAAGACATGAATAGGCATTTTCTCAAAGAAGACATCCAGATGGCCAACAGACACATGAAAAGATGCTCATCATCACTCATCATCAGGGAGTAAAAATCAAAATACAATGAGATCACACACACACACACACACACACACACACACCTGTCAGAATGGCTAAAATAAACCCGAGAAATAACAAATGTTGGCAAGGATGTGGAGAAAGGGGAACCCTCTTACACTGTTGGTGGCAATGCAAGCTGGTGCAGCCATTGTAGAAATCAGTGTGGAGATCGTTCAAAACAATTAAAAATAGAACTCCATATGATCCCATAATCCTACTAGGTGGTATTTACCCAAAGAAAACAAGAATACTAATTTGAAAAAAATACATGCACCCCAATGTTTATAGCAGCAATGTCCACAATAGGCAAATATGGGAGCAGCCCAAGTGCCCATGGACAGATAAATGGATAAGGAAGATGTGGTGTATATACAATGGAATATTACACAGCCATAAAAAGAATGAAATCTTGCCATTTAAAATGACATGGATGGAGTTAGAGTGCTAAGAGAAATAATCAGAGAAAGACAATCATGATTTCACTCATATGTGGAATTTAAGAAACAAACAGATGAACAAAGGGAGAAAACAGAGCATAGGTCAAATGGAGAAACAGACTCTGAACTAAAGAGAACACACTGCTGGTCCAGAGGGGTCACTGGGGATGGGGTGAGGGGACAGATCTGGACTACAGAGAACACACTGCTGATCACCAGAGGGGTTTTGGATGGGGGGAATGCAGGTGGGGGAAACAAGGGATGGGAATTAAAGAGTGCACTTATCATGGTGAAAAAAAAAATGAAAAAAGTGAAATTAATGAAAGTTCATCAGCGGCCTAGAAGAAGGACCATAACTTAACATCTGAGGTATAGTCAGGTTGGTATTAGCTGAGACCCAACCTGCACCTAGTAACAGACACAGCACCTATATCACATGATAAGTTAGCTCCTGAAAGAGGCAGAACTTTTAGGACTGAATTTTAAGACTTTCTTTATATCGCATTTTGGACTTTCTGACTTGTGTATTTTTTCTATTAATTGAAGACTCAGAGATTACACCTTGTCATATGACTGCGCCCAGATGGGGTAAACCAATATTCTAAATGTAAACTCTCGTATTACTTAAGTGAAAAATAAAAAGCAGTCTCAAAATAACCCAGATACAGGAGATACTATCATCATGGATAAACCTTTGGAAAAGCTTGCATGTGGATCAAAATGTAACATTATTAATGGTACCCCTGGACTTGCTTGCAAAGACTATCGGTAAAATGTATGAATATATATTTAAAAAATGAACTGTTAATTACTTTCAGATTAAGATCATATTAAGCCTGCAAGAGAATGACACATATTTTCCACCCCGGAAAATATTACTAATTATCAAAATACAGGAAATAGCAGAGGACTGTGTACATGATTTCAGCAAACAAGAGGATATTTCCTTAAGCTAAACATAAACGCTGATCAATGGCCTCATTTCACTCCATTCCCAGAAAACCTGGAGAAGCCAAGACTGCCCTCACTTACGACAAAACCCAAACTGACTCAAGAACTAAAGCTGGTGGTAAATAAGACAGAGTTCACAATGACTTAATAGAATATTTTTAGTCTTCTGAGGGAAATACAACTAACCCTATAAAATATCAGGAATCCTAATTATTCAGGGGAATTCCTGTTTGGGTCTTTATTGATCACCCAAATTACAATAAATCCTCTAGAAGGAAAAGGCTTTCCATCTGAGGACCCCTGACCCACTCACTTGTCTACACAATTTGGACAAAATGTAACTTGTATTGGTTGCAGAGATTTTAGTTTAGGTAGAGAGAATCAGCTTTTTTTTAGTGAGATTTTGGGACAAAAATTTTTATTCAATACGCTTATAAATATATTTTATTCAACTTTGGTCCAAAGAGAGGAATAAGAACAGGAGAACTAAAGATAATGAGAAGCCTATTTCCAAGAATGCCTTTAAGGAAAACTGTTTAACTTGAAAAGACTGATTAAACAGCATAAGGAGCATAAATGGGGAAGAGAAAAGGGGGGAGAAGAGGAGGGAGGAGAGAGCAAAGTGTACCTCCCACAGGGAGATAATGAAGGTAAGGAGATAAGAAGCAGAAGCAGGAAAAAGTTATTAAACAGAAGAGAAGAAATACATGTTATCCACAGATAGGTATGAATGAGTTCACTAGAATCAAGTCACATTAGCAGATTTCCCTTTTCTTCTGTAACAGGCTTATTTCATCTTCAGATAAAGGGGATACTTTCATCGATTCAGGATACATCTGATAAACTCTTAGTACTTTTATGAATAAAAAAAGGGAAATGTAATTTGGATATTGGCCAAGTAAGATGTGTAGAGGCCTGGATGGATAACCATATCCCAGCATGCAACTGAGCAACTCTCCACTAATGCATCTTGTTCACTCTCCAGTGGCAGACTTTTAGGAAGCAGCTACTTTCTGCCAGACATGAGGTAAGTTTGAGGGATACCAAGGAGACCGAAGTCTCTGGCCTCACAGTCTATGAAGGAGACGCACTTCTATCAGAAGTAACTGTAGTAAGAGGTTCAGTAACTACGAGAATAGTGATGAGCATAGACTCAAAAGTAGAAATCTTGCTATTAAGTACTCCCTGACTCAGTAATCAACCATGTGTGCCTCTTTCAGGATAGAATTTTCCGCATCTTAACCGTGAATTGTAAAATCCATCTTGAGAATTGTAAGGATAGGATGAGATAACATTTTTTAAATTTTTTTAATTTATTTTTTATTGGAGTTCAATTTGCCAACATATAGCATAACACCCAGTGCTCATCCCGTCAAGTGCCCCCCTCAGTGCCCGCCACCCAGTCACCCCTACCCCCCGCCTTCCTCCCCTTCCACCACCCCTAGTTCGTTTCCCAGAGTTAGGAGTCTTCCATGTTCTGTCTCCCTTTCTGATATTTCCTACCCATTTCTTCTCCCTTCCCCTCTATTCCCTTTCACTATTATTTATATTCCCCAAATGAATGAATGATAACATTTTTAAAGTACTAAGCCATAGTAGGAGCTCAATAAACATTAGTTCACCTCTCCTCTTTAATTCTGAGAGGTGCCAGGAAGTTCCTAGGAGGTGGTTGAATTGAATATGACGACAAGACAGGACCTGGCTGTTGAGAAAGTTGGAGTGCGTGCTTAACATCTCTCACTGTTCACATTATTTAGCTGGTCTCAGACTTTGTAAGAATAGGACAGCATGTAAATTCACAAGCCTAGGGCATAACATGCTCTGAAATGTTATTTGAACTTGAATCCTCAATCTAAGATTTCTTTTCATTGATTCTTGTTCTCCGTTGAGCGAATTGTACTAGTTTTATCCCCAGAATAGGAGAAAAGAAGATATTTGTCTGTTGGTTGTTCTCATAGATGAAATGCACACAGGGACCTTATTTTAAAATGATTTATACACCAAAACAATATCCATCTAAACACACTTTTAAAAAAATCAGAGAAAAAGAAATGATTTGCCTGCAAATAAGGAATGTTCCACTCAGTAGATCCACCAGTTCCACGTCTCTATTGACAACTGAGCTTCTTGGCTGTATCTAGAGTGGCTTAGCACAGAATATTTTAGATAATTTTGCCAATTTCATGTTCTGGCCAGAAATAAGACAACATCACGGACGATAGCTCAGTGGGTTGGTACATAAGCTCACTCAGCTGTGGAAACCAAGCTTGTAAACAAAACTTGCTCAGCCCCCCGCTGAGCTATTCTTCCAGAAATAAGACTGGGCAAACCTGCATTTGATTTATTTTTTCCTGTTTTTCTTAACATATAAATTACATATTTGCTCAGTTCTCATTTAAATTGTTCACAAAAACTGTGAACTCTTATTGAATACAGAACTGGTTTACCCACATTCATCTCCTCTCTGTACACAGAAGAGCAAAAGATACCACCGAAATGTCAGTTAAATCTACACTTATGTGTGTTCTCATATTGAGAATATATATTTAACACACAGGAAGTGATTACAGCCATATAAACTGTGTGATGTTTAGAGCAACAAATACATACTTTGCATCTAACCTCTTACCTGCTGTGTGCCATCCTTGAGAAACGTACAGTCTGGTGCAGGTGGAGGGTGTGAAATATGGACAACCTTGTAACAGGATGATGTAAGGTGGCCTTCATTAGAGTTTAGGACATGGGAATATCAGGAGGCTGACAGGATAAGGTCTTGTGTCCGTGTACACAAACATGTACAAGAGAGGGCTCCAGAGCTCAGAAATAACTCTTCGAGCCAAGCATCCAAGCATCCCCCTAGCTGAATAGCTTGAAAATTACATAATGCAAAGTTTAAAAGGAACGCAAAATATAGGATTTCGCTTTCTAGCGTACTAAGAGTCAAAACAACAATTCTCCTCCTAAATATCTAAGAGTCACTGGGCTCTTCATTTACCAACACTAGGGGGTTGTGATGTAGCTGTGTGCAGAGCTTGTTTTGAATTATTCTACCAAGGGGATAAAAGTCAGGAAGAATGGGATATAGCTTTTTCAAATCAGATTCCAAAGACTTAAAATGTCTTGAACAAAACAATATTAATTCCTTTAAAAAAGAACGCTATGAAAGAAAGAACTGTTCTTAAAAATCAAAGTAATTAACCATGATCATTACCACATTTCTTCCCTTCATTTCATCCAGATGGTAACATCTGCTGCAAAAGGGTGACTTAGGATCATCTCGAAGAGAAATCTTCTGATAAAAAAAAGTATAATTTGGGTGGTAGAATGAACTATTAAAGAAGAGGAAAGAACCTTTTTTCCCCTGGTATGATTAGGTAATGACTCCATAACATCAAGCCATTGAGGAACCTAAAATATTTGTTTAAAAGAAAATAGAAAAACACAACACACACAAAAAATACAGCAAGTGTACAGTATGAGCAGTAAGCATGGGATTAGTTATTGAACGTTCACATGTTCAGGACTGATGTGAGAAGAAAGGACGGGAAGCCCGCGGGAGAGATAGGAAGGAGAAGAGGCAGTGCCAGCAAAAGCACAGACCCTATTTCATCTCCCTGGCTGCTAAAACGTGGCAAGGTTGAATTGACCAGTTGTTTTGAGGTCACCAAACTACACCTTTAGTTTTTCAACGATAAAAACCAATAACACAAGGTGGCAAGAGACAGACACAAATCAACTGGAAGAAAATTGCAACGTAGAAAGAATAATTTCTGCTGTTGGGCAGACGATACATTTCCTCATGAATACCCCTGGGTTGATTTAGCGGAACAATCACAAGTAGCCACCATGTTCTGCACACGGATCATGCCCAAACACCATTCTTTCCAAGCACAGACATCATTAATTCCTCTGACCCTCTTCTGAGCACTGTGAGACGGGAACTCTTGTCATCGGGGTCCCTAACAGTCCAGGACCCTCTAAAACAAGGAGCTTTCAATCAGAGATTAATTTCATTTGGTCATTTTTCAATCCTTCCTGTTTTTATGCATCAGAGAAGCTTGCTTTAGGAAAATACCGTATATTTTCCGTGAACAGTGCATTCAATCAGTTGAAATGTGAGGTTCACAAATTACAATCAGGAAATTCCTACTGAATGTTTAACACAAACTTTACCAGTATGTGTCTTATATATACATTTTTAAATTATTTGTGTTGATGAGAAACAGAGTCTATAGACTGATGTCTCAGTCTAAGAGAATGGAAAGTCCACCTGGGGCAGGATAAACAGAGGGCAAGGTCAGGAGGAAACCATGGCAGTATTTAAGAAGCCAGGCCAAACAGCAACCCCATGTCCTAACTGCAGAACATATCTGCTGTAATCTTGCATTTCTTCTAATGGACCAGTTCTATCAGGAATAAGTCATGGGGGTTTAAGAGTTACAGTGTCTCCTGCTTGAACTTTCCAGGAGTCTAGAAAAATGTTTTTTTTTTCTTTTGCAACTGAGTTTTGCATAATATTCACAATTCCAAATATCTCTGTTCTCCTAAATTCACTGAGCAAAAATTAATGACCAAATGAAGATTCCCTGTTGCTTCATGATTGCAAGTTTCCCTGTGATGCTAGCAAGCAGGTCTTCCTGGAAAACTGGTTTCCTCACATCTACGAAGCAAGTTATCTCTTTATTTTTTTTAAAGATTTTATTTATCTGAGATAGAGATAATGAGCAGGGGGTGAGGCAGAGGGAGGAGCAGGTTCTCTGCTGAGCAGGGAGTCCATGCAGGACTCGATCCCAGGACCCTGGGATCAAGACATGAGCTGAAGGCAGACGCTTCACTGACTGTGACACCAGGTGCCCCAGGCTCTTTGTTAACTGAATAAATTCAAACCACTAAGTGGCTTTAAAAGTTAGTGAAACAGTCAGTGATGTGTTAATCACAGCTGTGGAAGACTTTACAGTGACATATTCATTGGACTGGTTTCCTAATCATGGAATTCTCTAAGTTCACAGTTACATACCATTCACTTTGTGAATTGTTGTATTTGATGTTACTCATACCATCTGAAATTGCTGAACAGCATTTTAGATTCTATGAAGTGCTCTGCCATTCCTTAACTTATTAGAACCTTTTGACAAGCCCTGGAAATGATCCAGGTGAATGGTCTGGCTGCTAATCCAGAACTGTCAACCAGTAATAACTAAGGGTTACGAAGTGCAAAGAGAACAGTGAATTCCCGGCTGTTATTACTGTTAATGGTCACATTTTCTAGTTTTCTCCAGCCACTTTTGAAAGGGTCAGGACCAACCCCACAAAGTGGATATGCAAATTCCCTCGACATATTTACCTCATTCACCATAAAAACATGGAAAGAACCTTTTCCCTGAAGTGCACGGAGCTTTGTATCTAAAAGAAGTACTTGCTGATTGAGATATCAATATCTTTTTTTAAAGATCTTTATTTGAGAGCAACAGCATGAGAGAGAACGAGCAGAGAGAGCAGCAGAGGGAGATGGAGAAGCAGATGAACAGGGAGCCCAATGCAGGACCAGATCCCAGGACCCTGAGATCATGACCTGAGTCCCCCAGGTGCCCTTGAAATAATTGATTTCTGTTGATTTCCTGTTTACTTTTAGATATTATTGGGCTTTTTCTCAACTGTTTCTATTTTATAAGTACTTGAATAATTTCCTAAATTCACATGTTAAACAGCTGGAGGCTGTGGCATGGCCAGAATCTGGTTCATGTGATTTTCTTTTCCTACTTGTCATTCTTTCCACTTAGCTATTCTCCGGAAATAGGATTATGAACATACAATTGTCCCACAAAGTAATACATTAAGGATGTTTATCCTTGTGAAGTACTTCCTGTTTTGTTTTTTTTCCCCATCCTTTTACATACATGTATCAGAGGTCCAAACAATTTAATTGTCTCCTGTTAGCCCCTTTGGCCTCTCTTCGTGCCTTTTTCCAATCAAAGACACGGGACAGATGACTCAGGGCACTCGTAGCAATAGGCGGTGTCATTTTGCACAGCCCTTCCTCATCCCCACCACACATACACTCTACTCCTGTGTCCCCTGTTACGATCTGCTCAGTGACCACCACCCACACCTGTAGGCATCTGCTACATAGATAAGAAGAGGAAGGTATTCGTATTTTAATACTGGAAGGAAATAAGTAGTTCTGGGCAGGCTGCACATAAATCTATTCTGGGAACCACATTAAATAATAACTTTTATTTCTAAGAAAGCTTATATCACCTTAAAACAGAGGGTTGCTAATAATCATTTAAAAAAAATCTCATAGATAATTTTTTTATGGTAAGGAAAGATGTTTTACAGGATTAGCAAGATCTTGAAAATAAAGTCACTAAACTATGAGCATGGTTAACTGTCATAAAAGACAGGAGAAAGCATAGAAGTGAAAAACAAAAACAAGGATATCTCAAGAGCTGAATGCTCAGAGAAGTCACGGTGAACTGAGCACATCAGGAAGAGATCATAACTCTGGTTTCACGGAGCTCAGAATAATATAACGCAACATGACAAATGCCACAGGAGGTGAGAGAGGAGGCTGGGGAGTGGGTGAGAGTGAGGAAAGCCGTCCCAGCAGAGGCAGCATCTTCACTGGAATCAGCAGCTTGGAGGTGGAGTGGGAGTCCACTCCAGCAGGGGTTCCAGGGTGGAGAGGCAGCACATACAGGAGCACTGTGTTTGGAAAACCACAGGTAGTGTAGTGCCCAGCAGTAATGCATTTCTCCATTTCAGTGGTTGACGAAATCTAAATGATCATCTTCTGGGAGAATATATATATACTAGATAAATGGCTTACTGACTAGCTGAAGGGCCTCTCTCCACAGGTAAAAAGCAAGACAATATAGATAGGGGAAAGATTTGAACTGGCTTTATCCAGTTGTATTTATGAGGCTAAATACAAAGCAAAAATATAATTTGAGGAATAGCTTTAAAATGACTAATATAGAAGTTTCATAGATGTGAAGCTTTAGTTAACTACAAATTCTGTGAGACAAAGTGAAACCAGTTAAGGCATCTAAAGATATTGAGGAAGACATACAAGCATCGGGTTCAAGATCTCTTTCCACTTTGAGAACCTGCTATTGAGCAGATGGGTGTTTTACAAGACGGGAAGCCCATGTGACCAGAGAGAGCCCTGGGCTAGAAAGAGAATTTCCTAAGTCTGGCCTACATGTGCCATTTACAGCCTGTTCAATCTTGGGCAAATCTCTTGGCATCTGTTTCTCTGTGTCCAAAGAGAGAAGGTTGTCCTAAATACTCTTTATTAAACTGGATTTAAGAAATAAACAGAGGAAGGAGGTGGAGGGCATTCTGGTGGAGGGCCAGAGTGAGCGAGTCACGGGGATGCGGTGCATGGCAGAGCAGGCATGGTCAGTCCTATCGCAGGGAGTCTGGCTGACAGATGCAGCCAGACCTACGGTGAAGATCGTTTGGTTATGCACAAAGATGCCAAATGACTGATATATGCCTGAAACTAGTAAGATACTGTCCATTATACCTCCATGAAAACAAACAAAACCCTATAATGAGCCTTCATGAATTGACAGTTATCTCCTCCTCCAAGTGCTGAGGCCACAGTAGGACTTCAACAAGTATTTATGAATGAATGAATGAATGAATGAATGTTACTTCTGGGCAGGCCTCCAGTGCATCCTATGACGCTACAAGCAATAACAGGTGAACAGCCAGGAGACATGGTCCGCTGCACTAGGTCCCCGCGAACGCTTGTATTTGAAATGTGGTCCCTTGTCCTTCCCTGAGAGGGTGTGTGTCATCACCAAAGGGTAATGGATGCTTATCTCGCCTTCGTTTATTTTTCTAAATTATGGAAGTGATATCTACTCCCTGTGAGTACAGAAAATGTAGAGAATGAAGTAAACGTGAAAATTCCTGGTGATGCCACAACCAAGCAGCTGCCATCTTTCCTGTTCTGGAATACAGACTGCCAGGCTCTTCCCTGTCCATTCACACACTCACTGGAGCAACCAGCTGTGGGTCCTGCTTTCCAACCCATTCTTTCCCCCATGATACAGCATGGACTTTCCTAGGTGGGGTACTCCAAGGGAGATGCATAATTTATAGAACTAGTTTTTGTATGGTTAAACATTTTGGTGATTTCCTTCCCCCTCCCTTTCTGTAAACTAGGATATGGTAAAAAATCTTTTGCAAATTTGTAATTTATCCTCCATGATAAATTCGTAGGCATAGAATTGGGGGGGGGTGAGAGGAGATAAGCATTATTAAGGCTTTTGAATATAGCTCCCTTAACGCCTTCAGAAAAGGTCCTGCCAGTTTATATTCTCTTCAGCAAAATATAAAAATCCTTGTTCCCCTGTACTTTTGTCAGCATTTTTAAAAATTGTGCCAGTTTGGAAGGAAAAAAATGTAGTGAATTGTTTTAACATGCATTTCTCGTTTGGATTTACATCTGATTATCACTTTCACAGGTCAACATTAACAATGGGGTCGTCCTGGAATGCCTATACCTACCATACGGAGAAAAAAAATACACAAAAAATACGTGAACATGTTAGAGAAGCAACATCATTTATTTATCTGGTCATCTTGTGTGTTCCATTTACTGAGTCCTTTCCTTGTCTTGTGGGTATCTGTGAGCACCAGAGAAACAAAGACACACACACAGTCCCTGCTCTCAAGGTTACAGTCCAGTATGGAGACAAATATGTAAATGATATAATACAGAGCTGTTGACACTCTAATAAAAGTCTATACAGAATTGATAGTGGCTCAGAGATGGGCGGGAAGGCAGGGGTGTTTGTGAGGATGGGTGCATGACGCAGGAGGCAGAGACACAGGTGCTGAGCCCCTGGGCAGAAGGCACACGTGACAACAACCCCAATTGCACATCATCAAGGCCAAGCATACTATTATATTACCAGTTAATACATGCTGAGGTAAAAAAGAATCGTGTTGTCCCTTTTGTGGCTGGTGGCCTGACACCAATTAGGATTCAGTTATTGTATAACATTAGCCCAGTTGAAGTAACTATCTTATGGTAAATTTGAAACAAATTACTGGTGAACGAATGGAGATGATTCATTAGTAAGTAAAGAGATGAGCAGTTCAAACAAATGAAGCATCCATCCCTCAGGAAGCTTTTTTTTAAAGCTCTTCTGTACAGTTTATTTTGTGGTTTGCCTCTTTCAGTAAAGCAACATCCTAGAAATCCTGAATGAAGGGCTCATGACTTATTCACCCCTGACATAACTTCAAGTCCCAAGGGAGTTTGCAAATGATTCAGAAAGCCCTTCTTCTGATCATGAGATTTGGTGGCTTCACATGTTTACTTTCCCTCCCATAAGTTGACAGGTCTCACTGGCAGATGCTGGAGCCCGAGTTCCAGGGTCCCTTCCTCAGTGTCATTTATTCCTGGTCACTGAACACACACTTCATTTGGATGTTTCACTGGGCATTTCACCAGCACTCTGAAGTGCAGTTCCAACGTGAGCATGGATCTTACTTCTGCTTCCAGGGGAGGGGACGGGGAGCTACGCCAATCTCAAGGCCACAGAGCCGGAGAACAGCACCGCAGGAGTGCACGCAGACCCTGCCACGGAGCCCAGGGCTCTGTCCACAACGTCCTTCCTCACTGGTCCCAATCCCAGCCCTGCTCCTCCCGCTCTTCCAGTCAGGGTTTAAAACACTGAAGGAGCCCTGAGCTCTAAGAATACACCTTCATCAAGTCTCATTGGCTCTGAGAACCCACCTGGACCATTTTGGTCCATAAAGCTCTCCCTGCCTCTGAACTCTTACGGCTTGCTGCTCAGAAGATGCTTCGGGAGCTATCCCTATCATCGATTGTGAAATTAATGCTCTGCTGGGTTGTGTACGACGCTCTGGTACCAACTTGAGCTCTATTCAGTTCTACAGATGATCTGACAGCCTCCTGGGAGTCAGGCACACTATACTAAGAGGGAAGACATGGTTTCTCCCTCAAGAATCTTACTCAAGCCACATGCAGACATATACATTTTTATGTCCATATGTGTACATTTGTTCAATTATTCAATGATGAATTCTATAAGTAGACTCTTTGGCTTACTGGCCACGTGCTGCTGCCAGTAGGCACAAAAAGATCAATGAAGTGTGGCCGGTCTCTCTAGTGATTAGCAGTTTAGGAGAGAGAGACACGTGAATGTTTTCATTCATTCAATCAACCTCTATAAGCCCTTCTTATGTAGTGAACAGAGTGGGGGAACAGGTGCAACCTACATCTCTGCAGAGCTATCTGGCCACCTGCGGGATTAGAATCTTCAAAGGCAGGGACTGGGAACTCTACTCTTACTCCCGCCATACAGGGCCATAAGGAAGCCGCAGCCTACACACACACACTTCATTCCTGAATCCATTCCAAACCTCTCTCGGCAGCTCTCACGTACCTCTCCCTTCTAAACCAACTCTAGATAATGAAACTATCACAAATTACATTATTCTAGCAGCAACATTTCCAGTGGTGCTTGAACTGCATCCCATCCTGTTTCACACTAAAACAATCCCAGCCACAATGCCAGCCTCTGTGGCTTTTATCCAGAAAGAAAATAGAAATTTCTAAATAGATTCACATGCTTGATTCACATTTAGCAGGTTAAGGTGCAAATGTAATAGGAGTGATTTTCAAAATAGACTGGTCGGAAAGCCAGGAGCTCCTCCTGAATTCTTCAGAAGTGACAGGGACAGTGGGGGCAGTGAGTGGGGAGGACCTCAATCTTCCACTTCAACCAGAGTGAGACATTTCACTTTGTTTTAAATACTGTGCTTCTAAGTAAAATTTCTTTTGGAAAACAGTCCTGCTACTTAAAACATTTAAACAAGTAGCCTAAGAGAATCAAACAGTGTAAGAAGACATTATAGTATTTTGGCTTTATAATTTTTACCTTAACAAAAAGGGCCCTCCTATGAGGTCAAATTGATCCACTTTTAGATAAAGCAGCTAGTGTTACCAGCACTTAGTGCCACATATACTCTAGACTGATCGTTTAGTTGTATTTAATAAGCCTCTGAAAACCACTTCACTATAATGCCCCACAATAATAGAACAAATGTCATAAATTAGTTTATATTATTGACATTAAAGACTTATTTCCTAAGAAATTTGCATTTTCTAATGTATGATTTAGTGGATCAACTTTTTTCCCATTTGATTCTATTACAGTAACAAACACTCAGTGAACCCAAAAGTCCAAGTGATGCTTTTCCAGAGGGCAATACAGCTAGTGTTTACTGCACACTATTATTCCAGCTCACCCTCAAAACAAACCTTCATTTTACAGGTAAATAAACCACTAGCGTGTAGGATTAGGGACCCTAAAGAACTCAGGGAGCAAGGGCATGTGTGCATAAACTTTCAGGGTGAAAAATGCTAAGAGGGCTTCTGTTCGAGGCAGCTCCTTTCACCTCAAACTTCTTGACAAGCCAGACAGGTAGACACATCCACCCTCCAGACAGATCCTCCTTGGTGCCAGTAGCTGTAAAATGCCTATACCTCCTTTCTCCATGGATACCGACAGGTCATCTCTACCAGCCACTCCTGATCAGGGAGTAATGAACACTATTTGGCAGAGGAGTGGGGGCAAAGGTGGAGCATTGTTATCACCTTCACAACCATGTTCACATGTTCGTAGCACAGCCTTCCCACAGGGGAACTTTTTGCATAGGAACCAATTCCCTCACTAGTTTTTACCCTTAGCTCTGTCTCTTTTTATACACTACTAACTGGCCTGAGCACCAAGCACTGTGATGGGCACTTGGGAGGTGCCAGAGATAAATGAGTCAGGATTTCTATTAGGGGGAAAAGACATTTAAATAAAACACAAGATATTAAGTGCTGTAGGATGCTACACCACAGCTTATTTAGGCACTATAGGTACTATATTTTACTCATCTTTGTAGCCCCAACTCTTACCACAACTTATGGCACAAGGTTAACAACTCAGTATACTTTCTGAGTAAGTCCAAAACTGTCCTGACTGGCTTCAAACTCTCGTAGCTACTTGTGTGGGTGGGGGCTCCATTATCACATCCTTTTTTTTTTTTTTTTTTTTTAAATAAGTTTTTTTTTTTTTTTATTTATGATAGTCACAGAGAGAGACACAGGCTCCATGCACCGGGAGCCTGACGTGGGATTCGATCCCGGGTCTCCAGGATCGCGCCCTGGGCCAAAGGCAGGCGCCAAACCGCTGCGCCACTCAGGGATCCCGCCATTATCACATCCTAACTGCAGTACCCTACACCCCTGGTTCCTTGTACTTTCTATGCAAGTATTTATCAACTACCAGTCCTAGATACATGAAACCAGCCATTAGCCTACTTTATGCTTTCCCAGCAACAGAGAATACACAGCAGATAGTGAACTTGTCGCTTCAGAAGCACATACATCCACAGGTTGGAGCTGAATACAGGTACAGTTTGGCTAACTAATTAACCCCAATGACAGCTCTTCAGAAACTAGAAGCAAGCCTGCCCCCTAGTGCCCACACTGCGAAACTGACTCAGAAGAGCAAACAGCGCTTCAGACACATTCCTAAAATGGACAGCTGGACTGTCTCAAAACAAAAGGCTTCATTCCAGGAATAAAATGAATATTCCATGCTCATGGATTGGAAGAATTAATATTGCGAAAATGTCAATGCTACCCAGGGCAATTTACACATTTAACGCAATCCCTATCAAAATACCATGGACTTTCTTCAGAGTTGGAACAAATCATCTTAAGATTTGTGTGAAATCAGAAAAGACCCCGAATAGCCAGGGGAATATTAAAAAAGAAAACCATAGCTGGGGGCATCACAATGCCAGATTTCAGGTTGTACTACAAAGCTGTGGTCATCAAGACAGTGTGGTACTGGCACAGAAACAGACAATGGAACAGAATAGCGAATCCAGAAGTGGACCCTGAACTTTATGGGCAACTAATATTCGATAAAGGAGGAAAAACTATCCATTGGAAGAAAGACAGTCTCTTCAATAAATGGTGCTGGGAAAATTGGACATCCACATGCAGAAGAATGAAACTAGACCACTCTCTTGCACCATACACAAAGATAAACTCAAAATGGATGAAAGATCTAAATGTGAGACAAGATTCCATCAAATCCTAGAGGAGAACACAGGCAACACCCTTTTTGAACTCGGCCACAGTAACTTCTTGCAAGATACATCCACGAAGGCAAGGGAAACAAAAGCAAAAACGAACTATTGGGACTTCATCAAGATAAGAAGCTTTTGCACAGCAAAGGATACAGTCAACAAAACTCAAAGACAACCTACAGAATAGGAGAACATATTTGCAAATGATGTATCAGATAAAGGGCTAGTTTCCAAGATCTGTAAAGAACTTTTAAACTCAACAGCAAAGAAACAAACAATCCAATCATGAAATGGGCAAAAGACATGAAGAGAAATCTCACAGAGGAAGACACTAGACATGGCCAACAAGCATATGAGAAAATGCTCCACATCCCTTGCCATCAGGGAAATACAAATCAAAACCACAATGAGATACCACTTCACACCAGTGAGAATGGGGAAAATTAACGAGACAGGAAACAAAAATGTTGGAGAGGATGTGGAGAAAGGGGAACCCTCTTGCACTGGTGGTGGGAATGTGAAATGGTGCAGCCACTCTGGAAAACTGTGTGGAGGTTCCTCAAAGAGTTAAAAATAGACCTGCCCTACGACCCAGCAATTGCACTGCTGGGGATTTTCCCCAAAGATACAGATGTAGTGAAACGCCGGGACACCTGCACCCCGATGTTTCTAGCAGCAATGTCCACAATAGCCAAACTGTGGAAGGAGCCTCGGTGTCCATCGAAAGATGGATAAAGAAGATGTGGTCTATGTATACAATGGAATATTATTCAGCCATTAGAAATGACAAATACCCACCATTTGCTTCGACGTGGACGGAATTGGAGGGTATTATGCTGAGTGAAATAAGTAAATCAGAGGAGGACAAAATTATATGGTCTCATTCATTTGGGGAATATAAAAAATAGTGAAAGGGAATAAAGGGGGAAAGGAGAAAAAATGAGTGGGAAATATTAGAAAGGGAGACAGAACATGAGAGACTCCTAACTCTGGGAAACGAACAAGGGGTGGTGGAAAGGGAGGTGGGTGGGGGTGACTGGGTGACGGGCACTGAGGGGGGCACTTGATGGGATGAGCACTGGGTGTTATGCTATATGTTAGCAATTTGAACTCCAATAAAATATAACTTAAAAAAATAAAATGGAAGCCTTCCTTTAAATTTAAGTGCCACAGGCATAAATATGCTTTAATCCTGTTAAACCTGTGTCCATAACATTATAGAAAGTAATGATTTGTGTGTACATTTCTTCCTGAAAAATCACAAGTCAGCCCTAAATTTCACTGATTATATATCTTCAACATGTCTTACTCTCTGCTGCACTTACTCTCAGTGACTTCATTCATGTACTGACTTGAGAGGGCAATACACCACTGACTTCCAAACACAGCTAACCCTCTAACTACAAGGCCATGAGGGGCACCACCCCCACGCCTTCAAAACCCCATGTAGTGGCCTATCCTACATGCCCCTGGGGACATCCACCATAACATGTTCCACCAAGCTCTGCATCAACTTGCTCTTCTGTCCTCCATTAGTAAATGGTTGTTCCATTCTTCAAATGTTTCAAGCCAAAATCTTTGAGTCTTTCCTGATTCTTCTCATACTCATCCAATCCATCTGCATGTATTTGCTCTACTATCAAAACGTATTCCAAATTTATCATTTCCATTGCCCTTGGCCTCATCCAAACTGTCATTTTTCATCTGGATTACTGTATTAGCCGCCCACCTAATACTGATGACTTCCATCCTTGCTTTGATCAGAACCCTGCTTCCCACCTCACTCTATGAAAGCCTGTCCTTAAAGAGGCCTACAATGCCCTCTGTGATCATTATACCTCCATCTCTCTTACCTCACCTGCTAATCCTGGCCACTCCTCTCTTCTTGGCTCTACACAATCAGTGATCTCCTTGTTATTTCTTGGAAACACTAAGCACACTACTAGCTCAGGGTTGACATGTCATATTCCTTCTGCCTGGTAAGCTCTTCCCCAGACACATGAATGGTTCAACTGTTCACTTCTTCAGATCTCTGTTCAGTGTCACTCTGCCTGTATATACTGTTTAAAATAGTGCTCCTATACTCATACACTCTCCAGAACCCCTTCCTTGACTTATTCTTCCTTAATTACCTTGTCATCATATGATAAAGTATACACACACACACACACACACAGGCCTAGAACACTTGCTGGCACACAGATGTTTGGGATTTACTGAAAAATTCAGTCCCAGAGGAATATGAATAAGCCTCATTATAAAAGCAAATGGTAGAATAAAACAAGAAATCCCCCCAAAATTTCAGTTTATACAAGACAGAAAACTTGTTTTAAAAAACTATTATAACAAATTGTTTTTTGCTCAAATATCAAGAAAATCACACATGAAAGCAAAATTCTCTATGCACAATCTGTTTTCTACATGGAAGAATAAATTATGGGTAACAGTTCACACACATAGAGTAATACCCACGTCACAAACACACCCCAATGGAGTTTCAGGTAAATCTGGCTTTCTCCATTTTGCTTACTGTTTTAGCTTCCAAGTATGGTATTTGGTTATTTCATAATATCCACAATTTTAACTTAGTACTTGAAATAATCCATATAATTTTCATTAATATTTTAAAGCAGAGAAAGCCAAAACACAGAAAGATAAAACTTCCTCAAAAGAACAGAATTTGGGAGTAAACTAAGAAATTTATAATAAAAACATTTTACTCTAACCCATCTATGGATAGATCCATAAAATATAAAAAAGCTCCAGTAAAATTGGCACAGTAACATGAGATTCTATACTCATAGTGAAGTCTTACCTCATTATATAAAGAATATTTAACACATGGCAAGATAGAACTCATGCAAAAATTAGCCATATTATAAAAGGCCCTAGTTACAAAGCACACAAAATAAAGACAAAATGGTCCAAACAGTAACAACTGGTCTGTGAAAGGAACATGGAAGTACTAACTGCGCAGGATTCAGAGGCCTGTACAGTGGACAAAACAAAGAAACACCATTCTTTGTTAAGAATGGTGTTTGAGGAAAGGTAAATAAATTGTGTTAAAAGCTCTAAATTTGTTTCACTGAAAGAAAAGTCCACTAGAAACATCTGTGTAATTAAATAGTGAATTAGTGACAATTCGCTTGAGCTCGGAGGCTGAACTTCATCTTTCCACGATCTTTAATCTCAATGAATTCACCGTACAAGGCCACTGCTTTCTGGGGCCTCCACCGTAGACTCATGGTAATGGGATTGTCAACAAGAAAGACCAGGTCTTAAGCAATCTCTTCCACTGGCTGTTACAAAGCATTTGTGAAACTAATAAAACTACATTCCTGAAAAATGATATGATACAGATATTTAGTAATCCAGACTAGCGTTTCCTAGTGAGGAAATTTAATGAGGTTTTGCTGTTTTTCTTTCCTGAAGGTAAAATGAACTCTTCGTTGAATGTTTTCTTGTAATGACTTCCAGTGTGATTCACGAAGTAACAGTTCCTCAGGAATTCTTTATGGGGAAGGTTAGGAAAGAGATTACTGTGCCTTCTCTCTCGTTTAACAAAAAAATGCATTTAAATTTTGTATTAAAATATCCCAAAGTTATTTGACAGTTTAGTTGTCTGATAAACAGGAGATGTGCCACAAAACTTCAGGCAACAGGAGCCTTCCTAAGCTCAAACCAAACTTTATCAAACTATGAATTATCACGGTTTTAAGTACACTTCTTCAAGAAAGCAGTAAAACACATTAAATCAGCATTCTTATTACCTGCTTCTCAAATTGACCACAAAATATATTTCAATAAACCCCTAGTTCAAAGTAGTCATCAGACAGAAAGGACATGTTTTGTTGAAGGAACACTTGGTTCAAAGTGAAACGTTTCAACGCAAACACACGTGTGTTCTGAATCTAAGCTACTCTAAGGTGTCTGCCTTAAAAATCCTAATTATCTTAAAATTCTACTCTCGCTCCTCCCCTCTCTGCAAAGTGATGGCGTTCTATATTGTTAAAGGTAATTTTTGGTTTTCTAGATGAAAGGCATTTGTTTTAAGAGACAGTCCTCAGGGTCAATCTCACCCCCACAAAAGGCTCTCACACTTCAGCTGAAGAAACACTCATGTACAGGACTTCAGAGTTTGAAAACCCAAATCCACAAAACCAGTGCATTATACATAAAAACACTGTTACTGTCACCAATATATTCTGTTGAGAATTTTACTGGCAACATTTAAAAAACAAGGAATCCTTAGACCACAGAAAATAATAATGCTGATCAGCACATGACAAAGCACCATTTTGCATCTCCCACTCAAGTAAAAGCATGGTCGCTGCTTAGAGACAACACTGTGTGATTTGAATCCCCAGCAATTTCCTGCAGACACCAGGCCCTGTCAAAAATGACTGGCCCCAAGGGGTGAGGGGATAAGCTTGCATCCTCTAGCTGCGGCGAACCCATACCTGCTCTACGTCCTTCCAATACTGTGACATTGGCACACTATTCCAGAAAGTCATTTCCAACATCTAGCAACAGTGAGTATTTCATCCCATACAAAGAAAAGAATTCAGAAAACTTGTACAACAGGATTCCTGGGAACGCACTTGAAGCTAACTTATAAAAAGAGCCACGGCAGTTGGGAGTTTCTCCTTATTACCGTCCTCTCTGCTTACACCACTTAACCACTTATCGTAATTTTCCCAATACAGTAAATGCTGTTCAAATACAAATCAAGAAATGAAAGATAAGGAACAAGCCCACATCCTGACTGACTGAATTAGGCAGAGTAAATCTGCCTCCAAAGTAAGCAAATGTTCTGATTCTTAGGAGGTGAGAGAAGCAGAAGGAACAAGAGAGTGAAGCAAGTGTGGTCCAGATGGGACTGGGCTGCTGACTTCGAAGGCAAAGTTTCCTTTTAATTTTCGGATTCCAAAAGCCTAAATACTATGGATAAGTACAAAGTAAACAGGTAGTTTTATTTTTTTTAAAGTCATCTGTAAGTTCTGAGTTTCCTTTTTTTACCTCAATAATGAAGATGACAAGAACATTACTATCACTTCAGTGAAAACTCGTAAGATTTCACTTAAATTTCAGGTTTTGAAATTAAAAGTGGGCAACATTCTTTAAGTTTAGAAGCTGTGCCTTGGAGGGAGAGTCAATTACATAAGAAGATTCAAATGTCTAAAAATCAAAACACTGTACTTAAATTTAATTCTGAAACATCATTTGTGATGTTAAACTGTAGCAGTGTCAGTACATGCTTCGTTCTAATAATTCAGTGATTCTAATATTTAGGAGGATCATTACAGGAAAATTATCCTGATGATATTTAGGAAAAACAAGTTTTTGCAGGTATCTATGTTTTATTACAAAGTGATTTCATTAAAAGGCAAGTAAAACAGTAATTACTTTTTCCCAGCTCATTAATGAAACCCATAAAAATCTTTAAAATGCTTTTCTCTTATGTAGTCAATACTGAAAGTCACTCAATAAATTCACCATTCAAAAATCAACCTTTACCTTAAATCCCAAGAGAAATGTCTTTATTGTGGAAAGATAATCTATTTACTTCTTTCCACTCATATACAGAAGTTAGCAATGCTAGTGAGGATGTGGCTGGACTGTCAATCTGAACAGTTTTCACATGACTATGATACTGGATGGTTTGAAAAGCAATGTCCAAACAGCCCTGCTCCTCACCCAAAAGATGCCTTTTACATGAATTAGAAAAGGCTGTCTTTTCCTCAAAATACTTTATTGCCAACATGTAGAAAATCGTGATAATGAGCAATACCATGACTGTACCCATTTGAACGACACCTTTGAGTTGTGCACAATTATACCCAGAGCTCTCTCAAGACACCTTACTTTATTTCTTCTCTTCCTATATGTCTCTCAACTGAATTCAACATCACAGATAAGGTTCTCCTTCTAAGACCAAAAAAGGCCCCTCAACAAAACTCTCCATATCACAAAATGACAGTTAAAGAGATCATATATATGCCACTAGTAATGACAATAATGATGATCATACAACTTCAATATTGCTCTTTAGTCTCTCATCAGCCTAATTTTAATTTTTTTTTTTAATTTTTATTTACTTATGATAGTCACAGAGAGAGAGAGAGAGGGGGGCAGAGACACAGGCAGAGGGAGACACAGGTTCCATGCACCGGGAGCCTGATGTGGAATTCGATCCCGGGTCTCCAGGATCGCGCCCTGGGCCAAAGGCAGGCGCCAAACCGCTGCGCCACCCAGGGATCCCTTGAGACCATTAATACATGAACCTTGCTCTTTCAAACAGAAATGAAACTGTAACTGCCTGACACAATCCAGAAAACTTGAGAGCCACATTAAGAATACACATGCAATGCTGATGAACGCTTATTGACAATACCATTTAATGGTTAGGAAACAAAATACCAGGACATAATTGTTCAAATTCTCAACTTCTCAGATTAAGTATGTGTGTAAGACCATGGGAGATTTCACAGAAAACCAAAAGCTGAGAGCCAGAAAACTCTCAATATCTAGAAATATTGTTTATTACCTGTATCAGAAAATCATTATCCCAGAAGCCAAGGCCAATGTTCTTCCTAATTGTGCACAGATGATTATAATGAGCCATACTATCAGTGGACTGCATTGCCAAATATTAAGATTGTTTAAAATCTTTAAAATTCCAAATTCATGGTGAGAAACATCCTCTAAAATTCAAGGATTAAAATCTACAAAAATAAATACCACTCTGACACTGAAGGGACATCTTCACTTTAAGGCCTTTGTCACAAATCTGAATCTTTATTGTTCTGAAATAAATGTTATAAACATAACTCAAAACAAAAGCTTCAATATTCAGTCTCAGAAGAGGTGTGGCTCAATGCCCATCACATGTAACAAGAAAACTTCCTTTAAAAAAAAGGAAAAAAAAGTACTATGTGAAGTCTTTCATATGAATGAAAATGCACCCTTTGGATTTTTTTGTCTCCTTAGCCTGTATACACTTGAGTGCAAAAAGGTTTGCATTTTCTTCACATTTAGTTCTTGCTATGATGTTTGACGAATTTTTTGCCACTCAACAAATTCATCGAGAAGAACAGGCCCTAGAAAAAAAGAAACAATTTTTGTTAGAATTCAGTGAACTCATCCTTCTCCACGAGCTCCATGCCAGCAATGAGGACAGACGCTTGGCTGTCGCGTGAGTTCTGCTGTTCTGCTTACCGGGGCTCACTCCCCTAGACTTTTCTCTTCTGACGTAAGGCACTTCCCACCATGATATTTGCAGCAACTTCCTTTCCAAGGTTCAAGTGTTGGATGAACTCTCCAATAACTAAGTCAAGATTAAACTCTTTTTCTCAACGTTCACAGCTGTTATTTAATTATTAAGGAACATGCAAAGTGTTTACCTTAGTGTTTAACTTAGTAAATGCCAAGATGTGTGTAAGCTTGTTGAAAGGGTGGCTGGTAACAGGACCTAGTATGAATCTAAACACAAAGCAGGTACCTAACAATACTCGACCTAAGAACTATTCTAATAAAAGATATTTGTATAAATGTTCGGAGGTTCCAAACTCATTTTCTTACGGAAGCCAGGTAGGCTTTAATGAACTCACTGTTCTCTCTCTAGTTTTTTTAAACAGAGGAAAGCTCATTGTCAGAAAAAAATATGCTTGCTCTATTTTTCTTAAAACACACAACATTCTGGTGGTCTCTCTTTTTCTTTTATTTTTCATAGACCTACTTCTCTAAGAAAAGTAGCAGGAAGCCCAAGAATAAATGGTAGCTGGAAAGCAACCTACTTGTTGGCATAAACTGTGGGCCAGCAAAATGGAAAACCAAGTCCAACATAAGTTACTACTCAGCTTTACCCACTAACTTTACAGGCCAGTTACAGTTGTCAGATTTTCTGATTTTTCAAACAAATCTAGAAGCTTTATTTTTATGCAAAAACTCTTAATTTAAAGGTTGACTCAAAACATACACAAATATACACATCTGCAGGCCATATACAGTCCCTGGGCTGCCAGCTTACTGTTGCAAGGTATTGTTTCTAAAAATATTAAATTGTATACCATTTTGTAGGGAAAGATCACAGTATATACAGAGAGAAATAAAGTTATCCCTTCTTTAAAGAAGTCCACATTTCAATTTATAAGAATTATCTTACCACGTAATTCTTCCCAACACTAAAACAACACATTCAACCAAACTGATGGTAGAAACTGAAAATTTCTTTCACTGTTTTAGAAAATGTGGCTCACCTAACTTATTACTTCAAAAATCCATTTTAAGGCATTCTGCCCCCTTATCATTGAAAAACACTGAAAGATAACTTGAACAACTGAAAGATTACATATATTTAGATGTTATTTATTTATTCACAAGAGACACACAGAGAGAGGCAGACACAGGTAGAAGAAGCAGGCTTCCTGCAGGGAGCCCGATGCAGGACTTGATACCAGCACCCAGGGATCACGACCTGAGCCAAAAGCAGAGATGCTCAACCACTGAGCTACCCAGGCAGGCATCCTTTTTTTTTTTTTTTTTTAAAGAATTTATTTGAGAGAGAGCGAGCGAGCACGTGCTCGAGAGCATGAGCAAGAAGTGGGGAAGGGGGAGAGAGAATCCCAAGCAGATTCTCTGCTGAGCATGGAACCAGAGGCAGGACTTGATCCCATGACCCTGAGATTACAATCTGAGCTGAAACCAAAAGTATGATGCCTAATCTACTGCACCACCCAGGCGCCCCCAAAAATTATTTTTCATTAACTATTTACTCAGTAATTTCTAAGGAAAGTTATTTTGACATTATTTGCTATACTGTGAATGGGCACCCTGATAACTTAAAGGTTTTTCAACTGTAGTTGATGGTTTGCTTTCCTGTCTTTTGAGTCATGACTGCACTTTTCTTCCACTGGAAATGGAAGGGAAGGCAAGAAAGCAGAATTTTAGCTTTTACACGCAAAAAAATTATAATTTAAATTTAGCTTTAATGCTTATTTTTTTTAGCTTTAATGCTTTTATGTTACTGAGGAAATGATAACATTTCACTTATCAGTGTAGATATTACTTATATGAAAGAGAGCGAGCGAGAGTGTTTAACTTAGTGGGAGAGCATGTGAACAGGGGAAGAAAAAAGAATCTCAAGCAGACTTCCCTCCGAACACAGCGCCCAACACAGGGCTGATCCGACAACCCCAAGATCATAACTTGAGCCAAAATCAAGAGTCAGACGCTCTAGTGACTGAGCCACCCAGGCACCCCATCAGCATAGATTTTATAATAATGCTCAATCTAAGCTCTTGGTCTAGGTCCTACACCTGCCTCCCCAACACTTTTCACATGATTAAATAATAAGAGTTACTGCTAGGAAATTTAAACCCTGTATGGCAATACTACACAAATGTATATTCTCATATAATAGTTCTATAAATTTTATTTTCATAGAAAAACACTGTATCATACTTACAAGCACCATCTTCATCATAGTTACTAAGGTCGGCATGGACAGTTCTGCTGAATTCTAATACGTTGTACCACTGATCTTTGTTCATAACACGATACTTTGATTGCTGTAGAAAATGATATAAATATTTTGAATATTGAACAGGCATTATTTATTTGGACTTGACTTCAAGAAATCTAATTATGACATTTTTGTAATTTAAGTCTTTCTTAAAACATTAATTCCTGTTTAAATTACTGATGCTTCTAAGAAAAGTCTCAGGGACATTTACATGTTAACATTATCCAATTTACATTTTCCTTTATCTTTCCTTCATTTTAGAGAAATAACAGGAGCATCAAAGGTACTACCAGTAACGGTAAAATCTGATGTCTACCCATGTATATACCTATGTAAACAACCCTGGAATCAAGATCTATGATGTATATGACACACATTAAGCTCCCTCATGCTGCTGCCCAGAACATCACTTCTTCGATAAAATTTACTGTTTAACCACATTTTGAAGTTGACATCTTTGCAGGCTGGGCTGTGGAAAGAGTACTGGCTTGGGTTCAAACCCCACTTCTCTACTTACGTGAGGGACCCTGGGAACACTGTTTAACAACAGAGCCCATTTTTTCATTTGCTGAAGGAGGTTAATGCATAATTTGAAACAGCATTATAAAGATTTTAAGAAACACTGTTGGTCGAACACCCTCCACATAACAAGTGTTAAAAAATATTTAGTTCTCTCAGCTTCCTTAGAGGTGAATACTTTTACACTCAGTTCTATTTATTTTTGTCCCAAACAACTAACAAGGAAGATTGATAACATCCATCAAAAATATGTTTTACTAGCCTTCATTACGCCCACTTTATTAGGCTTAAAGATGTAAATAAATGTACATGAAACCCATTCACTTAAGTCCTTTCCATATCACTGCTTCTTATCAGAAGCTTCAAACAAAGTTACTCTGAGGAATGTGCTAGGATAATCAGCTTTATGAGGTATCATTTTCAAAGCAAAAAGCAAAAGCATCTGTAATTCAAGAAAACCCCTAAAATCAAAAGGGCACAAAAACAGACAGAGAGTCAAAGAAATGCAAATGAAAAAAGAACAGTATCTTTGAACCACTGCCGGCAGTGGGTGCTGTGTTAAACTTTCTAAAAGAATACTTTCTCCATGAAGTCAGTATACATTCTTTACTCATCAGTACATTCAAGTACAGGATTATAGCCATTCTCATATTTGTGAACATAAAATATTTTAATTCTAATTATTTAGATTGAACCTAAGTGAAAAGGAGAGTTTATTACTACAACTGGTTCCCTTATGAAGATTTCAGCTTATGATCTTGTATTAAAGAAACCTGATTTAGAAGTTTGAAATTTGTACACTAGCATCTCTCTTCTGCCCAAAACCCAAGAAACTAATTTTTCATGAAGAGTGTCTTTGCTAAAATGTATTTCTTGAAGGTTACTTGCTTTTTTTATGGGGGGGATGCAGGGCTAGAATTGAAGTATCTCACTACAGACTATATTGATGAACATGAACTTGCATCTAAAAATAACAATCTCTCTCTCTCTCTATATATATATATACATACATACACACACACATTTTAACAGAAACTTTTTACTAAAGTAGATTTTTTTAAAAGCACAGGATCCAAAGATCTATTTTGTTTCTCCTCAATCAAAAGGTATAGTTTCCATCAGATTGAGCTTTAAAATTAAAATTTAGTATTAATCAGATTAATATTTTCAAAAAACAAAACATACATACCTCCAAGTACTGGTAAAATACTGAAAACAATGGCCATGTCCTTCCAAGCAGAAGAGCTAGCATAGACTTAGCAGTATCAATATCAAGGCTTCTCTGATCTTTATCCTAAAATACAAGGAAAAATTCTTCTAAGTGTGGTTTCAAGATTAAATAAAGGTTAAAATTACAAAATATGGAAATTCCACCTACCCTTGCAAAATCAAAGGCATATCTGTAGATATTCTTAAACGAAGAAATATCATTTAACTGTGAGCGCAAAAAGTCAAATTTGTTCTGTAACTTTTCTGTGCAGTCACACCTTAAATTAAAAAAACCAAATACATTATACGATCTAGAAAATTAATAAAAGCATCTTTAAGGGGTTAGAAGAATGCATTAAGAAAAAAGTGAGTGCATTCATTAAATTAACCTAGGTTTAAAATTCTGATTCACAAACTTAGAGTTATTAACTAATTGCCTTGTATCTACCAATGGAATTAAAAGAAAAAAAAAACAGAGAAAACCTGGCAATCAATGAAATTTCAGTTAAATGATTTTCCTTTAAAAAAAATACAATTTAATGAAAAGCTCCAGCAAAATCACAAATACCTCTTGAGACATATAAAAATGTGCTTTAACCACACGTAAGGTTTAAAAAGATGGCAGAACAAAGGAAATTAATCAGGCCTCTGTCACATATTTCACTGGAAAGTTCTCAAGCACCAGGCTGGTGAAAAGAGATTAGTCATGAGTGGTTTTAAAAGTTTGGGATAGGGATGCTTGGGTGGATCAGTCAGTTGAGCATCTGTCTGCAGTTCAGGTCATGATCCTGGGGTCCTGAGATCAAGCCCCACAATGGGCTCCCTGCTCAGTGGGAAGTCTGCTTCTCCCTCTGCCTTCCCCCACTCACGCTCTCTCTCGCGTTCACTCTCAAATAAATAAGTAAAATCTTTAAAAATTAAAAAAAAAGTCTGGGATATAACACAGGGAAAATTAACACATTAGTGCTTCAGTCATAGATTCAGATTCCTACATTTTTAGTAACAAAAATCAAAGTAAATATTTA
Source organism: Canis lupus dingo (assembly GCF_003254725.2). NCBI lineage: Eukaryota > Metazoa > Chordata > Mammalia > Carnivora > Canidae > Canis > Canis lupus. The sequence continues at coordinate 28,793,815 of NC_064247.1, read as the reverse complement.
GTGGCAGTACCTGACCTCAAATTAGGTACATAGACGAATGAGTACCAACAAGTTATCCATGTTATTTCTAAAGATAAGATACCAAACATAAAAAAGCAAACAGATTTCTCAAAGATCTTCACTGGCATTCTGACTCACTGGGCTGATAGATGCTCCAATGTTGAGCAAGCAGCAGAGTGGAGGACACCTTTCACAAATGGCACACAACTCATCTCATCCCCTGCCAGGTCCCCATACTTGTCATGCTCTAGCTCACCTACCCCTCACAAATGCCACAGCTATGCTTTAGCGCATATTACTGCCTCTACCTGAGGTGTGTTCCCTCCAACATTTTCACAAAATATCACTAGCCAAAACCTAACTCACATTTTGCCATCACGGACAGACCATTGGACTCCCTTCCATTAAATCAGGGTCCATCTACTGTGACCCACAATATCCTACTCAAATCTGAGTTTCAGTACTTATCACGTAGCAGACATCTAGCATGCTTAGATTTAACTGAGACCTTCACTATTCTAAATCCATATGACATGTGATTCATAATTTTATTAAGGTGTAAATATTCTGGATAAATTTCTAAAGTTGATTAAACTTTGTATTCCTAGAATAAGCCAAACTGGGTAATGCTACCTGTTTCATATATTGCTAGATTTTTGGCTATGTTCATAAAAGAGATGGGCTTGTAAATTTCATTCTTTCACACCCTCTTTACTAATTTTGATAACAAACTCATAGCACAAACCTCAGAAAAGTGAAATAATGTACCGTTTTTTTGTTTTCTGAAAGTTTACTGAATACTAGAATTAGCATTTGTCCAAAATTTGTCCAAAATCAGCTGAGAAACCACCTAGGTCTTTTCACCTTGGGAAGGAATTTTTAACCACTCAATCAGCATTTTTAATGGTTATAGGACCATTCAGATTTTCTATTTCTTTTTGAATTAACTGATCATGGATATAGTTTTCTGAGAATTTATTTCACATATAATTTTATTTAAAGATGATTATGTTTATAACATTTTCTAATATACATTACTGTTTATTTATGCTTTTTGTTTTTCTTAATCATCTTGCCAGAATTTCTTAACAGCTTTGCTTTCTGTTTTACTAATATCTGAACATCTTCTTCTCTCTTTCTTCAGGTTGATCCTTTCTCTAACTTCTTAAATCACATATTAGTTCATGGGGATAAAGGGGTTTTTTTTTCTTTTAGTGTAACAGGCTACAGATTTTCTTCTAAGTACAGTTTTAACTTCTACCACAGTTCTGATGAATACGGATTCTCCACTTATCACTGATGCCTCACAAGATGATTTCAGAGGTGTAGAAGAGATAAGATACTAGGTTTAAGAGTCTGAGAAGAGAGGGGGGACACTAAGCAAGGGTGACCCTTGAACAACACAGGTCTGAACTGTACAGATCCACTTACAGATGGAATCTGTTTTAGAACATTTTCTTTTCTCTAGTTTACTTTACTGCAAGAGTATAGCATGTAATACCTTTAACATAAAAAAATAGGTGTTATTTGACTGTTACGGGTAAGGCTTCCAATCAACAGGAGGCTGTAAATTTTCAGGGAAGTCAGAAGTAACACAGGGACTTGTGACTGCAGGAACTCCCCCTACTGCCAACAATGATTAGGAATTCCCCCACTCCTGCTGAGTGGTGTTGGAGGTAGCTAGCCAAAACAGAAGGTTTATATAAGATCCAAAGTTTTATAACACAATACTCAAAATTTCCAGGTTTCAATAAAATATTCCTGCATTGTTCGAGGGTCAACTGTATAGACAAATGCTGTCAAAGAATTTGGTTCTAAAAGGGAGCAGAGAAAAGTGACACTAACTAGACTGGGATGGAGGTGGACAGAAGGTTTGCTTTTCTTTTTATTAGACAGAAAACTTCTGCTTTCAGGAAGATGAAGTAAACCTACTTTTCCCCTATCTGTCCTGCTAATTCAACTAAAAGCTCTGGACATTAGCTATAAAATAAACATAAGCCTGGAAGAATTGTGAAAGACTTGGAGGAACAATACAGTGATGAGTTTCCTGGGGTTTTTTGTTGTTGTTGTTGCTGTTTGTTTTTGCCTTATCTATCCCAGACCTGGAGATGAAGGAATCAGCAAACCAGAATGCCAATGGGATAGAGAAAACAACAACAACAACAATCTGCTCTCCTCGTAAAAATCATGCAACCTAGCAAGAAAACAAACTGTCAGAACATTGAACTACCACAGAAAAAACTGTTACCATGCCCACCAATGGCAGCAAAGACTGGAGGAAGCCCTAACAGCCCACCCTCACCAGATGAGGGAAGGTCCTCCCTCCCTCTCAACGCCTGTCCTGTCAGTAGAAACCACATAAAAGCATGTAGTAAGTAGTGCACTGGGGTAGCTTTGCTTTGCTACCTGGGGTAGGTCAGAGAAGGCCTAGTGAGGGCGTGGAACTTACGCCTGCCAACAGTAATGAGGAATTCCTTCTCCTGCAGAGGTGGTGGTAGAAAAAGCTGGCTAAAATAGAAGATTTAAGTAAGATCCAGCGTTTCGTAACATAATACCCAGTATTTTCAGGTTCCAGGAAAAAAAAAAGCACTTGTCATACCTACAACCAAGATGTCAAGCAGAATGTAAAAAGAGAGCCAGTATGTGCAAATACTGAAATGACAGGAAATGTTTTAAAATTATTTGATGTATATTTTAAAGCAGTGATTATGAAACTGGTTCAATAAGCAATTATGGGCACATTAAAACAAATGGATAGAAGGTCTCAGCAAAGAAACAGAAAGTCTAAGAAAAGAAATGTAACATAAAAAAGAACCAAATGGAAACTTCTGAACTGTAAAATACAAGGCAGACTTAAACCTTAATATATTAATAATTATATCAAATGTAAGTAGTCGGAATGTACCAATTAGAAGACAGAGACTAACAGAGTGGATCAAAAAGACCCACAAAACCAAAATGACTCAGCAATATACTATTTAGAAGAAGCAGACTTCAAATGTAATATAGGCAGACTGAAATTCAAAGAATGAAAGTGACACATCATGGGAATATTAGCCAAAAGGAAGGAAGGGTAGCTTTATTAACATCAGTGAATGTAGATTTCAGAGCAGAGAGAACATTATGATAAATGGGTCAATCCACCAAGACCTAACAATTCTAAACGTGTCTGTACCAAGAACAAGAAAATATGTGAAGCAAAAATTTAGAGAAAAGGAGAAATAAACAAAAATATAATTATTTTTAGAATCATCAACACTCTTCTCTGCCAACAACTGACAGAACTAGACACAACATCAGCAAACATAAAGAATTCAACATTATCTACCAACGAGCCCTAACGGACACTAATCGAATATGTCACTGAATTACAACAAAATACGTGTTCTTTTCAAGCATCCAAACAACATAAACCAAGGGAGACCACAGCCTGAGTCATTAAGAAAAGTCTGAAAATATTAAAGAACTGTTCTCTGACTACAACAAAACCAAAGTAGAAATAGCAGGAAGATAAATAGCAAAATCTCCAAACACTTAGAAACTTAACAGACTCCTAAATAATCCAAGGGTGAGAGCAAGTCAGTATACCAAGCTGAGTGAACCTAAGAACACAAGTCAAATTTCCTGAGACACAAAGCAATGCTGGGGGAAATTCACACAGCTAAATGCAAATATTAAAAAAGAAAAAACAATCTCAGTTAATAATCTAAGCTCCTATCTTTAGAATCAAGAAAAAGAAGAGCAAAATAAATCTAAAGCAGGAGAGAGTAAATTAAGAGCAGAAACCAATAAAACTGAAAATAGAAAAATAGAAAAAATCAATGAAACAAAGAATGGATTCTTTGGATAAAAGTCAATAAATCAGACAAGTCTCTAGCAAGAATGACAAAGAAAAAGAGAAAATACAAAAATCACCACTGTCAGGAATGAAACAAAAGATGACATTACAGACCTATAGATATCGAAAGGAAATATATTTGACCACTTAGATGAAATGGACCAGTTCTTTGAAAAATGAAACACACACTAACAATACTAAATAATCTGATAAATGATTTGAAATAAATAGTAATTTGAGTGACCCTACATCAATTAAAAAAATCAAATTCAAAATTTCAAAACTTCTAAAAAAGAAATCCGTAAGTTCAGGTGGTTTTACTGGAGAATTCTACCAATCTCTGAAGACCAATTCTATGCTATACTTTTCAAAAAATAAAATATAAGGAAAAACTCCCCAATTCTTTTTATATAGCCAGATTTACCCTGACACCAAAATCAATTAGAGGTAGTATTAAAAAAAAAAGAAGAAGGGTGCCAGAGTGGCTCCATCAGTGAAGGTTCTGCCTTGGGCTCAAGTCACGATCCCAGGGTCCTAGGATTGAGTCCCACATGGAACTCCCTAATCACAGGGGAATCTGCTTGTCTCTGCCTCTCCTCCAGCTTATTCTTTCTCTCAGAAAAATAAATAAATAAAAATCCTAAGAAAAAGAAAAAAAAAATCACAAGAAAAAAATTGTTAACCATGCATGATGATGGATGTTAACTAGACTTATGGTGGTGATCATTTCATTTCCCAAAATACACAAATATTGAATCATTATGTTATATACCCAAAACAATGTTGTGTCAAATACATCCCAAGGAGTAACATAAGGAAAAGAAATGAAAATAATAGACCAATATTCTTCATGAATCCTTAACAAAATATTAACAAAGAATTCAGCAGTGTATAAAAACAATTAGACACCATAACCAGGTGAGATTCATTCCAGGTAAGCAAACTGACTCAGTATTCAAAAACCAATCAATGTAATCACAATAGTAAAAAAAAAGAAAAAGAAAAGCTACACGATTAGATTTAATGCAGAAAAAGCATTTAAAATATTCACGTGCAATCATTGAAAACTCACAGAAGGACATGAACAGAAGAGAACTCCCTCAGCTTGATACAGAGCAACTACAGACAACCAAAGCTAACATACTTTATAGTGGAGACTGAACACATCCCTCTGAGACGGTAAGCCAGGAAGGGATGTCCACTCTCACCATGCTTATCCTACACAGTGGTAGATGTTCCAGCCAATGCAGTATGTCAAGGAAAGGAAATAAAAGACATACAAGACCAGAAAAGAAAAAAAAAAAAAAAACAGTTCCCATTTTCCTATTTTATGTTAAACTCCTATGACATGACTGTCTATGTAGACAACCCAAGGAAGACACACATACACAAAAACTTAGAATAAGTGAGTTCAGCAAGGTCACAGGATACAAGACAACCACATAAAAATCAATTGTATTAGTAATGAACATATGGATGCTGGAATTAAAAATACAGGGTTATTTACAGTGGTCAAAATAAAAATGAAACATTCATGTGTAATTCTAACAAAAAGTACAGAATTTGTATGCTGAAAACTATCCCAAACGATCAAGGAAATTAAACACCAAAAAAATCCATATCTATCTTGTATGTAATTCAAAGACCCAAAATGATACAAGTATCAATTCTCCCCATATTTATTATGCAGTTTAACCAAAATAAGAATTTTTATAAGTAAAAGGAAGATCATTCAAAAATTTTGGGAAAAGCATTGAAATTGGAAAACCTAAAACATTTTGAAAAAAGATCAGTCATCTTGGGGTCCTAGGACTATGCCCTGCTTCAAGCTCTGCACTCAGCAGGGAGTCTCCTTGAGATTTTTCACTCTCCCTGCTTGTGCTCTCTCTAAACAAAAAAACAAAAAAACAAAAAAAAAAGAAAAAAGAAAGGAAAGAAAAGAAAAAATCAATCAGTCTATGTGATTGTAGACTTAGTATATAGCAGCTGTCATCTAGACTAGGTGGTGCTGCCAGAAGGTTAGGACACACATCAACAACAGAACAGAGAACCCAGAGACAGACCCACCACACACAAGTATGTCCAACTGATACACGACAAAGGTGTAAAAGCAATTCAACAGAGGAAAGATCTTTTTCAACAAATAGGAATGTGGAGCAGGTAGACTTTTGTAGGCAAAGAATACACCAAAACCTGTCTCACACCTTTTAAAGAAATAAACTCAAAATGCACTACTTATTTAAATGTAAAATATAAAAATATAAACCCTTCCAGAAAAAAAACTTAAGATAAAATTCTCAGGATCTAGGGAAAGAATTCTAGGACTTGACACCAAAGACACAATTCATAAAAGGAAAAACTGATCAACTTGAACCTCATTGAAATTAAAACCTTTTGCTCTGCCAAAGTCCTTGTGAGAGGATGAAAACACAAGCTACAGAGTGGGAGAAAATATTTGCAAACCATATATTTAACGAAGGACTGTATCTAAAATATACAGAAAACTCACGGTGAAAAAAATGTATCCACTATATCCCTCAGCCTCTTTCCTATTTTCCTCAGATATTATAAGTCACCAATTCCTACTTTTATCTACATCTACCTCCTTTGTAATTTATCCACTGAATTTTAAATCTTTATTTTTTACTTTCAGAGATTTAATTACACATTTGAAATCTGATCATCTGACACCATTATTATTTCTTTAAATATATTTAATGTAGTTATTTTATACTGAGATTATGACAATTCAAAATGCTAGCATTAAAAGCCTAATTCTGAAGTTTAAGATGTTTCCCAATAGGCTTAGTGATTTTTTATTATTATTTAATAAAAACTGAACCTTTTTCTGCAGAATTGAAGCTTCTGTTTAAATGCATTCCTATACAGAAGAATCGCTTCCACTGTACACATGAGACTACTCACCTGGGACATTTGTAAAACAGTTTTTTAGCTTGTCATACGAATAATGAATCTTAGCCTTTAATCTGTATGATGAATTTTTGGTAAGAATTCTGTCACGAATAAGCCCTTCACTGTATGTAGAACCAAGCCCAGGCTATCACATCTCCAACTACTGGACAGATGTGACATCAGAGTTTTTGATCTGATTCTCACCCTACTCAGGCCTTGCAATTTTGTCTCTGACTTGCAACATACACCAAGGTTAATGGCTAGATCCTAGGTGATGAGGAAAAGGTCGATAACCTTAAGGTAAATGCCAGCTTCACAGATCCCTGTGGTATCACCATCTCTTGACATTTCTGGTCTCTGATTATCTTTCTTAATTTATAGTCAAGTCTAGGCATGCTTTTTAAAAGATGCTTTTATATTTCATCCAGCATTTAAGTGTTTTACATGATAAATGGTTTCTTTGCACATTTAGTCTGCCATATGGCCAGAAAAGGAAATCAAAATTTAGATAAGTTAACTATCCAATTTGTCTGGGGCCTAGTTCCTATATATGAATGAGTGTACAATGTATTTCATACAGAAACAAGAAAAGTTTATTCTTACTATTTATTAAAAATGTATTTCTGGGGATCCCTGGGTGGCGCAGCGGTTTGGCGCCTGCCTTTGGCTCAGGGCGCGATCCTGGAGACCAGGGATCGAATCCCACGTCGGGCTCCCGGTGCATGGAGCCTGCTTCTCCCTCTGCCTATGTCTCTGCCTCTCTCTCTCTCTCTATGTGACTATCATAAATAAATTAAAAAAAATGTATTTCTTAGGGACGCCTGCGTAGCTCAGTGGTTGAGCATCTGCCTTTGGCTCAGGGCGTGATCCTGGGGTCCTGGGATCGAGTCCTGCATCAGGCTCCCTGCCTATGTCTCTGCCTCTCTCTCTCTGTGCCTCTCATGTATATATAAAATAAAAATCTTATAAAAAAAATTTATTACTTACTCTTTCATTAAGTAGCTTTTATCAGCATAAAAATTCATAACGTGAAAAATAAAGCTTTAATGGTGTTGAAAATGCAATTAACTTCTACACTTCTACCAGAGGGATATGCAAAAGAAACAGAAACAAATTCTCAGATTAAATGCTCCCATGATGCTGTTTGAAAATTTGGATGTCTTCAGGATCTCCAGAATCATTACCAGTTGATAATGTTCAGAGTTACCACGTTTTAAGGAGCCAATTATGTGTATTACCTTCCTTGTATATCTATCTTAAGTAGAGCCTCATCATCTAAATCTTTGTAACTTCCTGAAGAAGTGCTTTTCACATATTTTTTAGTAATGTGATTCACATTTTCACACAAATTCTCATTCAGAATCTTAATACACTTGAGATTCAGGAAGATAAATACAACAAAGGATAGAAGTTCTTCCTCTCACTACCACCAGAATTTGAAATCATTCTTCAGGGCCTGGCATATAGAAGCATTTCAAAAGTATTTGTTAAGTAAAGTAAAAATACCAAAAATAAGCACAAAATATGTATTTATTTAATTTAAAACAGTTTCAAAATCCCTACCTGGGGAAAGGTTAGTGGGAAATTGTAGTTTCAATGAAATTATAAAGTGTTCAAGTGGTGACTTACAAGTCACCAAGGAAAAAGAATCCAAGAAATCACCTTTTCCAAATATTTTACATTCCACAGGTACACAGAACAACAACATTATTTAGGATATGATTTCAATAAGCTTAGGACAGAGAGAAAGCAAAGAACAAAGTTTCAAGTCAAACAGGGAGAGACCAGGTTAAATTCTAACTTCTCCATTTGCAGTCAGGTGGCTTCACGGACTCTCTCCAGCCTCCTCTCCTCATTTTAACACGACAGAAACAGTAACAGACAACCATGAAGTTAAAGGAGAATACACGAGTTAAATGATTAGAACAGTTCTTAGTTTGAGATGCTCCTTTTGAGGCAAATGGCTTAAAAATCACCTTCCCCCTGGTAACTCTGTCCACACTATTTCATAGCAATCCTAATGGTCTAGCTCAATCTTGAGCAGAGAAAGAATCTAACAGAACAAACATGTGATGTTTTCTTCTTGGAGAAGAATGAAAAACAGAGTACAAACTTCCACGTTTATTACCCACATCATAAAGACTGTGAAAGGACACAGAAAAACCAATGAGCATACCCAAGCTGTCACTAATACATTACAAGACTAGTATGTCATGGAAACCAAGAAAGAGTTTTTTTAATAACAACGAAATAAAACCCCACAGACTTTAGAGACACTGGTACTATAGGTACCATTCTCCACGGCCACTGTGGTTAGAATGAATATAAATGGATTTAAATTTCAACTGTAGGCCTTGGACATTAATTTCCTGAGTATTGCTATATATTTGATTAGCAAAGGAGGCGTTTACATTTCTGCCTCTTTAAAGACCTCTAAAATGAGAAGAAATTACCATTCATGTATTAGATCTAAGTGAGATTCTCTTCCTTAGAGAAGTCTCATTAAGTATGCTGGACAGACTGATGATCCACAACAGAAGAATCTGATTCAGAATTCTGTATCTAGAACTTCCTCAAATAAGGTCTACCGACCCAAGCAGCACATTTCTGCGGACACCTGGAAATGAGGAGAAGAGCATTTGAAGTTGTCACTAAGAGCAGAGGGAAAGAATGCTAACAGCAATTACTAGTTGGGCCCCAAATGCTACATGAATGACAGCCACACATCACAGCACCCCATCCATCACACTCTTCTATCTTCACCGAACAATCAGATAAATGTTCCCCATTCCTCTCTCACCTAAACCAAGTCAAGTCAAGCCAGACCACTGTCTTGAATCTTCACAGTCCAGGGCTCAATACAACTTGTAATGTACTGAGAGGCAGCGTGATTGCTGCCATTCCTGGCAGGTGCTCCCTCCTGCCTCCTTTTCTCATGATCATAATCAAAGTACAGTCTTCAAAGTTCTATGCTAAGTGTTTTCTCCACCAACATGGTATTTCCCTCTTGCTCCAACACCACCATCAGCTAGCAGATGTGAGAAAAGTTCTCCACTCCAGCCAGTAAGGCATGCCCACACAAAAACATAAGTACCCCTGGAGTCTTGCATCCACAGATACAAGGAAGATCCACATGGAATGTGTTGTGTATAGCAGCGTATGTGCATCATAATAGGGATAAGGTCTAGTTTTTCTAAGGTGCTCTTAAGAGTCTATGAGCATCAGATCAACTACACACTATCTGATGGTTTCCCAGTCTGTAAGGGAGGGTTTAAGCTCCCTCTACATGTTAGCCTAGGCCCTCCATAATATAGCTATTATCCCTACCATCTGGAATTCAAACCTGTCTATTTTATGTACTTTTGATTTTAACCAATCAGACCACTTCCCTCACACACACGTTTTCCTTTCCCAAGGCTCTGCTCACGATTTCCTCTTTAGAAACAGTATTTCCTATATCCTTAACCATCAAAATCCTGATCATTCACAAGGCCCAGTTCATATGATGATCCATGTATACAGATTTTCCTGTCTCCATAGCCTAAATTGATCTCATTAGCAGCTGTGCTTCCATACTTGAGCACGTGTTATGTTCCACCTGGATGTACAGTTATAGCACCACAGGGCTTTCCTGCCCTCTCAGCATCTTCACCAAAGGGCAGAGCTACCTTATGCTTCACTGTGGTCACAGGGAAGTGGCACAGCACCTGACATAACAGAGGTGTTTACCACAAGTGTCTACAGATCAAACCCAACCTGTGGGGCAACCTAGTGGTTACTGAACAATGATGGGAAGTACACAGAAGAGAATCCCTGGAAAGGATGTGCAACTGCATCCTTTGAAACCTACAAAATGGCCATTCTAGTCTAATTATACACAATCTCACACCCACAAGTTCTTCCGCACAAAACAGAAAGGCAATTCAGTTACAAAAAGTCTGTATGTATAAACAGCCTTAAAATAAATGAAGTACAGAAGTAGTCTAGTCTACACAATTACAGATTTATTTAATCATGGCTGTTATAGTCTACCTTCCTTGAGCACAGTCTATACTCTAATACCTGTTTCTATTCTTTAACAAAGCTCTACTAAAGTTTTCTAAGGGTTAAAATTAATTAATTTGAAACAATGATAACTATATTAAGACAATTTAGGGACCATCAAAAAACTATGCCCAGGTTAAGTCAAATCCTAGAAATATGAAAAAAAATCTATGAAGGGAATCAAGTCTGTGAAGTTTTACATTTTATGACTGTGAATTAAATAAAACCAAGTATATCAGGCAACTATAAATAAAAACCTAAGACTTACATAGATTCTTCTGTCTCTCCTGCTTTAAATATTAAACTACTATAGACTTTGCAAGTTTCTTACAAGAAAATTCAAGGACTTGTTAAGACTTACCTAATAAAAGATACTTCAATCTAGCTCATAGGGGAAAAAAACAACTATTTTCTCAGTCAAGAGCACTTGACTCATTTGAGCAATTCCAAGGCTTTATAGCATAGAGTACAGCAGAGGGGCAGGGGTAATAAGTGAATGAAACAGAAACCTGAGTCAATTTTAAGTGTTCAGTAACTGCTTTTATGTTGCATAGCTTGTGAACTTCCCATAGAAAAGAAGTGCTGATAAAAAAAATACATGTTCAAGGGTTAAATCAATTTCTATTCTTTTACCCAAAGCCATATGCTAATTATTCAAGAGTAATTATTAGGAATGCGTGTGTTCACACATTTCTGTTATACAAAGGCTCTTTATATTACATCAAGTTATGCAAAAACAAATAATAAACTTTGTGGGGTGCCTGGGTGACTCGGTCGGTTAAGGTCTGCCTTCAGCTTAGGTCATGATCCCAGGATCCTGGGATGAGCTCCACGTGGGGCTGCCCACTAGGCAGGAAGCCTGCTTCTCCCTTTCCCTCCCCCTCCTGCCTGCTGCTCCCCCTGCTTGTGCACACGCTGTCAAATAAATAAATAAAATCTTAAAAAAAAAAAAAATTCACACACACTTGTTAGCTGGGATGTTCAAAAAAGCAGTATACAAAAAATTCAGCAGCAGTACAAAAAAGCAATTATAGTGCCAAATAAAATGTCTTACAATGAATAAGCCATGTTACAACAGATATAAATTTTAATAAAACGTACAAAGCTGTATATGAACTAGTTTATATTCTTTGCATACTTGTCTGTACATTTTATCATTCTCTAAAAAGCTAACTGAGGGTTGGATATTTCCAAAGAATTTCAGAATCAATATCATTTTAATCTGGTATGTTATGACACCTAGATGAATGACAGAATTCAAGCCTGGTTAGGCTATAAATACTATGATTCAAAAAGTTAATAATAGTCCTTTATTTTATAAAGATTGCTAATATATATAAAGAAAAATAACAGGAAGTACAGTATGCTAGACTGGTAATCTGGAAATATAAATTCTATGTCCTAGCTCAGCCACTAAATAGCTATGTGAACCTGGGTAAACATTTTCTTCACCTATCTGAGTCTGACCCCTTCTCTCACCTATAAAAAATGACTGAAATGACAGGGTTGATTTTATGTTCTATTCTAGAAATTATAATTTGGCTCATATAAGCAAAAGTTTTTATGTGAATCTATTTAAAATATCTATTATGTTAATTCTGGTTAAAAAGGAGAATTACAAAGCATTACATGCTGAAAATTCAAATATAAAAATTCAAGTTCCATATGAACAGATGCACTTAAAAGAATATCTTGAGGTATTCTGAAATGTAAGGACATGCAAACAAGTAGTAAAGAATAGCTAAATGTGTTAATAAAAGCATAACCACAACAGGAAACCACATGGCTAATTGACCCCCAGGTTTCAGCTCAAAAGTATTATAAATTAATGCTTCCTCTATTTTAGAATCTTGGTAATTAGTAACATCCTGCATGAACATTAGGAACATAATTTAAAAATAATACATAATTACTAACTGATTCTGAAACTAAGCACACTTTACTATGCAAAGTAAAAATCAAATTATTTTTGTAAAGGAGCAATTCTGTAACTTATCAGAGTTTCAAAGGCAGCATCTGAAAGTATTAACTAGAACATGGCTAAGGGTTGCAGGGCTGCCATACAACCTTTCTGCTTTTGTTCTTCGTAAGATTCATTTGGCAAAAAAGAAATAAAAAAGAAGTGCCATGTAACTCTATCTTCAAATACCTTTTCAAAATGAAGCATAAAATTGAAGAGAAGAGGCCCCAGAGCTTAGGTCTGCCCAAAGAACAAACTCCTTACACAGCAGAACTCTGTATTCAGAGAAAGAAATCATTTGCTCAATCTGTGAACAAATCACTTTGATCACAGACCTCTAATTCACTCAAGTCAATAATCTTTGTAAGACTGTACAAAGATTATTCAAGATTATGAAAAATGGGGTAACTATTCATTCTGCCAAGACCACAATATAAATTTTGTCAATCCCTAACTGTTATAGATCAAACCGATTTGATTAAGGTGAAACCTTACTCCTAAAAATTACGAAGCACAAAATATCAATTAAGATCTTCAAATAGGCCATCAAATTTGTTTTTTAAAAAAATGTCTTACTGTAATGAAGTCATCCCTTTTAACCATTCTTCCTTGGTAAAAAATCCCATGCTTTCAGCCTCCAATTTCCACGCTAAAACTAACATAATAATCTGGAAAGAACAGAACATAAAGGATAGGGGAAAAGTCAGCAGAGATAATCATGTCTGTATTTATCATGGAGAGCATTTTTATACAACTATTTCCATCTTCCAACTATTAAAGAGTACAACCTCTGGCATTATTAACTCTAAAGAAATTTAGATGGGCCAATTTCTTAAAAGTATAAAGCTCTAAGTTTCTGAAGGTAGAATCTCTCTCACTCTATTACAAATAACATTTGTATCAAGAAAGAGAACATGTGCCCAACTTAAATTGGTTACAAATACTGAAAATGACAATTTACAGTATTAAACATGAAGAAACAAAATTCTGATATAAGATTAAAGTGTCTCGATTTTTAGAAATATGTAAATATGCTATACCCCACTTATACTCCATTCTTAGAAATAAAACATACATTTTCAGGTTCAACACCAATGTCTTCACAAAATTTTTCCATTCCTTCTGGCCCTACAACTTCATCAGGACCTTCAAAGACAAAAATAATTTACATATTTTATTGTTATATTAATATCAACATAAAACATAAGCTATTGCACTAAAGGCATCTATGAACACACCATAAAAATTTTTTAAATAACTAAATCTGAATTTTGACACATTTTTTATAAAGGTATAAATATTTGATATATGACTTAAAATGTAAAATTTCTGAAATATTCTTTACACACTTTACAAAATGAAATTAAGGGAAAAAAATGAAGTAGCATTCATATCAGTCACTTGTTTGTACAGTAACTTGAACCCATCCTTTAAAAAAAAAAAAAAACATTTACGGAGAGCCTTCTCTGAAGAAAATTTTTGGCAATGCATAAATACAAAGAACCACGAGAAATTTTACTAGAATGTGTACGAACAGCCCACAATTCAAGACAGTAATCAGAGAATACTCGTTTTCTTGCTAAAACATAAGGTCATTTATTACCCTTGTGAATACAACCAAATAAAATTTAATACTTTAAAAAGATACAAATATTTTGAAAATAAATAACTCAGAGAAATTACTATTTCCCTTGTCACCTTGGATCTAAAATAGATAGTAAAGCATTAGATATTCCACCTTAATACAGAAACAGAAGTTTATTATTATTTTCTTAAAATATTTTATTTATTTATTCATGACAGACACAGAGAGGGAGAGAGAGGCAGAGACACAGGCAGAGGGAGAAGCAGGCTCCATTCAGGGAGCCCGATGTGGGACTTAATCCCGGGTATCCAGGATCACACCCTGGGCTGAAGGCGGTGCTAAACCGCTGGGCTGCCCAGAAACAGAAGTTTAATCCCTCAATTAGCTTGTCCAAAAATTAGTGATACTTATCTTGTTTCTTATTTTTCTCCCTTAACACTAAATATAAGTCAATACACCAATTCTCATATTTTATGTTATCAGATTCCCAAAAGACAGTAATTACATCATTGCTAGGTCCCTTTCCTAACTCGGTAAGATTACAACAAATTTGAGACACCATGAATGGACTCTGAGAGCATTCTGCTAAGCTAAAAAAGTCAGTGGCAAGTAACATACAATTGTAACGTATATGTGGAATATACAAACAAACATGCAAGAAAACCCAAGCTCTTAAATACAGAGAACAGACTGGTGGTTGCCAGAGGCAGGGATGGGGAGTAGGAAAAAATGGGTGAAGGGTGGTCATAAGGTACAAACTTCTAGTTATAAAAATATAAATCCTGGGATGTAATGTACCACATGATGACCACAGTTAATAATACTGTATCGTTGTATTTTAAAGTTGCTAAGAGAGTAGATCTTAAAAGTTTTATCACAAGAAAAAAATGTGTAACTATGTATTTTAATAGAAGTTTCATAACTAATGTCATATCTCACTTGAAAAAAAAAAAGACTGAAACTGGTGGCCAAGTCGGTGGGCGTCTGCCTTCAGCTCAGGTCATGATTTCAGGGTCCTGAGATGGAGCCCATCCATGTCTGGCTCCCTGCTCAGCAGGGAGTCTTCCCTCTCCCTCTGCCCTCCTCCACTCGCATGTTCTCATTATTATCTCTTGCTAATAAATAAAATCTAAAAGACTGAAACAATCATTTAAAACAATTATTAAGTACAATAGAACTATGTTATCACATTTGATTTTTGAAAAGTCTGCAAATATTAAAGTGGCCAAAACAAATCTTGTTTTCCTTTCTTAAGGGCTTATAAAAATTTTGGAGCTTCATAAATCACAGATTAGACCATGGCTACTCAGGTGGCATTGTATACCACCTGATTAGTTCACCAGTACAGCATGAAACCCACACCCTATGGGGTTTTGTGTGTGTGTGTGTGTGTGTGTGTGTGTGTGTTTTTCCACAGAATACAGCCAACCAGTATGTGGACTAATATATTCTTGCTACTTCAGATGAGATCCAGGCTGCTAAGATGACATTAAAACATGGTCTGAAACCAAAAGCCTTATTTAATTTTCTGGTTTAAATAAATACTGCAAGTTATTTATGCAGTGAGGTGTTAAAAGGTGAGAGGGGTGGTAATTACAGGACACTTTCACTTCCTAATATATATTTGGAGAATTTATGAGAATGTGTTAATTATGTAACTTTAAAAGCATACATATACAATAAAGCTGTTAAAAATATAACTGAATATGTATCCTTATATATGGCTTGGTTGAAAGTGAAAATTAGATTAAAAATGTAATGGAAAAAACAAATTATTCCTATGAAAAAGAAAACTAACTTGCCCTCAAATCTATCATCATTAGGAATCAGGAGAGAGAGCTGAAGAGTCATGTCAAGATGATCAGTTACCATCATGAAATAGTCAACTGGGGGACTAGTTAGTGGTTAACAACAGATGAGAAACCAATTATGTTATAGGGAGCTACAGAAGACATACACAAGATGTTCCCGTAAATATTAAGTGACTTTCCCAAAGCAATGCAAATAATAACAAATCTAACTCTAAAACAAGGTCAATACCAATATTCTTTTCCTGGAGCGCAGCATAACGTTTCTCTTACTTATGGAAATATAGTCTTCCAATCTACTCTGGAGCTGAATTTAACTCAGGCAAAAAGTTGCTACTAAACTTAAGAAGATATGGGAATGATGGAGTTCACTCTACTAGCTGGTAGAACTTTATTAGAAGTTAGCAATTCTTTCCTGATTTTGGGGTTCTTTGTAAGATTTTAAAAGTACCTTTTCAATCTCCATGATTTTGTCCAGTAACAGGCCCCCTGTATTACTGAGTCCTTGCTAATGTAAGTATCACTCAAGATGAGAGGTCTTGTTGAAAGGGCAAAACCGTCAAGCTTAACGCACACCACCTATGATATTTTATTAACAAAATTAGTAGTAAAATATTTTTAAAACTAAAAGTAAAGAGTCCATTTTGTTTATAACCATAAAATGTTCCCAGGAATATCTGCAGAGTCTAAAAGCATGCCAGGCATAGCAGATACTCAGGGGAAAAAAATATGCTCAATGAATGACACAGCACGTTCAACATGAGCTTCACAGGAGCTGTCCTATTAATTCTGCAACAGAACTGTAAAATTACACAACCAGTAAATCTAATGTTATAATGCTATTTACCCTCCTTTTAATAATTGCTTACATTTACTGAGTTCTAACTACATTCTGGATACTGTGAGAAGCGCTTTACATGTATTCTCAGGAAGCGCAATATTGTCTCCATATTAATATAGGATATCCCCATTTTAAGACAGAACAGTTACTGTCTGTTTGGTAAATGACTGGTTCCTTCTTAGGTTTAGTCTCTGCCCCAAGGAATGACTAGAGAGGCCTTCCCTAAGCACCCTACTTGAACGTCCATCCAAACTTCCTACTTTCTATCCCTACACCTGACCATATTTTTATTTATAGCACCCCACAATCTTTAACTGTCTTGCCTCCTTAGCTATTTACTGTCTTCCCCACTAGAAGGCAAGTCCCTTAAGGGCAGGGACCCTGTCTGACTTGTTCATGACTATATCCCTGGCACTTATCAGCACCCGACCCACAGCAAATGCTCAATATTTACTGAATGAGTCATTCAGTAAATGACATAATATAAACTACCCTCAAGTACATTTACTAATATTTTTTTATAAAAGGAAAATTAGTTGCCATGAATGTAATTTAAAAAAGAAATTATAAGCTAGTAGTAATTATAAGCACAGGCTCTCCAATCAGAATGACCTAACATTGAATCCTGGCTCTTGTCACTATTCAACTCTTGTCATTATTCAATCTAAACCTGAGCTTTCTCATCTATAAAAAGGGATAACACCACTTACTTAACAGAATGATTGTAAGATAACATTATATAATTATGATTTTTGAAGTACAGACAGAAATTATTGTGTTGGCTACTACAAAAATGCTAGTATAGGAAATACATGTTGAGCTAATTAGAATATTTTGCTACCCATCAAAGTCCCAAGGAGAGGAAATACAAATAAGCATGAAAGAAAAAAAATGGACTAATTTTATGGTATTTCTTTGTAAGTGAAATAAGATGAGTGACCTTTTGATTCTATATCATTAATTCCAGTATAGCTGGCATTTTGAATAATGGGTCAACATTTAAATGGAGGTCAGTAAGAAATGAACTCCTTCATTTAATTTGGGTTAGACATTGTCTTGGGATGCCAGTAATAGCAGTTTTTCTGGTCTAGAAAGAATCTGTTCTGTTACCAAACAATTTTTAAATTATACTTTGGGGATCCCTCAGCTGATTCAACAGTGAAGCTGCGGTAAACCCATCAACAGTCTTATTTTCCATACGGTTAGCTTAAACTTATACCTCAAGTCCAGAGTATACTGTAGATGTTAACTGACCAGCACTAAACATGAAAGTGATGGCACAGACACCACTCTTGTTTTATTTTAAACAGTTAGAATGATAGTGATAAAAGGAGGGAGAAGCTGTAAAACCATTAATTCCAAAAGACCAAAACCATTCTGAGGGGGGAAAAATGTTTTCATACATGCTTATGACAAAGTTAGGAATAAACAGGAAACAAGTATTCTTCCCTATATGCCTCACTGTGAGTCTCCCTGGGGGTTCTGACTTTCACCCCCAGGCTACAACCCCATCCCAGGCCTAGAGCATCCTCCATTTTCACCTAGGCTTCAGTGAGTGCCCCTCAGAAGCCCAGTTTCCTCCTACACCTACCACAGAACACCTTTCTAATACAGCATTTATCACACTGTACTAATATCAGTCTGTTCACTTTCTTATCACATTTCTAGTAGAACTGAACAGAGCTAAACATCAATGATTAAGGGGCAGATGTGTTGTATAATAACAGATCTGAATCTTACATCTTTTACTAAGCCTCCCCAGTTTCAGAAAATGTCAGTTTGGGTTCAGAAAAATTTCAATAGAATATGGAAAAGAAAAATAAGAACTATGTAAAGCATAAAATGTTTTGTTACATACTTTGTGTTTTCCACAATATTAACTCTACTTTAGCTAATGGACATAAACCAATAAATGTATCTGTTTACAAACTGTATCAATAGTAAATGTGTCTCACCCCCCCCCATTAACTATATACCTCATTATACTTTTAAAGAAATATCATCTGACATGGCCCCAAATTCTCAGTCTGCCCATAATCCCCAGTCTTAATTAACCCTGATCCCAGGACACAGCACTGACACAAAGCAGGCCTGCAATAAATAATTTGTTAAATGAATGAACCAAACAAATGTTTCAAGCATGTGAGTGATATCTTCTTATATTAATTTCATTACCTGCATACTCATAAAACCAAGCCAGGCACTTCTTGCTTGAAAAATGCTCGTCTCCACTTATTAGTCTAGCAGGGGGGTGGGATCTGCAATAGCTTAGAAAACACACACGCCTAAGAATTTTATCAAGGCTCAACTTTCAGTGAAAAGCTACGTTCAATATGAACCACTTCAATTCAAAGTAAACAAAGTACTTTTTTTACAGCTGCTATCATAGGAAAAAATTGGGAGTTTGTTTAGTATTTGCAATTTGAAACAGTATTCTATACGCAAAATTTTCTGGCTAATAAACCCAAATGCTACTTTGCTCACTAACAAAATCCAAAAATATCAACTAAAATAATTTCCCCAGATTTCACATGACCACATGGAAGTTCAACCTAATAGTCTCAACACAAGATTGGTAGTTGGGAAAGTATTAGTCCTTACAGTGATTCTTCTGCTGATTCATATGGAAATTATATCTGTGCATAATGGACACACATTTGAAAACAAAATATTACAAAATATATTTTGATACTTAATATTTTTTAAAAATCATATATTAACAGTTGTTTATGATAAAAGATGATCCAGGACCCAAGAGTATAAGTAAATTCTACAGATTAAAAACAAAAGATAACAAAAGATACAAATAAGAAGATAATAATTGCACAAATAATTGGGCCAAAGCTATTTAATCCCAAAGCCTATCTCTTCCACAAAATCCTTGAAGGTTGGGAAGTTCAGAAACGGCCTTTAGGATTTAATGAGGTTCAGGGAGCCATGTCTCAAAGAGCTGGGATAGCTATACCATCACAGTGACCTAGAAATGCTACAACATTAGCTACTGAGTAATGTAATCCATAAAGGCACCATATTTAACAGTTTAAGTTGATAGAGCAAAGTATCACCTGAGTTTTAGGAACACCGCTTGGATATTTTAATGTGGTTCATTTAAATAATTTTGATGTCACCACTTAAGATGGCCACAAATTAGAGCAATAAAGAACTAATTTATATGCTTCATAAAAAATAAGAGCTGGTGGAGGAGCCCCGTCAAATTGCAGTGAGTTACCTTGTTTCACACCAACAGCCCCAAATATCCTCAGTAATAAAGGGAAAGATTCAGTCAACTGCAAAGGGAGGGTGCGGGCTAAGGTACCTACCTGACTTGCAAGCAGATCTCTCTAGCAGAGCTCTGTCATTACCTCGTCTTTATAACGCTGACTACAGTCCTCTTGTAATGGTTGCATCTGAGGTTGTTACATCAAGTGCCAACCAGTGATACCGTCAGACACCCAGGGAGATTTACAAAGGAGCCACTTCTCACACCCAAATTGCAATGATTTTGTGCAGCACACAACGTTGCTGTGGTGCCTCAATGGCACGCTACAACGGGATCAAAGAGCTATAATTACAGCTCTGCTTCATCTTCTCTCTCTCCAAGAGGACACTGGGTAAAATAACTACCAAATTATTAATATTTATACCGAGAGCTAAGAGCATCTTGAATGCTAGAGAACAAAACCGCAAGCGCGGCCTTTCCCACTCTGCACGTACGCGACTTGGCGCAGGTGGAGGCACTGTAGTTCCAGCCGGGATCTTCCAAATCCCCAGTGGGGAGGCCGATTCCAGCACAGGGAGCTCCGCTTTCTATCCCCCCCACCCCAGGTCGTCAGGTCCCCGTGACCCCAGCTCCTTTCCCTTCCTCACTCGCTACAGAGAAATTGTCTAAGCGACTCCTTCGGACTTGGGCACTCCGTTCCAGGTCTGGAAGCAGGTGGGAGTGGGGATTGAGGGATGCAGGAAGGCGGGGGGCAGAGAGGCGAGGGCACCGTCCCGGCTCTCCCCCGGACCCCCGGGGCGCGCACCGCCCCAGCCCAGGCGGATCCCACAGCCCCTCCCGGGGCGCGCACGCCGAGCACGAGGCGCAGTCGGGAGCACAGCCTCGCGGGGTCCCGCGCCGGGCAGCAGGCTCCCCCGGCGGGGGCTCGTCTCCCCAGCCCGGGCCCGAGCCCCGAACCCCCTGAGCCCCGGCCCGCCGGCGTGTCCTCTTGCCGCCCAGCAGAAGGAAGACGGAAGGGGCTGGGGCGGGGGAGGGGAGGGGAGGGGAGAGGAGGGGAGGCGATACCTGGAGATTTTACACTTCTTGAGGCCTCCGTCTTCCGCCACTGCCGCTGCCACCCCAGGAGATTTTCTCTTCTTCTTCACCGGCATCTTCCGCCCTCCCCGGCAGGGCGGCCAGGGGAGCCGGGGCAGGGGGTCGCTGTCCGCCGGCTCCCACACACAGCAGCAGGCGGACACGCAAAGCCGCCAGCCCGCAGTGCAGCGGCCCAGCCCGGCCGCAGCCCGCTCGCGGATCCCCCGCCCGCCCTCCTCCGCTCGAGGCCGGGGGCTCTCTCCGGCAGTGGACACTGCGGCGGCCTCGCACGGAGGAGAGAGAACGCGGACAGCGCGGCACCGCCACCACTCACACACTCCGAGGGCGAGAGCCGCGCTCTGACCCGGATGCGGACCTCTCCGTGCCGGAAGTGACGCCAGCACGCCGCTGCCGCCGGGGGCGTGGCCGTGTGCGCCCGGGCCGGGGGCGGGGGCGTGCGCGTGCGCGGCGGGGGCGGGGGCGGGGCGTGCGCGTGCGCGGCGGGGGCGGGGCGGGGGCGTGGGCGTGGCCAGCGCTAGCCAGGTGGTCGGGGTGTCCTCGCGTTCCCGCGGAGCTCCCCCCGCGCTGTGGGGACCTGGTGCTGTGCCGCCCGCGCCTGCCCGCCGCTCCCGGAGTGCTGGCTCCGCCCGCGGCTGGCCTGGCCTGAGCTGGCGACACGGCCCCTCCCAGAGCCTCCTGGGGGCCGTCTCCGCCGGCGGTGTCCCCTGGAAAGCCGGCGCCGGGGGCCTGCAGTCCGCGCCGCAGGTGTGCTGCTTCCTCGCGGGGTCCTGGGCCTCCTCGCGGGGTCCTGGGCCTCCTCCTCCTTGGGCTCGCTCTCTCGCGCTCTCTCGCTTTCCGCCCTCTCCGCCGCGGTCGTGCGGTGGTCGGTCAGAGCCTCGTGTCTTCCAGGTGCACCCGTGTTGTCGCAAGTGCTGGGGCTTCTCTTGTTTTGGGCTGAGTAATGTCGCGTTGTGATCCACACGTCTGTCGTTACCCACTCTCCTGCGGAGGGACGTCCACCTCGTTTGCAGGTCTGCCTGCTGTGAGCCATGCTCATGCCCGGGGTGCAGGTGTCTCGCCGACGCGGGGCTTCTTGTGACCCTGGGAACGCACAGGCCGGGACTGTGCGGCTCCGCTGTTTCACTGCTGTAAATGCGGTTTCCTTATGGGTTTGTTTTCTCTTTTTCTTAAAGATTTTATTTATTTGACGGAGATAGCGGGAGAGCGAGCAGGAGCAGGGGGAGGGGCAGAGGGAGAAGGAGGGGCAGACTCCCCGCTGGGTCGGGAGCCTCCTGTGGGACTTGATTCCAAGACCCTGAGATCATGACCTGAGCCCCCCGGGTCTCCCTCCTTATGATTCTTCATAACATCTCGTTTCCTCCAGCTGTAAGAGTGCAGTGTAGGAGACATAAGACATATGTGTTAACGGACTGCTGACCTGACGTTACGGTAAGGCTTCTGGTGAGCGGCAACGTTTTCAGGACCCAAAGTTATAAGGAGATTTTCAGCTGAGCATGGGAGTGCTGCTGCTTCTAACACCCGTGTTATTCAAAGGTCAACTGTATTCCCACAAGTGTAATTTTGTGGGGATCCTCTGTATTTTTTTCCATGGTGGCTGCACCAGTTTACAACCCCTCCGACCGTGCTCGGCGATTGCCTTTCCTCTGCCCATGCGAGCACTTACTGTCCCACCTTTTTGACAAAGGCCGTTCTAACAAGCAGGTATAGGGTAATAAGTCACTGTGGTTTCAATATGCGTTTCCCTAACGACTAGTGACATAAAACATGTTTCCATGTACCTGTTGGCCCTTCATATATATTCAGAGAAATGTCTGTTCAGTCCCTTGCCCTTGTTTTAATTGGGCTGTTTCCTTGCTGTTGACCTGTAGGAGTTCTGTATGTGTCTTGGATATGAACCTCTTATCAGGCATATGGTTTGCATTTTTTTCTCCATACCGTATTTTCTCCATCCTTTCACTTTCTTGATAGTTTCTTTCCTTAGTAGGATGTAGGCCCACTTGTTTATTTTTTATCTTGTTGCTTATGCTTTCAGTGTTACAACCAAAAATAATCACAAAGACCATATCAAGGAGCTTTGTTCCTATGTTTTCCTCTAGGAGTTTCATGACCTCAGGTCTTGCATTTAAGTCATTAATGAATTTTGAGTTAATTTTTGTGAGTGGTGTGAGATCAGGATCCAGTTTCATTCTTTTCCCCGTGAATATCCAGTTATCCCAGCACCATTTACCTGAAAAGACTGTCTTTTCTCCATTAAGTGTTCTTTGAAGAGGAAGAAGAATGACTCCTCTTACACGTCAATGACAACTGCACCTTCTAAACCTAAGCAAGAAGAGCCCACCACACCTGCAGATCCGACTAGATAGGACCTCCCTTGTCTCTATGGAATTCCCTGGAAAGAAATAAGTGAAAGCCTGAGTCTATGTATGGGACTCACTCATTCAGTTTACTACCTACACAATACTTAACAATCACTTAAAATACACCAGGAACCGTGCTGGGTTTGGGGATATAAAAGGCAGGCATGACTCCTGTGTCCATGAATCTTACAGTCTGGAGGGGAGAATACATGGGGCATGTTTGCATTTACAAGAACTTTAGGAACACAGAATAGGGCCGTAATCTATGCTTATCAGTGATATTAAAAAGATGATGGCTTCTGGAGTCATGGATACCATTTTCTTCACCGTCTTTGATGAGTACCTGCTGCCACCACCACACCTCTGTGGTCTAATGGAGCATTCCAATGACCCAGTGGGGGCATGCTGGTTGTATCCTCGCCTGTGAGCAGTATGTAAGGACTTACGTGGTTTTATTCTTTTCTGCTGCTCACACATGAGCAAAACATTAGTTTCCATTAAGAAGGGACCTACAATAGAGAAACAAAAGATGACAGTCTGTGGTTCTTTCTGTGTAGAGTTTAATGAGAATAATGAGAAGGAAGGGGAGGCAGGAAGGGTTTTCCTTGTAGTTTCAAATCCAAAGACGCTCAGTGACTTTAGGTAAGACACAACTTCCTTTATCCTTCAATTTATCCTACTGTTACATAGAATGATACAGAAAAAAAAAACCAACTACATAGGGCAGTAAGCAGAAGGACTGAGACTGAGCCATAACTCTGCCATTTACTCAACCTCTTGGTTACACACGCATCCCTTAGCTTTTGTTTTTTTTTTTGTTTTTTTTTTTTTTAAATTTTTATTTATTTATGATAGTCACAGAGAGAGAGAGAGAGGCAGAGACATAGTCAGAGGGAGAAGCAGGCTCCATGCACCGGGAGCCCGATGTGGGATTCGATCCCGGGTCTCCAGGATCGCGCCCTGGGCCAATGGCAGGCGCCAAACCACTGTGCCACCCAGGGATCCCCATCCCTTAGCTTTTGAAGGTAATAGAATGAAGTGATGAAAAAGATATTTTAAAATAGTTGCATCTGAATCAAGGCAGCCAAAAATGGTCCCCCAAATTGTGTTGATTTATATATTCTGTACACAGTTTTTCTTAACACCTTTTAAAATAGAGCACTTGCACTTGCCAGAAAAAGAAGCAACACAAAAATGATTTGTGGAATGCCACATACAGTTTTGGTCCTAGATCTACATAAATACTCTCCTTTCTATATGTTATTGATTTTCAAAACAACCTTGCAGGTCAACATTTTATAAAATATTTCCATACACATAAAGCAGAAAGCTTTAAAGATGACAGTAGAAATGAGATGCTAGGACATGATTTTCTTTCAAAAAAGCCAACGACTCATGTTTGGGAAAGGCTCAGCAGTGCAGAACCATAACTCGTGCCATGGGCCCCTTAAATCCTAAAGCAGGATGCTAGGGCACGTCCACTGCAACCCGGCTGTGGCTCTGGCTCTCTCTGGGACCCCAACAAGAAGGAGCCACTGTCTGGGACACTGCTTGCCATTATGATAGGGGGGAACAGAAAACATGATGGATCCCATGCTGGCTGTTAAAGTTTCTGCCCTGAAGTGACATATACCACTTCTGTTTAAGTCCTGTAGCTACCTGAATCTTGCAGAGAGAGACACCAAATAAAAGTAAATGCAACCTACAACAGCATGGTGTTGGAATGAAATTTTATTCAGGATCCAAGGAAGAATGAGTTTACACAGTTTTGAAAGGGCCGTAGAGAAAAGCAAAAGATTGATTTTTGCTTATTCCTCACCATGCAGATTGTTGTTGTTTTTTTTTTAATATCACAATGATATCTCTCAACATACATGTTCTAGTATTTTGCCACTCCCTGTCAAGAAATGGAATCTACTTGGGGTGCCTGGGTAGGCTCAGTGGTTGAGTATCTGCCTTCAGCTTAGGTCATGATCCCAGGGTCCTGGGGTGGAGTCCCACATGCTCCCTGCTTAGTGGGGAGCCTGCTTCTACCTCTTCCTCTGCCCCCAGCTCATGCTTTCTCTTTCGCTCTCTATCTCAATTAAATGTGTAAAATATTTTTAAAAATGGAGTCTACTTAATATAATCATTGGCTCATTAGCTGTGAGAAATGTACTATACTAGTGCTTGATGTTGATAATAGTGGAACTGAGCGTGGGATATATGAGAACTTTCCATATTGTCACTGCCATTTTACTGTAAATCAGAAACTCTTCTAAAATACAGTTTATTTTTAAAGAATCAAGGTGAGCAGAAATAAGATAAAAATTTAAAAAGTAGTAGAGTGCAGGCAGAAAGAGAATAATAACTCAAGAGAGCCATCGAGGTTGATGCCTTTAGGAAGGTCAGAATATATAGAATTCTGGATGTGGGATCACAGGTTGAAGACATTGTAGGCAAAAACAGCATTTCCAGTTTGAAACCCAACCAGGAAAATTAAGAGTCAGTGCTCAGGGGGTGCTGGGCTGGCAAAGTCGGTAGAGAGTGGACTCTTGATCTCAGGGCTGTGAGTCTAGGCCCCATGCTGGGTGTTGAGATTACTTAAAAATAAAAGAGTAAGTGCTCAGGAGGGAAATAATATTAAACTGGACACCTGAGTGGCCCTCTGGTATATGAATGTATCTCCCAGATGAAGACAAGTAGTTCACAGAATTAAAATCACTGGCAGAGAGTGCGCTGTTTTTAATGCTTGCTGCAGAAAAGCGCTGTCTTTTTGGATGCATATTAGAGTAGACCAAAACCGAGTGCAAGAAGCTTGGGTTTAGTTCGGTATGTTCTCATGAGCATTTTTACAATCTTCAGTATGGATGAATATTGTGCCTCTTCCAACTTAGTACTGGGAAGATGGCATAGCGGAGATGATTTCTTAGAATGAGAATCACCAATAGACTAATGGATTTGCATTTTAAAATTCTGAAGCTGTAGAGAAGCCATCCGATCATGCAGTGACTCATGCAGTGACTCAGTTTCCCATCTGGATAATAAAACAACAGGATCTGCCTTACTGAGACATCACAGCACTGTTCTGTGGAAAAACTGAGAAAGTAAATATAAAGGTGCTAACAAAACTGCCAAAAGGTACATAATTGTGTATCCTTAGGGTGCACCCAACAAAAATCAAGTTCCACTAATCTAGAAAGGAGGCTTCCTTCAGGTGCTCCACAGAATCAGAGCAAGGAGGGACAGGAGGCCTGTAAAGGGAGCAAGATGCCCTGGTTCCCATTCCCACCCCAATTCTGGTAATGGGGCTTTCCTTTTCATATACTACACACTGTACTGAGGTCAACAGCCCTGTCTTTGGTCTCAGAGATCTTAGCCGTGTTCTCAGCCATCAAAAATAGACTTGTCTCCATCGTGTCATTTGATTGGAACTCAGCAAACTATTGGGCACAGGTAGGCATCATCTCTTGGGAGAATGCATAGGTGCTAGGTGGGTAGTTCCCAAAGGCCTTCACTATCCAGCACTGGAAAGATAAGTTCACATGAGTCTGCAGCAGAGGCAGTGATTCCTGCAAAGACAGTGGATGCTCTGCGTGTGGTCTCAGACGTATTCAGCAGCCACAGTGCTCCAGTCTCGGGCAGTGACCAACGACCATGCTGCTGCTTCTTGATGCTGAGTCTGCTCCTGTCCGTGTGTTGTTCATAGATCTACCCCCTCTCATCTGGTCTCATGAAACCCCTCTTCCAGGTCTGAGCCTTATCCATCTCTGGAATCTCTTTCTTGGTCTGGAGAACTTTCAACTGTATATGTAATCTGTGGGGCCCAGAGCAGAATGAAAATGCAGCGTCCCTTGTTCAAAACTCCCTGAATGCTGGTAAGAGCCAACCACAAACCTGCCCAAGTACGAAGCTGTGTGCAGGCCCAGGGGGGCATCACTCAGTGCTGTGTGCTCATTATGACTCATCTTCTATCCCAGAGACACAGCAAGATCTTCCCATTGTCTTGGGCAGTCAGGAATTGCCATTGCAGTCTCCTGCATCAGGCTTTACTCTTTATCTCTCAGTCAGATTCAAAAACCTTTGGAGAGACTTGTATCATCTGGGGGATAGTGAAGCCACGCGATGGAAAAGGACTTGATGCCTGAACCAGCAGGTGGAAGACTGCCTGCCACATACCATGATCAATGGTCACATGAAGGATAAACACAATTCTGTAATGTTAAGCCATTGCAAGTTCCGGTTCATTTGTAACAGTTGCCATAACTTGACTGTGTTGTCAGGCGGGGCAGTGTATGGTAACATTACCACGGCAAAATCTCATTATCTTATAAAAAACTTATTTCTTGTTTATGATACACCATCAGGAACAAAGTGCTCATCATAGCCAGCTTCTCAGGGAGCTTGGCTGATAAAACTCCTGTCTTGACTTACGCTTCTGTGATCACAACACGTTGGGAAAGAACCATGGTAAATTATACACTGGTTTGTAAGGTGTCTGTGCATATGTGATATATCACTTCTTACATTTTAAAAAGTATCTCAGGTCAAATGGTCATACCTAAATTTAAAGAGAGCAAAGAACTGCAGTCTTACTATGTACCACAAAAGGGAAATCCAGACATATTTGGCAAATGAGAGCAATGACTACCATGTGAATGTAGATGTTGGTGTTTGGAAGAAGGATGCTGCCATACACAAATCCAAAATATGTTGTGCAGGACAGGTAGTCAGGCCGCAGGCAGCAAGGATGCGGATCAGCAGGCTGGTAGCTGGAGGGCTCCAGGGTACCTTGGCAACATTCCTAGTAAGTCTGCCCCCAGTGAGAAGTAGAGGGTGGACCTGGTGAGACCTGAACTCTACAGGAAATAGATGGAGCAGAATTGTATGTGTTGGATACAGTTATCTACCTTTAGCAAGATATAGCAAAGAGGGGAGCTCAGGTGAAAACTGGTTGGCTTTTTGGAAGACGTAGAAAGGGAGTAATGAATAATTCTACACATCATGGTCCCTCTAAAGTTAGAAAAGCTGACTGCTCATAGACCCTAGGAAATAAGAGATAAGACTGGAAAAAGTTTTAAGTGAAAAAGCACTAAAAATTCTCTCAGCTCAACAACAAAAATAAAAAGTGACACAATCTTTCTGCAAAGATCAGAGTAAGTAAGGGTTTTAACCTTGCCATCCCAATTTATTGTTGCAGAGAGCATCCAGAGAGCCATCCTTCGTTGAGAGAGGGGCATGCAGATGAGGAAGCCAAGGGATAAATCATTTTTGAGAATTATATGTAGGAAAGAACCATATGGGAGCAGGAAGAACATATATCAGAAAGCCTCAGTTCTTAAAGTAACTGTTAAAGAAACCATGTGCCGGGATTAAAAAAAGACTTTGAGCCTTAAATCAAGCTAGCTCCCAGTGTCCTCAGCAGGCAGCCCGGTAACCCATCTTCCTGGTCTCCAGGCTGCTGGACTGTAAGCAGCCGCCTTGGAACCCGACGGCAAGGACTGCCCCACATGGAGGTCTTAGATGCCCTTCCCTTCTCCGCAAATGTGTGTTCATGGACTTCACAGCCCTGTTCCTGGCGAGAACACGAGACACAGTATGGGAATACCTTCCATTAGCTCTAGGGCATATGTTCCTCTGTGGTGTACAATTTCACATTTTGTATTGTTAGAATATCTTCAGTGGCCAAAGGTGTCAGGGTGACATGTGAGAAGCTTGGTCTCATTTCCTTTAAATCTGTTCTGAGCAATCCTCTTGAGTGAATGGATGCTACCAATTTGCTGATGCTCTAGCCTTATAGCAACAGGCTGTGATGTCAGAGGGTTATTTTATTGTAGAAGTTATCCAAAGAAAGTTGAGAGGCTGTAACGCAGAGAGCTCTGGCTTAGTTGCATGTTATCCAACACTCACTTCACATAAATATAAATGGAAATAGAAAAGATTCATACTAACAGTTTGTGTGAACATTTTTATTAATAGTTGCCATGGTGCGGAGAAGCTTTCCTTTCAGCACTTTATATCAGTGGTTATGTGTTTTTTAAAATAATATTACAGGGCATTCACTTACAAGTCTAAGCAAGACGATCTCCTGCGAATAAAGGTAAAACGAGGTCAGGCACATGATAGAGAAAGCAGCACTGAAGCATTTAAATGAATCATCATCATTCTAGAGGAAGATATTACCTATTACTTAGATGTTTTGAATTTTTTTTTTATAGTAGGAACCTTAAAGCACATAGGATTCTGTGCTGAGCTTGGAGCCAGACACGGGGTTCAATTTCGAGACCCTGAGATCAAGACCTGAGCAGAAACCAGGTGTTGACGCTTAACAGACTGAGCTACCCAGGAGCCTGGGAATTATAATTATCTTTATAAAAACATGTCACTCATGTTAATAAGTCATGGACTTATTGTTAAATAGGTGAATAAACATGTTTTAAGTCTCAATTTTCATGACTATGACAGTAAATATTGATAGAAATAATGCACAAAAAATCTTTTTGGAATCCTCAATAATTTTTTAAAGTATAAAGAAGTATAAAGTATATAAATGAGATATGCCAATATAGATCAAAATCAGGAAAACTTGGCTCAGAAAGGTTTTGTCTCATGTTGTACAGCTCATATTTTCTGTTTGCATGCCACTTGCTAGCCAACTACTAAAACATCCTACATTAAGTTAAAAAAACAAAACAAACAACACCTTACTACTGATATCAATTACACTATTGGTTAGAGTGGCTTAATTTACTGGAAAACCAGACCCACAGACATATGCTGTAACATGGCTCAAACATAAAAAAGGGTATTTCTTGCTTATTTAAC
Source organism: Canis lupus dingo (assembly GCF_003254725.2). NCBI lineage: Eukaryota > Metazoa > Chordata > Mammalia > Carnivora > Canidae > Canis > Canis lupus. The sequence goes on along the minus strand of NC_064247.1, from coordinate 28,763,350 downwards.
AGTTGCTGACTTTATTCCACACTAAATCAGGAGACCTGCGTCCTACTCATTGATGGTTCTGTCATTTCTGGTTGCTTTGTATCCAGCTGGCAAAAGATTAAGGTACACTCACTTCTATAAACTCTCGCACACGTGACCTCTATTTCCATCTTACTTGTGAGAAGTAGTTAATGGCTACACATGGAGAGTAGCTGCTTCTTAGCTGTGGAAGGAGAGAATGGATATTGGTGGATAGCTGTCTGTCTACCACTGTGATATGGTGCCAAGAGATTAGCTTGGAACTGAATTTGGAGATCAACCGTGGTCTGATGACTAATCATCTCTGTGGTTTTTTTTTTTTTATAACAAGTCCAATTTTTATTCCGACTGTTGTCACAACGTGATTACAGTCACAGAGACTCTTCCCAGCTTAGAGCTGGGACTCTTAGAAGCTATTTCATACTCTGTTGCAAGGGTAGAAAACCGCAACATGAGAGGGAATTAAGTCCTGAATTATTGGCTTCATCACATCCACCTTCTCCACCCCAAAATGGCACAAAAGAAACAGCTATCACGCCCTGCAGACTACTTTTGGTGTAAAAGAGGTGATGGAGTGGGTGGAAACAGGTCATGAAAATCTGTCGAAAAAAAAATCTTTTTTTTTTAAATTTTTATTTATTTGTGATAGTCACAGAGAGAGAGAGAGAATGAGGCAGAGACACAGGCAGAGGGAGAAGCAGGCTCCATGCACCGGGAGCCCGACGTGGGATTCGATCCCGGGTCTCCAGGATCCCGCCCTGGGCCAAAGGCAGGCGCCAAACCGCTGCGCCACCCAGGGATCCCAAAAAAATCTCTTTCAATGAGTTTGTACACACCATCAATGAGCCTCCTCTGCATTCGGGTAGAAAACCAAAGTTCAATTCTCAAGAAGTCATCATTTCATTCATTGACTCAATATCAATTAACAAAGTGCCTACAAATTATCAGCTTCCACTTGCAGTCATTTCTAGATAAAAAAGAAACCTGAACTCTCTAGGGGGGCCACCAAGGTCCCCCCAAGTCTACAGCTGAAAGGACTTTTCATGGAATTGGGTTTCTTCTGTACCTCTGAAAGGGTAACACTTTAAAGCTCAATCATCTTTAACCTGGAGGTCTAACATGATATTTAGCAATACTTGCATCCCAGACATACAACATTAAAAGGTACACTAATTTCTGAAGGTAGCTATGCTCAAAATACTTTAAAATTAAATGATTGTACAGTATCTATTTATGCCTGAAATTCCAGTCCTAGACCAAGCTTGTGGCCACCAGCATTGACAGTCTTGCCATCCAGCAGAGCCGATAACATCAGTTTGATACCTGGCTTTTGGTCTGAGTGTATCCTAAACCTATCAGGCTGGAGTTGTTCACTTTAGCCGAGAAGCAGGCGTCAGGGTCAATCTGATACTTGGCCACTATTCCAAAGCGAGTATTACTATTTCCTGCTGTCCAGGCCAGATTGACAGTGGTCTCTAACTTCTTGTTCACCTTCTGATAAATAGAGCCACCAAACTCTGTCCCGTCGTTTACGTTAGTATGGAGCTGGAATTCGTCGGTCTTGTAGCCAACCACAAAGTTGCTCTGGGTCACTCGGGACTTTGCAGTCTCAAAATTCACCTGGTAGCCAGCCAGCCAGCCCTCATAGCCCAGCACCAAAGCACCCCGGATGGAAGGACCAGCAATGTCAAAATCCATGTCACAGCCCAGGTTGATGTGCTCCCGCTTATACCCTGTCTTGATTTTAGCATTTTTTCCCCCTGTGTTTGGTGAGAAGGATGAATCAAAGGTCAGCTTCAGTCCACGTGCAAGCTGATCTTCCACAGTGATCTCTGTGCCTAGAGTGTTGTCAGTGTCCCGTTTCTCTGTGAACGTCAGACCATATTCAGTCCATCTGTACTTGGTTTCCAGACTGCCCGTCACTTTGGTGGTCTCAGTGTTGGCTGAACCCCAACTTGTAAATTCCAGTCCATTCTCAGATTTTGTTTTCAAGTCAAGTTTTATTAAGCCAAATCCATAACCCTTAGTGAAGACGTCCCTGGCAGATTTGCCAAGATCAGCATAGGTGGGAGGCACAGGCATCTTCTGCTCACGGGGGTGGCGGGCTCAGCAGGCACCTACCGCGGAGGCTGCTGCGTGAGGAACCGAGCGCACCATCTCTGTGGTTTTGTGTATGAGATTTCCTTCTGAAGCCTCATGACTACAGAGCCCTCATATGTCTTCTTTCCATGCTAGGTCTAATTCTAGGTACACAGCTGGGATTCACAAAATTCCAATCCTTGTGGGGTTTATGTGTCAACTAGAGTTTCCATGTTTCCTGACTTCTTGTTTAAACTATATTCAAATACTCCAATGTCCTATCCTGTGGCAGTCCAAAGCCCGTTGAAGATTCCTACAAGTTCACGGGAGGCATTCATGTGATCTCATCTGCTTCCCAGACTCATGTTCCTACCTGTGTTGCCTTTCTATTTACCACGCTGCTGTGGATGACAGTTTCACTCATTTCCACCAGAACTCACCTAGACCAAGCATTTGGGCATTTGGTGAATTCAAGACTGTGCGAGGGGTCATAATGCTTACTGTAGAGCAAGAATCTCCGTCCATATTTAGCTGCCTTTGCTTTCAAAATCCTTTTGGATTCAAAATCCTTTTGGATTCAAAATCCTTTTGGTCTCCCCTGTCCTCTTGGGTTCTTGTTTGGATTTTTTTCCATCCAGTGGCCAGCATCCCGATTCATGGACTCCTCTCTCCCACCTGGTGGATTACTTCATGAGATTTGAATTTTATAAGTCGCAGCAGTAGTGCTTTAGTTCCCACTCCGAAATCTTAGTCAAGAGGCAAAGCAGATTAAAAAGATCTTCTTTCCAATTATAAAGAATATAGTCTTATGAGGAAGGTGCATTACTTACGAGTGATTTGCATTACTGAATGCAAATTAAAAAAAAAAAATCTATGTTTAAGCTCCTTGGAAGGAAGGCTCACAGCAGAGACCAGAGGTGCCTGGCCGACTACAGAACCTTTCTTGGGCAGGGCCTGCATTAATGGGCAGAGGGCAGCATGCAGCACAAGTTTTAGCAGCTGAGTTTTGAATCCAGAATATTAAAGGAGCGGCAGTTCACAGGGATGACACGGGGAGGAGAAGGACACGGCCCGACGTCATTCCTGTACTTCTTCGGTATGCGGTTGTGCTCGCTGTAACATAACCGGTATCACGGGCCATTTCACAAAGGTGTTCAGGTGATCCCGGGGAAGCACCGACCTCCAGTAACCGGTAGCAACCGAAGAGCAGGGTGGGAAGGGAAGCGCCGCAGAGGGGAGCGCGGGAGGAGCGAGCGCAGGAGCGCGGGGCTGAACGCCCGACCCTCCGCTCCGCCCCGGCCGCCCGGCCGCCCCGCGGCCCCGGGGCCCCGCCCCCCGAGCCGTGCGTGCGCGTGTCCGAGCGCCGACGTCCACGGCGTGCGCGGCCTCGCCGACGTCGGCTCCGTCGCCATAGCGACTGGCCCTGGCAACCCCGAAGCCGGGAGGCTGCGGAGCGCGGACTGAGGGCTGCGGGCGGAGGTCGCGGCGGCTCCATGGCGGGCGGCAGCGGGGACGTCCGGAAGGTGTTCATCTTCACCACCGCCCAGAACTACTTCGGGCTGGTGTCGGAGCCCTGGGACCAGCCGCTCACGTACAGCTGCCCTGAGGTCAACAACTTCCTGGACGACGGCAACCAGATGCTGCTCCGGGTGCAACGCGCCGACGCCGGCGTCTCCTTCTCCAACGCGGTACGGCCCCCGCGGGGACCTCCAGCCTGGGCTGGACCGCACAGCTCCCCCCCCCCCTCCCCGCTTGGGCTCCCCCCGGGGCAGGACTCCCTGGCCCCTCAGTCAGGCTCCCCTCCCTCGGGGCGGGACCAAGCGGCAGTTTACGTGGAGTGTGGCCCAGGCAAGCAGGGACGGGAAGGCTGCGGATTGCTGAAAATGTCTCTTGCGTTGGGTACTGAAGATGGAAGCTGTAGCCCTTCCAAGTTAGTGCTGTTATGTACTGTCATATACCACACTACAGACTCTTGTCGTGTTGGAAATGCTTCGTTGTGTTCTAGGCTCTGTAGATGTCTGACAGCATGATTTAATAAGCTAATAAATACTGGGTCTGGTACCGTATGAGGTGCTTGGGATAAAAGCCATGAACAGGTCAGAATTTGTCATCAAGGAGGAACATTCGAGTGCACAAAGATAGGCTAACACATGCACACAGATACATAAATGCAACAATTTGGGGGCATTGATAAGTGCTGTTAAGAGCGAAATAGAGAAATAGTATTGATGGGGATGGGGTGGGGAACTGCATTAAAATGGAGGGGGAAGGACTTCCTGTTTGTATTAGTGAGCTTTGGAGTAGGATTGGGATGATGTGTTGCAGGCAAACCTAATATTTGAAGGAAGAGTCTTTTAAGCAAAAGTACCCAGGCCCTGAGCCAGGTCTCACCTGGGTTTCAAAGGGCCAGGTAAAAACAATCTAGTGATTGCAGAAGTTTCCCTGGATGGCTGGAAACTGTGGAAGGTGACAGCATGGGCTGCTCATTTAGAACCTGGGACACCATTGAAATAGTTGAAATAGAACATCCATTGGTAATCTTAAGAGAGATGCAATCTGGCTTATGCTTTAGGAAAGAGGTTGGCAAACATTTTCTGTAATGGGCAGATAATATTTTAGGCTTTGTAGGCCATAAGGTCTCTGTAGAAGCTACAGCTCCGTGGTTGTAGTATGGAAGCAGTCCTAGATGATGTGCAAATGAATATTACTATGTTCTAAGGAAACTTTATATATAGACACTGATAATTGAATTTCATATAATTTTTGTCATGAAAAAAAAATTTTTTTTTTAAAGGATTTCAGGTGGTCTCTACACCCAACGTGGGGCTCGAACCCACAATGCCCAGATCAAGAGTAGCAAGCTCTCCTAACTGAGCCAGCCAGGGGCTCCTGTTTTCATTTTTTTAAAAAACCTATTTTAGCTTGTGGGCTGTGCAGCTGGTTGTGGTAGGCTGATGCCTGATGGATCCCAGGAGGTGCTAGAGTTATTTTGCAACCTCAAAGGAGAACAGCTTTGTACTTTGAATTAAAAGCTACCAAAATTTTGTCAGTTGAGGGAAAATAGTATTTGCCATTGATAGAGAACCTGGCAGGAGATGTAGCTGGGACTGCTAGTTTTGTTTCCCTTTTCTCAAGAATGAGGAACAGCTGTAGCCAACTGAGCTTTGCGTTAGCTCTGACTTTGCTTAGGACAAAGCTCGCCATCCTGACTGATGCCAGGGAGCCTTAGCCAGTAACTGTGGTTACTCTTCTCAGTATAATGATGAAATGTATATTTTCTGAATTTTCTTTCTTTAGGTGGGAGGAAGAGAGTACAAGGGTATGTACTATTTAATGACTAAAGGGTGAATTTTTCAAATCTGTATATCTATAGCTTGTTATTCTTGCTTGTAATTGGAATAAAATGGTCATACTAGAGATAGAATTTTAATGTGTGCGAATGGGAGTTTGAGAAATGCAGCAATACCAAGTAAATGCCAGTTTCTCCTTTGTGCCTAAAAATGTAATGATTAGGGTAAGAGGAAAGTAGCATGGAATCTCACTCGTCTATAAAGTGTTTTCATGCATAGCAGTCAACTTGTTTGAAAGCTTTTTTAACACATATACTTATCTTCCTGGAAAAAGAAATGAGAACAACTGTGAAAATGTATATATAATGCAAAAACTTCTTTCCGGTAATACACTTTTCAGCTGATGAACTAATTGCTATGAACTGACCTATTTTAAACATGGTTGCTTTAGTGAATTCCAGTTTAGCTCATCTAGTTCCAACTTTAATCTAGTTATACAACTTAAATGAAAAAGTTTGATGCTCAGATACTTTAAGGAAAATTTTTTGATTCAGATAAAGATAAATTGAGAAGACAGACAACTTAAAGATTATTTTGGTAGCTTTGCGTTTACATATGACTTTAAAAGCACATTTTAAAACTCTGGTTTCAGGTAAGAGGGTAATTAATATCCTTGATACAGACTTTCTGGAACAGAGTGGAGACATATGCTACTAATCAGTGTGTTCCTGGGGCCCACAACTTAGTAGCATTATTGAATCTGGTGGGAGTGGAGTAGTTAGCAGTATCTGCCCACAATATTTATATAGTGCTTTCTGTTTATAAACCACTTGTCACAGTAGCTTTAGGATACAATCACATATAGGTGGGGATATATTTTAAAATCCAGATACTCCTAAAGAGCAGAGATAGATTGGTTGTAATATACTGTAATTATTTTAAAGTAAATATTTTTACCAAGGGATAAACATTACAGTGATAGAACAGTTTTCAGGAAACATTTCAAATACTTTTATAAAGGTAACATTAAAAATCATTTGTTTATCACTTAGATTGATTTTGCTGACACAAAAGATAAAGTGCTGGTGTTTTTCAAGCTGCGACCTGAAGTAATTACTGATAAGAATCTACATAGTAACATTCTTGTCTCATCTATGTTAGAATCACCTATAAATTCTCTTTACCAAGCAGTAAGGCAAGTATTTGCACCAGTGTTGTTAAAGGTAAGTGACTTAAAGTACCTGTATGGTCATTTGTTTTAAGCTAGGTATTTGTATAAATGTCTTTGTAAACATAAAGATATTTATTGTATTTGCTGTTAATATCATTAGTATTTTAGTTTTTAAAATATTATAAAGATTTATAGAAATTTTAAAGTTAGCTTTGTTGCCGAATAGAGAAATGGGAGAAAGATAAAAATGCAATCTGCATCAGCTCTTATGTTGCTATACAGTAAATGATTTTATAAAATTTTAACTGTTGAAAGGCCTTTTTTTTCTTCCTATGAGACAGAGGGCAGTGGCAGGCTTTGAGAGAGACAGGTGTATTTGGACTTATTTCTCTCAAGAGTATTTTAAGGAAGCCCATTTGATTGGAAAACTTTTTAAAAGATTTTATTTATTTGAGAGAGGAGGAGAGAGAGCATAAACAGGGGGAGTAGCAGAGGCGGAAGCAGACCCCCCCCACTGAGCAGGGAGCCTATGGTAGGGCTTCATCCTAGGACCCTAGGATTATGACCTGAGCCAAAGGCAGACGCTTCACTGACTGAGCCACCCAAGCGCCCCAATTGGAAAACTTTTGATCAATGTTTGCTCTTATCTGTTTTTATTTAGGATCAGGAATGGAGCAGAAACTTTGATCCCAAACTTCAGAATCTTTTGAGTGAACTGGAAACTGGGTTGGGTATAGTTCTACGAAGATCAGACACTAACTCATCAAAACTGAAATTTAAGGAAGATGACACACGAGGTATAAAACCATAGCTTAAAGTCAAAACGATTTCTTATTAGTACATTAGTAAATTAATATATTTTTTCACAGATTTATTTCCACACTTTTGGATCTTCTCTGAGCTTGAACTTCTTTTAAATGAATAGATTTACATGGATTTTGAGAAGAGGAGAATATAATCTTTAACAATGTGCAATGTGTGGACATAGAAAATATAATTGCCTCTTATTTGCAGTAGTTATGTTCTGTAAACTGCCTGTGAATGCTGAATTAGTAAATACTGAGCCCTTGCTTTTAGAGAAAAAACCAGGTTAGGTTCCAGTGAGCCTCTGGCCATAACATTTTTGTCGGCCATTCAACATGTCACCTTATTTTATATGTTTCTGTTTAAAGACACTTTATTTAATATACATTGTTGATTAATTAACATAGGCCTCATGGCCTGCAGCGCTGTAACTCATGCCTGAATGGAACTTCCCTAACTCCAGTATTTTCTCTGTAAGTCACATCATAGTGTTTTGTCCTTGCAACATTGGACTTCACTATGCTTGGGGGCCATTTTAAACAGAGAAATGACCAATAAAAAGTACAAAAAATGAGAAAAACATCCAACTGAGTAGTTTACACAAAGGATATTTGTTCATAGTAGAAGATAGGAAACAAGGTAGTGTCGCTTTGTTCAGCCTTAGCTGGGGACGTATATATGTGGCAACTCAAATGTTTCATTGCTCTGTGCATGTCTGTGAAGGACCACAAAAGCATTGCAAGCATTGATTTTAGATTACAAATAAATGTTAGGAAATGGATGAATTCATAAATCGAGCATCCATGAATAATGAAGATTGATCCTGATTGTCTACTTTGCAAAGATAATTGAATTTTTAAAAAATGCATCTTATTTGAAGCTAATTATTTTATTGTAGATGTAAATATTATTCATATGAACAATTAATATGAAATGCATGACCTACACTAATCATTATTTTATAATGCTGGTTACAGTTTTATACTTGAATAGTAAATCAAATGCTTTCTGAATACCATAGACTCAGGAAGAATAGTGCACTTTTCCAGCATGTGACTAAGCAAATATATTTCCCAGTTCATTGGGAAATATAAAAGCAAATTGAGAAGTAAAATTACTTTAATTTGCTTTTACTTTAATATTAAATTGTGGGCATTTATTTATTTAAATATTTTATTTATTCATGAGAGACACAGAGAGGCAGAGAGACATAGGCAGAGGGAGAAACAGGCTCCTGTGGAAGCCTAATGTGGGACTCGATCCTAGGACTCTGGGATTACGCCCTGAGCCAAAGGCAAGTGCTCAACCACTGAGTCACCCAGGTGCCCCCAAATAGTGGGCATTTTTTTTTTTTTAATTTTTTTTTATTTATTTATGATAGTCACACACAGAGAGAGAGAGAGGCAGAGACACAGGCAGAGGGAGAAGCAGGCTCCATGCACCGGAAGCCTAACGTGGGATTCGATCCCGGGTCTCCAGGATTGCGCCCTGGGCCAAAGGCAGGCGCCAAACCGCTGTGCCACCCAGGGATCCCATAGTGGGCATTTATTGATTCACTTGTAATCATTTCTGATTTGGATGTTACTCACTAATATGACTGGTAATGGAAAGCCTTGTGTAGGAGAAGCAAGAAATTATAGACTGATGGTGTAGATATGGATGATTTACAAAAACATAGTGGGAAACCTACTGAGCCACAAACTTGGGAAGTATTAATTTGGTACTGTTAATTGTTCTGACTTTTCATTTTGAACTGATACTTCTTTTTTTTTTCCTTCTTACCTTTTCAGGTATTCTTACACCAAGTGATGAGTTCCAGTTTTGGGTAGAACAAGCTCATCGTGGAAATAAACAGATTAGTAAAGAAAGAGCCAATTATTTTAAAGAATTATTTGAAACAATTGCAAGAGTATGTGATTCTTATATAGTTATATGTCAGGCTTTTGATAATAAAATTACGTTAGGATTCAGTTTTCACTAGATTTGCCTTCGTTTTAAAATTATTACTTTTTGGTTGTAAACAAAATATATCCTTTTTATGTAGCAGGGTTTCCTTAAAGTGTGCATTTAACATGCGTACTACAACTTTCAAGAAAGATTTCAAGAAAGAAACTTTCAAGAAAGATTCTAATCTCTAGTAAATATTTTTCTCAAAAACATAATTACTTTTCTGCCCATAGATAGGGAAAAGCAAAAGGCTAATGTACTAACAGGTTTTTTTCAATGTGAGAGTAACAGGTTCTTTAGAAGGGATGTTCAGTTTATTCAAATGAGCATTTCGAAATAATCTGAAATATGAAAAGTCTTAGTTTTATGCTTGATTGATTTTTCTTTGAAATATTCCTAGAGATTAAATAAGTGACCATTTTAAGTATGGTTACAAAATGGTCTATTCTTTTCAAAATAAATAGTAATTTTATATTTGTTCCTAATATTTCTTTTTCTTTTCTTTTTTTTTTTTTTTAAAGATTTTATTTATTTATTCATAGAGACGCACACAGAGAGAGAGGCAGAGACACAGGCAGAGGGAGAATTAGGCTCCATGCGGAGAGTCTGACGTGGGACTCGATCCAGGGTCTCCAGGATCACGCCCTGGGCTGCAGGCGGCGCTAAACCGCTGCACCATGGGGGCTGCCCTGTTCCTAATATTTCAATATCATTTTAATGAAGTTTGAGATGGTTTTACACTTCTTTTTGTCGTAATGATGGAATGTAAAATAACAAAGCTTGAACTTTGATGGTGTTACTGGTAATATGCAGTGCAGTCCACAAGTTGACGACATTTGTGAACTACAGTGGGTAATGTCTGAATGGCATTAGGACTGCCTCCTTTCAGTAGCTGCAAGAAGTGAATCCAGACTTTAAGAAAAATAGGCCAAGGGAAAAATAAATCAATAGACTTTGCAATTCCTATTTTTTCTTCTGGCTTTCCTGAAATTTGTAAAGGAACTTGTAGGGTATTTGCGTAAAGATGTAACTCATCATCTGGTAGAAGGAAGAGGAGAAAGTGATATGGCGGGTTTTAGAACTGTAGCAGCCGAAAAATCTGGGAGCATGGTGACTGTGTTGCTGAAGATATGGTTATCATTATGTCTAAAAATGAATGCCTTTTGGTTTTAGGAATTTTATAACTTGGACAGTCTGTCCTTACCAGAAGTGGTTGACTTGGTGGAGACTACTCGGGATGTTGTAGATGATGTATGGAGACAAACGGAGCATGATCACTATCCCGAGTCACGGATGTTACATCTCTTAGATATCATAGGTACTGGTAAAGAAGAGAGCTTGTAAAACTTTGGAATCTGTCTTACTTTTGTTCTCTTGTTTTTCCTTCAAGCCCTTACTAAAAATGCTCCTCAGTGTAAGAATTGTTGCTCAGAGTATTGCTTAGAGCAAATTGTACAGGATTATTTAAATAGAAGTTTGTATATAGTTGGCTAATTTAAATCTTAGTCTCAAATTCTTTGACCATTAATGCAAGTTTACATAGATTTTTAGTCCCTATACATATACTAATTTAAACTTTATTTTGTAATGATTTCAAAAGTCTTTAATATGTATTGGTTTATTTGTTAGTATTTATTTATTATTTTATTATTTTTTTAAGATTTATTTATTTATGATAGAGAGAGAGAGAGGGGCAGAGGCACAGGGAGAGGGAGAAACAGGCTCCATGCCGGGAGCCTGATGCGGAACTCGATCCCGGGACTCCGGGATTGCGCCCTGGGCCAAAGGCAGGCGCTAAACCACTGAGCCACCCAGAGATCCCTATTTGTTAGTATTTAAATTGCATATACTTTTTGACCTAGAAAATACCATTCTTTTTATTATTCTCAGGAAATATTTGACAAGTACATAAGGTATATGTGTATTTATTTCAGCATCAGTTGTAGGGGTAGGAAACATAGCAGTTGAGAATGGGTTACATAATGCTACATCTATACACTAGGCACTGCAGCCTTTTGAAAAAAATTGTACATACTTCTACACTTGAAAGATGCACATGATATATTGAAAGATCCAAAAATACAGAGGAATGTGTGTGTGCATGTGTGTTTTGAAAAATATTTGTTTTTGCATCTAAGGATGTGCATATGGTATTTTATAGATCCTTAGTGTGCTAATTTATACATTAAGTTTTGTCATAGCATGTATTCTATAATTAGTAAAAATTTTTTTTCATTAAAAAATTAATTTTTCATTACAAATTTTGCTTTCTGTTTTATTAGGTGGTTCATTTGGAAGATTTGTACAGAAAAAGTTGGGAACTTTGAATTTTTGGGGAGATCCTTATTATCTCGTGAAAGACAACCTGAAAGCTGGTATTTCAATTTGTGAACAGTGGGTGATTGTCTGTAATCACCTCACAGGTCAGGTGTGGCAGCGCTATGTTCCTCATCCATGGAAAAATGAGAAATACGTCCCCGAAACACTTGAGAAACTTGGCAAACGCCTTGAAGAGGTACCATTTGATCATTTGGGTCTTTGACGTGAAGTGTGAAGTAGGTCCTCACTTGTTTGTGAACATATTTTATGGTTAGTAAGCAGTGCACCCCTGAGAGATTGTTTTTGGGAGAGAAAAAGAATTAAAGTTCATGTGAGATAATTTAGGGCAGTCATGTGACGTACCCAGTGGGGAACAAGTAAGTACTGGTTCCCCCCTGCTTGCTTTCTCTTTGGCGTGTGGCTATTCACCCTGGAAGTTGTGAACTTCTGTTTTGTTCTTGTGAAAAAGATAAGCAGCCCACCTGTCCAGGTATGGACCCTCTCTGACATTTTCTTGGCTATCTTGAAATTGTTATGAAGCGGGGACAGCTTTTAGGGAGTACTCAGTGGAGATATTTGGAAGAGCTGTTTGATTTATGTAGGTTACACGTTTCAGGATAGAACTTAAATTTTTAGCTTTGAGGGACAGGCAAAATGAGGATTGCAATGATTACAAAGATGACTTTGACACTTTGTGCTTATAGTTCTTTGGGGTTTTTTTTAAAACCTTTTTCATTAAAAAAATTTTTAAAACCCTCACTGAAGTGAAACAGTATAACAAACATCAGTGTATCTGTCACTCGATTACAGCAGCCATTGGCATGACTCACTTCTGGTTCTGTCTTCGTCTCCCCTGCCTTCCCTCTTCTGGGAGTAGTTTTAAAGCCAAGCCAAGAAATTATATACTTATACCCTTAAAGCTTAACCACAGAACCACTGTCACACTCAACACCGACAGTACTTTGATAGTGTCATCCTGTATGGTGTAAGGTGTTCTAGAGTTGGTCTGCTCGAATTGCGTGCTTCCTGGGTGCTCTGTAATTCCTGTGCGTTACTGCTGGGGGCTGGCCTGTTGGTTTCCTGCGGCCAGTGCATTCACTGCTCTCTGCTCTCTCTCTGATGCTTGTTCTTCGGCGTGGTCTTAGTGATTTATCAGCCATTGATGATGGTGGGAATTGGGACTTAGTGATATTCCGGTTCTGTTTTTCTCTTTGCATTTCTTCGTGATTATGGAAGAACTTCTTGTCATCCGTGTCTTAGCTACCCTGAAATAACGTTTGTACAGGAATGGCAGCACACATCATTCCTGTTTCCTTTTATTTATTACTTTTTAGAACAACGAACAATCAGTTAGTGTCTTAGTAAGTTCCCTAGGCAGTTAATGGAATGTTTTTTGCTAGTATCATTACAAAGTTATGAGTTTTTATATTTAATGAGTTTCAATCTATTGTAGTTGTTACTGTCATCAGACTGTTCGTCTTTGAGCAGTGAGTGGCCATGTACGTTGGCTCTTGGGTTAGTTTTGTATGCATCCGGTATTTCTTCGATAACTTCCTTACTTTTAACCCCCCCCGCCCAAAGGTACCAGTCCATCTTGGACATTTTCCTAGAATTAGTCCTTTCTCTCAAGAGCCTGGTTTTTCCAGTGGAAAATGGCATTTAGCAACAATAATCTGGTTGGGGAAAGTGCTAAATGTCATTTACTATTAATGTTTTTAAGCCTTCTCAGTAGACAGGTTGTTATATTGGTATTTTTGTTCTCTGAGAGAAAAATCAGTAGTTGATACTCCTCTTTCTAACTCAAATAGAAGTTCATAGTGTTTTTTAAGGTTTTTGATTACCTTTTAATTGTTGTTGGAAGTATTATTTAATTATTTGAATGTGTGAATGCCACACATTTATTTAAACTGTATAAAATTTTTTTAAAAGTAGGCTGTACACTCAGCATGGGGCTTGAACTCACGACCCTGAGATGCCACTGTTGGTGGAAGTTTTAAATACAAAATCCAATAATTTGTTTTCCACCTGTTTGTAAATTATACATAATAGAGTGTAACATTTCATTGTTAGAAGTGCCGTTTAACACAGAATGAAAATCAAGGGTTTTTATTATATTGAGGACTCTAAAATGTTACTTGGATGAATGTTAAACATAGCTTAACCATGTTTAGATTTTGTGTATTTTCACCAGGTTTGAGCACATTAATTTATCAATGTGATGATGTGATACTATCTTTGAATGCCACTTTGACTATTGATGAATAGTAATTCTCAATATGACAGTTTGTTGCATTCATTTCAGAGAAGTAGTTTAAAGAAACTCTTGAGATTCTAGGCCTATTTTTGAAGATTTATCACTTTAAATAAATTTGTTGTTCTAATATTCTATGTTTTAGGTCTTGGCTGTTAGAACAATTCATGAGAAGCTTCTTTATTTTTTACCTGCCAGTGAAGAGAAAATCATATGCTTGACTCGAGTATTTGAACCTTTTACTGGCCTGAATCCTGTGCAGTATAATCCGTATACCGAGGTCGGATACATGTTTTTGCCTATATAATTTCCTGTTTGTGTTGTTCTCAAAGACAGATATTGAAAATGTTAAAAGTCTAATAATATTGTTAATTTGTTTAGCCTTTATGGAAAGCTGCAGTGTCTCAATATGAAAAAATTATTGCACCTGCAGAGCAAAAAATAGCAGCAAAATTGAAAAATTATATTTCAGAAATTCAAGATAGTCCACAGCAGGTAAAATATTGAAATATTTTACTTTTAATATATCCCTTAAGCTATTTTTGGAAATATTTATTTACCAAGTTGATCGACTTAGGATGAACATGTACTTATTTTATGTTAGCTTCTTCAAGCATTTCTGAAATACAAAGAGTTGGTGAAGCGTCCAACTATAAGTAAAGAATTGATGTTAGAAAGAGAAGCTTTACTGGCAAGACTTGTGGACTCCGTTAAAGGTAAAAGTTTATTGGATATTATAGTGTTTGCTTGAGAAAATATTTTGTAGGTTCTTTTTCTTGTATACCAGTTGGAATTAAGCCTATTTTATATATGCTGACGATTAATGTAATATTTTTGTTATAAATTACAGATTTTTAAAATTAACTAGTTATTTTTTTCCCTGTCTCATTTGATGCATGGTAAGGTCCCTAAGAGTAAAGGACCAAGTCTTAAGATTTTTCTAAATATAACCTTTCACTTAGTACTTGGTGCATGGAAGGCACTTAGGAAATCTTTGCTGAATATGTGTAATAATTTATTTGTTTTAAATTTTACAGATTTTCGGTTAGACTTTGAGAATCGATGCCGAGGAGTTCCTGGTGAAGCATCTGGGCCGCTTTCTGGCAAAAACCTTTCGGAAGTTGTTAATAATATAGTTTGGGTTCACCAGTTGGAACTGAAGGTATCAGGTTTAAGAGATGTTGAAGATGTTAATTGTAAAATGTGCTAAGTTAATATGGAAGGCATTCTAGAGCCTCTAGTGAAAACATGAAAAAAATTCCCTGTTTTCCTTGGCATATCTAATTTTCATGTGAAATGTAGAATTCTGAAAAAATGTACAGAGGAGGCTTGAGGGTTCAAGTGGTCTGCTCATCTTCTATGTAGAAATCACTAGCACATCATTTATCATTCAGATGCAGTCAGTCATTCTAGGTAAAGGGCCTTTTGAAAAAATATCTAAGAGGATATCATCTTATACGTGTTTTCAAAGGATTTTTTTTAATCCTTTGAGATTATCATTGCAAAACCTTGGTAGTTGCAAAGCCTATCTGCAAGTATATGTATGTAGGTAACTCTAGGTTGAAAGGAAATTAAAGGAAAGGTGAAATATAATTATGACATTGCCTAGGGTAGTATTAGCAATTTATGGATTTAACAGCTATTATTTTAATATTTTGGTATTCTCAAACTTGATCTAAGATTCTTGTGTACTCACTAGTTAACATGTGGTACAGTGTCTTCCATTGGCTTATGTAATGGATATTAATTGGTTATGGTTTGTGATTAAGAGCAAGCAGACAGTATTATCAAGGCTAGTATGTTTGAGAGTTATTCAAGGTTGTATTTTTGTTCTGTTATCTGGAATATTCTACCCAATCTTGTCATCTTTCCAAAGTGCTCTCATGTTCTTTGTACAGTTGTGGAAGAGAGGCATTTCTTCCCTCTAATTGCCATTCAGATTGGCAGATACTGTGTGAGCTCCTCACCAGAGCACTTAGCCAATGACCACATAATTGCTGAACGTGTAGAGGAGTGTTGCTGAGTACGTAGGGGGTCTCATCTGAATTTTCCCCATGTTACCCTTCTGATTATGCCTTATATGTGTTACCTCTGTTTTGCTCTTCTGAGGTGGTACAAGTCAGAAGCAAAATAGGGGCTGATCTTACATTCACAGGGACATCTCCTCTTCTGCTGTTTATAGTTGAATGGGAAAGTAATTTCTGAATTGCAGGTTGGAGAAGGTGGTTCATTTCATACTAATTTTGTAATAATATTTTCTTGCAATATTTTTGTTAATTTGTCTTTTTAAGGTGGATGATACTCTCAAGATTGCTGAGGCTCTTCTATTTGACTTGTCTGGATTTCGGTCTTTCCATCGAAGTGCTGAAGATCTGTTAGACCAGTTTAAACTGTATGAACAAGAACAATTTGATGACTGGTCCAGGGATATTCAGTCTGGTTTGTCTGATTCCAGGTCTGGTTTGTGGTAAGTATCGATACACTAAACAGTGAGGTCGGTGCAAGAATCTTGTTTCTTATGTTAATAATCTAAGTGGCAAGATGGAATTAATTTTCTCTGTTCTCTCCTTTCTCCAAACTTGCTGTTGCTCCTTACAACATTTTTTGTTAGTTTTTGATTAACTTTTAAGTCATTAAAGTTGGAGCTTTGAAGATAATTAGTTGATTATCCCCCCCATGCCCCCCGTTGCTTCTCGTGTGTTTCTCAGGTCTGCAGATTTTCATTTTAAAATTCAGCTTTCCTCTCCCATATGTTTTGCTACTGGTATTCATATGTGTTTTTCTACCTTTTTATGTATGCCATTTAACTCTTTCCCTTCCTACCATGAACCTAAAATATGACAGGTGCTCCAGGCCAAAAAAAGAGTTCTGTAGTCGGCTGATTTTGGAAAATGTTCACACTTTTACCACTGCAGCTCTGGTGGAATTCCACTATGTATGATAGCATGCTGGGGGACTGAGGCCTCTGAAAAGAATCCTGTTCAACTTTATTCAACCCACTGTATCCTATTTGGCAATGAAATCTTCTGACTCCTGCTTTTTTTCTGGGCTAAACCCTTATTGCTCCATAGAATTGGTGTGTTTTAAAATATATTTCAGGATATGCTGGTATGTAGAAAGTACTTTTGAAGATTAGTTTCAAATTAAGGCAAAAAAATCACCATTCGAAATTTTTGATAGGCTTTATGTTATAGGAAAGTTGGGGTTAAATCATTATTCTAAGCCACTTTAAAGTATCTACTTTTTATTAGGCTTTCTTATATGCATTGTTAGGTGGGTAAAATAAATTTGTTCTTTGCTTTTCAGTAGCTTACTTTCTAAGACCCAAGTTTCTTAATTGTGAAAGTGATCTGAAGGAATAAGTATTATGTAAAACTGATCCTGAAAGAGAAGTCATGAAAATATAGTAGTTTTTGAGTAATTTGGCTCAATATTTTCACGATCATCCTGACTCGAGTGCCCTGATTTAAAAATTGCTATTGTAGCATTTACAGGAGACACTAAGGACAGTCCTTCGCTAAACAAAGAGTAGAGGGAATGAAACATTTGAATATCTCTACTCCTCCCATTTTGATGTTCTTTATCATCAATCCTTTAACAAAAGTATCAAAGAACCAAGTTGACAGACTCAATATATAAGAGTACCCTTTTGAAAAAGAATATCAAGCCTTTTCTCTCTGTGGTATGATGCCAGTTTTGAGTCTTAGCTGAAGACTAAGAGATTGATTTTGTTATCAGAAATGACTTGGTTGGAATATTAATGTAATGATAGATTTTTGGATATTGTAGTTTATTACCAAGATCTAAATTGTGAGGTACTATATGAAGAAAAGATTGCTTGAAAACTATAATTACAGAAAAGTTGTAAAAATTATTGCATTTTTCATCTGTTCAAAGAGTGAGAATGTGAATATTAAAAAGTAATTTTATTTTGTAGTATCGAGGCTAATAGTCGAATTATGGAATTGGATCCTAATGATGGATCATTAAAAGTACATTATTCAGATCGCTTGGTGATTCTTCTGAGAGAAGTTCGTCAGCTTTCTGCACTTGGCTTTGTTATTCCTGCCAAAATACAGCAAGTTGCAAACATTGCACAGAAATTCTGCAAGCAAGCAATTATTCTTAAACAAGTATGACATTATATTTTTGAATATATGACTATCCTGAGTTTATTACATTAGAATATTTTAAGGGCTTTGTTTTCTAAATTTGATTTTTTTGTGGGGAGGCTAATGGAATAGCATCAGTATGTCTTTGGAAATTATGGTTTGCTAAATGACTACATTACAAAATTTACTTTGCAAACCTTTAGAGGAATTCATTAATTTGTGGTATTTATTATTCATTCTAAAAGCATTTGGAAAGATAGAATGTTATTTCTTTTTTTTCCCTTTTTCTTTCATATTACATGCATGGATCTTAAAGGAGCTTCTAATCAAAGGGTCCTCTGTCCTTTGCTTGTCTTCGAGAGTCAGATTCTTAGAGAGTTAGCAGGCTGATGGGCTGGTTGTTAGCTTTGGTCATTTCCTAGGTCTTCTGGCTCAGCACTTTGCCATCACATCGTTTTCCTGTTTAGAACCAACTCTTATGGCCACATTGTCTATCTCCTTAGCACAGAAACCAGGCCTAATCATACTGTAGCTAACCTGACAGACTGTGGCCCCCACTACCTATACCCTGAATTCTGAATGTACCTCCATGCACTGGTATCTCTTCCCTTATTTTTATTTATTTATTTTTTTTGGGGGGGGGTTATTTATTTATTCATGAGAGACAGAGAAAAGCAGAGACATAGGCAGCTGGAGAAGCAGGCTCCCTGTGGGGAGTCTAATATGGAATTTGATCCCTGGACCCCAGGATCATGCCCTGAGCCAGCAGATACTCAACCACTGAGCCACCCAGTCACCCTTCTGTTCCCTCTTATTAGAAAACTCTAAGTCATCCTTTGATTCCCCACTCATAAGTCCCTGTCTTTATTGTGTCTTTCTTTATTGTGTCTTTCTTTCTGTGTTGTTTACTCCCCATTCTGTATGCAATGTGCAAATTAGTTTTGAACACTTTTATGGAGTATTGGATATTTTTTGTCTTTTCTCCCACTTAATAGATCTTAGTGGGGCAGGAATAGTTTCTGAGAGGCACATACTTGGACTCTCCTTGATTCCTTCAGCAGGAATCTCTTGAGCACCTACAGTGCCATGCACAGCATAGTGAAGAAATAAACATGAAGATACTGTCATCTTTTGGCATGCGGTTCTCAGCCTCAGTGCTGTAGACATTTTGGACCAGTTTTTTTTGTTTGTTTTTGATTTTTGTTTTTTAGAAGTTCATTATAACACCCAGTGCTCATCCCCATCAAGTGCTGCCCTCAGTGCCCATCGCCAAGTTACCCCTACCCCCCGCCCACCTCCCCTTCTGCAACCCTTTGTTCCCAGAGCTAGGAGTCTCTCATGCTTTGTCTCCCTTTCTAATTTTTCCCACTCAGTTCCTTTATAATCCCTTTCACTATTTCTTATATTCCCTGTATGAGTGAAACCATATGATGATTGTCCTTCTCCAATTGATTTACTTCACTCAGCATAATACCCTCCAGTTCCATCCACATCGAAGCAAATGGTGAGTATTCATCCTTTCTGATGGTTGAGTAATATTCCATTATATATATAGACCACATCTTCTTTATCCATTCATCTTTCGATGGACACCGAGGCTCCTTCCACAGTTTGGCCAATGTGGACATTGCTGCTATAAACATTGAGGTGCAGGTGTCTTGGCTTTTCACTGCATCCGTATCTTTGGGGTAAATCCCCAACAGTGCAATTGCTGGGTCATAGGGCAGATCTATTTTTAACTCTTTGAGGAACCTCCACACAGTTTTCCAGAGTGGCTGTACCATTTCACATTCCCACCAACAGTGCAAGAGGGTTCCCCTTTCTCCACATCCTCTCCAACATTTGTGGTTTCCTGTCTTGTTAATTTTCACCATTTTCCTGGTGTGAGGTGGTATCTCATTGTGGTTTTGATTTGTATTTCCCTGATGGCAAGTGATGTGGAGCATTTTCTCATGTGCTTGTTGACCATGTCTGTGTCGTCTTTGGTGAAATGTCTGTTCATGTCTTTTGCCCACTTCATGATTGGATTGTTTGTTTCTTTGCTGTTGAGGTTTAATGAGTTCTTTATAGATCTTGGATACTAGCCCTTTATCTGATAGGTCATTTGCAACTATCTTCTCCCATCCTGTAGGTTGTCTTTTAGTTTTGTGGACTGTTTCTTTTGCTGTGCAGAAGCTTTTTATCCCGATTAAGTCCCAGTAGTTCATTTTGCTTTTATTTCTTTTGCCTTCATAGATGTATCTTGCAAGAAGTTGCTGTGGCTGAGTTCAAAAAGGGTGTTGCCTGTGTTCTCCTCTAGGATTTTGATGGATTTTTGTTTCGCATTTATTTATTTATTTATTTATTTTTTATTTTTTATTTTTTTTATTTTTATTTATTTATTTATTTTTTGTCTCGCATTTAGATCTTTCATCCATTTTGAGTATATCTTTGTGTATGGTGTAAGAGAATGGTCTAGTTTCATTCTTTTGCACGTGGGGGTCCAATTTTCCCAGCATCATTTATTGAAGAGACTGTTCTTTTTCTAGTGGATATTCTTTCCTGCTTTGTCAAATATTAGTTGACCATAGAGTTGAGGGCCCATTTCTGGGTTCTTTATCCTGTTCCATTTATCAAGGTGTCTATTTTTGTGCCAGGACCATACTGTCTTGATGATCACAGCTTTGTAACCCAGCTTGAAATCTGGCATTTGATGCTCTTGGCATTGGTTTTCTTTTTCAACATTTCCTGGCTATTCAGGGTCTTTTCTGATTCAACAAAGATCTTAAGATTATTTGTTCCAACTCTGTGGAGAAGGAACAGATGTTTTTGGTGAGGAATGTCCTGTGGATTGTGGATGTTTAGCAGTACCGCTGGCAAGTTGCACCTGTCTAGTTCTCCCATCCAAGTACTAACCAGGCCCGACCCTGCTTAGCTTCCGAGATCAGACAAGATCGGGCGCGTTCAGGGTGGTATGGCCGTAGACGCACCTGTCTAGTTCTGACAATCAAGTGTCTCCAGACGTCAAATGTCCCCTTGGGTGCAAATAACTGTGGTTGAGAATCCTTGGTCTAGTGGGACAGAGCAAACTAAACACTGAGTTCTCATTAAATATCAAGGCCTCTGGTAGATATTTATGAAATTACATAAATAGGTTACTTTGTTATTTCACTTCACCCTCCATTTCTCACTGATCTAATTGGGGATCAGATTTGTAACATAGTTTTTCTGGTGCCATACAGCTAATAAGTTATGAAGCTGGGATTTGATTCCAAATCTGACTCCAGAGACCATGTTTATTCCATTACAGTTTATGTATTGGTGACATATATTTGAAAACTTGACAAAATATTTAATATGAGTATTTAATTGGAGACTTTTGGAACGTCATGTGAAAGCATAGGGGTGGGAGTTTTCAGTTATTTCTTGGTGAGGCAGCATTGATAAATCTTTACAGAGGAATGCTGTTTGGTATGAGTCTGGAAGAGTATACATATGTTTTCTCAGGACCACAAAGGGTAGGGTGGGGTGAGCATTTCATAAAGAGGGGCTGCATCTTCGAAAACAAAGAGGCTTGCTCACTTTTGTGTCTTGTGTATTTAGTATAACACAATAGGAGCTCAAATGATGAACGGATGGTCATAGAGTATTTGCATATCTCCAGGGAAATATATTTATGTACACCTTTACTTATGAGCAGGTATGTAACTGGAGTAGGGAGTGTGAAGCAGGAGTTGATTAGATCATAGCACGGCCAGATTGCTGTAATAATAATATGTATTCTAGTTTTCTTGATTAGGCTTTATCTTGGACTGTTGTGGTGCAGAATAAGTACAATATTCTCCACCAAATAAAGCATATTTTTATACATACTAGTGGAAAGAAGTGAACGCTCTATAAAATTGGGAATTTATTTTCTTTGAGAGAGAGAGAGGGAGGGTAAGGGCAGAGAGAGAGGGGGAGAGAGAATTTTAGGCAGGCTCCACACCCAGCATGTGAGCCTGACACAGGGCTTGATCTCACAATCCTGAGACAATGACTTGATGTGAAATCAAGAATTGGACACTAAACTGAATGAGATACCCAGGCACCCCAGTTAGGAAATATTTTTTTAAGCACAAATTTTGGGCCAAGAATTTTGTGAGGTGCTGGGGATACAAAAATGAAAAAATAGTCTTTATAAATTCCTAAGACTCACACCATGGTGTCCACTTGATCTGCTTCCCTGAAATTTTCCTTTTCCCCCAACAGAATTGACAGTGTCCTTTTTTGCTCATTATTCTACCTTGTAGGTATCTTTGTTTTTGTTTTTGTTTAATTTCAAGTCAATTAGCCAACAGATAGTACATCATTGGTTTCAGATGTAGAATTTAGTGATTCATCAGTTGCATGTAACACTCAGTGTTCATCCCATCACCCAGTTACCCTGTCCCTCCACCTCTTCCCCTCCAGCAACCCTCAGTTTGTTCCCAGGTATCTCTGTTACTTTGATTCAGTGATTAATTTTAATAATATTGAGTGCCTTCTATTTGCTAGACACTATTCCTGAAGCTGTCATTCTTATTTGGGAGATAGAGAGCAAACACATAGGTAGGTAGTTTTAGGAAGTGATAAGGACTTTGAAGAAAAAGAAAACCAAAAAAAAGATTGTGACAAAGCCTGCTGCTCTATACAGAGTGGTCAGGGTTGGCCTGGGTGAAAGGTAAAATTTGAGAAGAGGTTTGACACAGTGACAAAAGAACCATGCAGGATTCTGGAGAAAGACTGCTGTCTGCAGAGCAAACAGATTTCATGCCGTGTTCCTAAGGGAAGAGAAGCAGCAAGGAGGCCAGCATGGCTGCAGTGCACTGAGGGTTTGTGGCTGGGCTAAAGGCCAATTTATGTAAAATGTTTGTGCTGGGGTAGGGCCATGGGTCTTGGATTTGGATTTTATTTTTGAGTATATTGGGGAGCCTTTGGAAGGTTTTAGGTAAGAGTTTTGGGATTTTAGATTTTTTTCTCAAATGTACTGCGAAGTCATTTGAAAGTCCTTGAGTAGGCACAGGTGTATGGTATGATTTATGTTTAAGGAATAAGGACCACTCTGGCTTCTTTGAATACTTTGAAGAGATGATAGGAAGCCATGACTGGAAACAGGCCATTTAGGGGACTGGTCTTGTCAAGAGATGAGGTGCTTGGACGGGTGTGGGATGGGTGGAGGTGGGCGAGATGGCTGGATTTAATATAGGTTTAAAAGTATAGTCAGTAGATGCCATTGATGTGAGATGTGAGAGAAAAGTTATGGACAACTCAAAGATTTTTTTGGTCTGAGAAATGGGTTAAATACATGTTCTGTACTGAAGAAGGAAAGAGCAGGTTTGGAGAGTTGCAAGAATGAAGAAGAGTTCAGTGTTTAGCATTTAACATGCTTTTACTGGTTTCCTCTATTTCTCTTGAGACTGTGAACTTCTTGATTGTAGGGACTGTGTTTTATGATCTTTGTTTAATCAGCCCCTAGGGCATGACTTGGCAGATTATAGGAACTCAACATGTAATTGTTGATTGCATATACTAATACATGCATAAATGCTCTATTAGAGATGAAAACTATTTTTTTTGTTAAATCTTAGCATGAGAAGGGTTATTTCCATTCAAATAATTAAAAATTAAAACAAATGAAAAATTGTTATTATTGATTATTGCTAATTATACTTTTACTTTGTAGGTGGCACATTTTTATAATTCTATTGATCAGCAAATGATTCAAAGCCAGAGACCAATGATGCTACAATCTGCATTAGCGTTTGAACAGATAATTAAGGTAAATGGACTTTTTATGTTATAATTAGATACCCTGCCACTTACCATTGATCTAAAGTTTTGTTTTGTTCCCCAATGACTTCCTTTACTCTTAACAAGTAACATTTTCCCATCTGTAGATTTAAATAGTTAGAGTGTTTCACACAGAGTTTGATCAGTTGATTTAGTATCTATAGTATATGGTTGGTATGCTATTTACTAACTCACTGAGGTGTGAGGTCTTGATATACCAGAGTCTTAAGTGCTTTTTCATCATCTGATTTTATAATTTAGTGTTTGTTTTTTATCTGTGCTTGTTTCAATACACACACATATGGCATTAGAAAAACCTACAATACTTTTTAAACTGTTACTGTGTGACTGGTGGGTTTTGAAATCTACAGTGTTAGTCTGAACAGACATAAAATATTTAAAAAGGAAGTAGAAGAGGAATTTGTCCTTTTCTTATTTTATTTGGAAGTGGATTGCTAGTTGTGATTTTCCTCAAGACCACCAGGTTTGGGATGCCTGGGTCGCTCAGTGGTTGAGCGCCTGCTTTCGGCCCAAGGCATGATCCTGGAGTTCTGGAGTTCTGGGATCGAGTCCCGCGTCGGGCTCCCTGCATGGAGCCTGCTTCTCCCTCTGCCTGTGTCTCTGCCTCTCTCTCTGTCTCTCTGTATCTCTCATGAATAAATAAATTAAAAAAATCTTAAAAAAAAAAAAAGACCCCCAGGTTCTCTGATTTTCTGGGAGGACTGATAGGACTCTGGGTATAGTTTACTCACAGCTGATTGATATATGATTTGTAACAGCAAGAGGCTTCAGAGCAGAGTTAGCACAGGGCATGAGAGTGAGGTCCCAGGGAAAGCAGGTGTGAGCTTTCAGGAGTCCTTCCAGTGGAGTTCCACAGGGCATCCTTCACTCCCCCAGCAGAAGCTGTCTTACGTGTGAAGTGTTGTCTCCCCAGGAAGACCATCGGGGGCCTTGGTGCTCAGACACTCACCGGGGGTTAGTCATGTAGGTGTCTTGTGCCTGCTCTGTACTAAAATTCCAGGTTCCCAGGAGGATATCAGGTGTTCAGCATAAGCCATGTTGTTTGGGTACAGTGAACCAGTCTTAAAGGTGAGGGTGATGGGAAGCCACCATGCTGCAGGTGTTCAGGTGTCAGGTAAGGGTCCTTCTTTGGATCGGGCCTTTTGAGGGATAGCATGCAGACCGGTTCCACTAACTGTTCTGCACGCTAGTTCTCAGACTTCAAATTTATTAGAAGTCAGATAATTCCTATTATAAACTTTTTTATTGCCAAAACTCAATATGAATTTATAATGGAAAATTTAAAGAATTCTGGTAAACAAAAAGGAAAAAAAGTTTTAAAATTGTACCACCAAGGGATGGCCATTCTTAATAGTGGGTGAATATCCTGTAAGCTTTTTTTTCTGGGGTATTTGCAAATATACTTCTGAAAATGGGATAATATTTTATTATTTTTCACCTTATAATATTTAATTGTATACCTTTAAACTCTTTTTCTCTAATAAATCTATTCAAAGTAACCTCTCGATTTTTCCATGAGAAATCGAGTTGTGAGAAGTAAATAATCTGTTTAGCATGTGTTAAATGAGACAGAAGAGTAGATAAGGAACCAAGATGGAAGGAGAAGGAATAGGGAGGCTCTTTCTAATCTCCTGGCTGCTAACTGGAGTAGAGATCACGGATTCCAGTTTAACTGATTTTATAATCTCAGGGAATACAGCAGTAACTGGTGCATGGTAATGACAAGGTCATTGCTTTTTAAGCTATCCCACAGGATTCTGTTGGAGGTATTATCCTCGCTTCACTCATTTTCGGCTGTTGATTGAGGCTCTCCATATTCTAGGCCTTGTTGCTGGCCCTACATCTGCTGAGAGCTGACTGCTGTAGCCCCCTTCTCACTCCATTTCTGTGTACTTGCTCTGAGGATGTAGACTCCTCTGTACTCACATGGGACTCTAGTTTTTGCTTCAATCACTGCATCTGATTTAAAAAATTCTTGAGAAGGATTGTTTACTTTCCTCACCCCAGTGTTTTTGCAATTCTTACCCAGAGGACTGCCTGTAGCTGTGCTTTCAGATCAGGTTTGCTGCAGATACATTCTCCCTCCTTTTCTTTGTCTGAGAGTTGTCCTTCCCCCTCTCTCCTGGAGGATATTTCCGGCAGGTACACAATCTATGGTTCACAGGTTTTTTTTTTTTTGCACTTGAGGGATGGGGTTCTGCTTGCTTCTGGCTGTCGCGGCCTCAGCTGAGAACCTGCCCTTTGAGTGTCTTGTCCTCTGTGTGTAGGGTGATGTTTCTGACAGGATGAATGCCCTGTGGGGCCAGAGGAGAGGCTGGCTGGGCCTTGCAGGTAGCAGCACACTGATGAGAACAGAGCATTGCCAATGAGCAGAGAGGCAGGTCAGGGCCCACTCTTACACCTCAGCTCTGTGCTGAGCCTACCAGTGTGGCTCAGGGGGGAGGCACCATCCAACTCCTCCATTGCTGCAAAGCAGGGGTGCAGGCTCAGCTGGTCTTTCGTTACCCTGGCAGGGGACGTGGAGCACTGCCTGCTTTTGACAAGTGCTGGACAGAAGCTCAGCTGTCTGGTACAACACAGACTGCAGAGCGCTGTTTTTCCCCTCGGTGTTGGCAAGAATAGGGTGGGTATTGCTAAAAAGATTGGCTTTTGTTAGGCTGCTGTTTTCCTCGCCTGGTCATTAGCTAGAGGGAACAGGCTTCTTCTGGAGGTTTGTCTGTGTGTGTGTGCACGTGTGTGTGTGTGTGCGCGTGTGTGTTTTCCTGAAGGGGGCTACAGGGTGGAGGCTTCCAGATGTGAGGGCGATGTTAGGGAAGCCTGCCAGCCTCTGCTCAGTCTGCCTTTTTGCTTCTCTCTTCCTTCCTTCTGAGTGTGCTATGTCATCAGATGGTTTTGCTCTCAGAGGGAGAACTTGGAAGGGATGGGGCTATCCAGTTTGCAAGACTGCCTTACCATTTGTAAAATGGAAAAATTACTATATGCTTTTTTATTGCAGATGAGTGTTAGGGGTAATTGGACTTAAGATTTTGAATGTGGAACCTTTAGGAAAAGACAGATGCATTTAAATGTTAAACGATGTTTGTTATACCTTAGAATTCGAAAGCAGGAAGTGGGGGAAAGTCACAAATTACTTGGGATAATCCTAAAGAATTAGAAGGCTACATCCAAAAACTCCAAAATGCTGCTCAACGACTTGCCACTGAAAATAGGAAACTGAGGAAATGGCACACTATATTTTGTGAGAAGGTACGTTTTATTTATAAAGTTGGATAAGCTATGACTAGTATTACTTAAGTCGTAATTGGGATATATAAATACTTCTTATTTGGAAGTCAGTTATCTACCAGACTTAAAGTTGCAGAAGTAGAGCAGACTTGACACTTGCCTTCGCCTTCGTCTGTTGTCAACCACTTGTGTTTCCATAGTACGCTTGTCAAAACTAGGGAATCGATGGCTTTGAATTTTCCAGCTTTTCTGCTGCTCTCCATTTCCTTCTCCATGATCCTGCCCAGGATCCTGCCTTGCATGAAGTTTTGGAGGCTCTGCAGGCACGTCCTCCTCAGGCTTTCCTTCTGTTTCACCACTTTGTTATAGATAGTTGTTTGTAGAAGTCTCTCGCTATGGGTGTACGTGGTGTTTTCTCATTATTAGAGGGAGGTGATACAGTTTGGACAGAGATGCCTCGGCACTGCCGTTCTGCCTTTGCCACGGCCTTATTCAGGAATTCATGTGTCTTCTAGGTTGAGTTAATATCATCACTTGGTTACAGTGGAGTCTTTCAGGTTTTTCCACTGAAAAGTTAGTTTTTTCTGGGGCTCCTTTGAGACTATCATACTTTAATTTTTAACAGGTGGTAGTTCTTATGAATATTGATCTGCTGAGGCAGCAACAGCGCTGGAAAGATGGATTACAAGAATTGAGAACTGGCTTAGCCAGTGTAGAAGCACAGGTAAAGTATGTCCACTTGGGGTCTACACTTTGAGTATGACCTTTGCAGAAGGTGAATATACAAATTGATGGAAAGTTCGTGAAGGTAAATCTTTAATAAATTCCTAATAAATTTAGAATTTTACTGAATTACATAGACCACACATTGGCAATGCTGTTACATTTAAAAGTATAAAAACAAAAAAAAGTATAAAAACGAGTTTCCATACATCTTAAGGAATGCCAGATTTCTCAGTTCAGACTTGGTAGTTGCTGCGAGTTGGTGCTTAAATTTTATCATTCCTTAGTTTTCTTGTAGGTGATTGTGATATCTGTAGAACACAAAGCTGAGCTTAGGCAGAAGCCTATTAATTGAAATAACTCCATATGTTTTCCCCATTTTGGGGTGAAATTTCAGTTCTATACATATTTTGATATGTATATGAAAGTGGCTACCACAGAGCCTGCTACATGGGTGCTGGTGGGGTCTCAGTGGAATGTGAGCTACCTATTATGTACATGCACTTGTCAGATCTTGAAGAAAAAAATAAAAAATGTTAGAAACAATGTATTTCTGGTTATATGGAAAAATAGAATGTGTAAACTCTCCGGAGCATACTCCTATTTTAAGTATATTATTTTTAAAAAAATGTGCAGTAGAGTATCTCTAGAGTGAAAAGGGGAGAGAAGAGCTCTTTACTTGATGGAATTTTGGAAAGAGGATTAATAAGTTCATGAAATAAACCAGTTTCTGTTAGTTTTTCCTTTTTTTTAGCATCATAAAGTCCATATGTAAAATCTATTTGACATTAACTCGATCTCTTAAATTATGCTGATCTTTCAGAGTACTATTTATAAGCATGAAAATGAGAGAATTTCGTATATGACTCCATATGAATTGTATAAGTAGCAACTAAGGAATTTCATGTTTTAAGATGTTTAAAATGAGGATTTTTTTTGCATATGATTTTATGTGATATAAGAGCTTGAAATGAAAACTCTATTGTACTACCTAGATTTTTAAATACAAACTGTGAATAAAACCTATCAGGGCTTCCAGGCCAGCGAGATGCATGCATGGAAACAGCACTGGAATCATCAGCTGTACAAAGCTCTGGAGCACCAGTACCAGATGGGTTTGGAAGCACTCAATGAGAACCTGCCGGAAATAAACATAGACTTAATGTACAAGTAAGGTTTTTTAGACCCATTTTAATTCTCAGTCTATATTTTTCTAATTCATATTTTGAAGTTATTTATTTGTTTTCAGACAAGGACGATTACAATTCAGGCCTCCTTTTGAAGAAATCCGGGCTAAATATTATAGAGAAATGAAGAGGTTCATCGGCATTCCTAATCAGTTTAAGGGAGTGGGTGAGGCAGGAGAGGAGTCTATTTTTTCTGTTATGATTGATAGAAATGCAAGTGGATTTTTGACTATTTTCAGCAAAGCTGAAGATCTGTTCAGGAGATTATCAGCTGTTTTACATCAACATAAGGTATGGAACATGTAATTTCTTTCTTTTTTTTTTTTTTAATAATAAGTTTATTTTTTATTGGTGTTCAATTTGCCAACATACAGAATAACACCCAGTGCTCATCCCATCAAGTGCCCCCCTCAGTGCCCATCACCCATTCACCCCCAACCCCCACCCTCCTCCCCTTCTACCACCCCTAGTTCGTTTCCCAGAGTTAGGAGTCTTTATATTCTGTCTCCCTTTCTGATATTTCCCACACATTTCTTCTCCCTTCCCTTATATTCCCTTTCACTATTATTTATATTCCCCAAATGAATGAGAACATATAATGTTTGTCCTTCTCCGATTAACTCATTTCACTCAGCATAATACCCTCCAGTTCCATCCACGTTGAAGCAAATGGTGGGTATTTGTCGTTTCTAATGGCTGAGGAATATTCCATTGTATACATAAACCACATCTTCTTTATCCATTCATCTTTCGATGGACACCGAGGCTCCTTCCACAGTTTGGCTATTGTGGTCATTGCTGCTATAAACATCAGGGTGCAGGTGTCCCGGTATTTCATTGCATCTGTATCTTTGGGGTAGGGAACATGTAATTTCATGTTATTCTAATATTTCATCTGATTGAATTAGTATGAAATGTATGATCTGCAGTTTATCTTATGTCATAACATAAAAATATAGCAAGGTGGAGTCAGAGTTGAGGATTCTTATACAGCCTACATTTATACTGCAAATGAGAAAAAAGTTATACTAAGATACCTGTCTTTGACTATTTGAAAATTGAGAAACTCTTGTTGCATCAACATGGAATATGACAGGGTCCTGTTGTGTCAATTTTAATTCCTCTCACAAAAATATATCCTTTTTCTTCATGCTTTGGATCAAGAGCAATCCATGGAGTAAAGAAATTTCATTAAGATGATGTAACTTTTTACTTTTGTTTGAGTGAATCCTACCACCCTCCAAAGATAAATCCCAGTTGCATTCTTTGCTTAATGCTCATTTATGATGCTCCTGAGACGGATGACTGAGTATTCAATCGGTTCTGAACTGCCTCTGTGATGCTGCTTCTGCATCACAGAAATAATCTACTACACTGTATTTTTGGTTTCTAGAGTGGGTTGGATATGGATACTTTCAGATTTGTAGCGTTGGCTTTGCCAAGGTGATTCTGTGTATACATCAAATTCGAGAAGAGAATCTTAAAGGTTTTTGTGATCTAACAAAAAGTGTTACGATCTCTGTATTTTAATATGTTAAATAGTTTTCTTCCCTATTCATCCTTTAGGCTCTACAGTAATAGCTATATTTGCATACTTATGTTGAAATTCATTTGAATACCTTACATTTGTCCCTTTTTATCAGTGTTAAGTTAGACCCTAAGCTTTTACATGTTAATATGTTAGTATTGTTTCTTTAATAATGTTTTTCATTCTTTAAATAGGAGTGGATTGTAATTGGGCAAGTTGATATGGAAGCTCTAGCTGGAAAAACATCTTTCTACTGTACATGATTGGGAGAAAAATTTTAAAGCACTGAAAATAAAAGGGAAAGAAGTAGAACGACTTCCAAGGTATGGGAAGGTGTTATTTTTTTTCTTTTATTACATGCATTACTATTTTTTTTTGGTATATATATATATTTTTTTTTAATAAATTTTTATTGGTGTTCAATTTACTAACATACAGAGTAACACCCAGTGCGGTATATATTTTTTTTTTATTGGAGTTCGATTTGCCAACATATAGCATAACACCCAGTGCTGGTCAAGTGCCCCCCTCAGTGCCTGTCACCCAGTTACCCCAACCCCCCGCCCACCTCTATTTCTACCCCCCCTTGTTTGTTTTCCAGAGTTAGGTGTTTCTCATGTTCTGTCGCCCTCTTTGATATTTTCCACTCATTTTCTCTCCTTTCCCCTTTATTCCCTTTCACTATTTTTTTATATTCTCTAAATGAGTGAGACCATATAATATTTGTCCTTCTCCGATGGATTTACTTCACTCAACATAATACCCTTCAGTTCCATCCACGTCGAAGCAAATGGTGGGTATTTGTCATTTCTAATGGCTGAGTAATATTCCATTGTATACATAGACCACATCTTCTTTATCCATTCATCTTTCGATGGACACCAAGGCTCCTTCCACAGTTCAGCCAACGTGGACATTGGTGCTATAAACATTGGGGTGCAGGTGTCCCGGTGTTACACTGCATCTGTATCTTTGGGGTAAATCCCCGGCAGTGCAATTGCTGGGTCATAGGGCAGATCCATTTTTAAATCTTTGAGGAACTTCCATAGTTTTCCAGAGTGGCTGCACCATTTCACATTCCCACCAACAGTGCAAGAGGGTTCCCCTTTCTCCACATCCTCTCCCACATTTTTGTTTCCTCTCTTGTTAATTTTCCCCATTCTCACTGGTGTGAGGTGGCATCTCATTGTGGTTTTGATTTGTATTTCCCTGATGGCAAGGGATGCAGAGCATTTTCTCATGTGCTTGTTGGCCATGTCTATGTCATCTTGGTGAAATGTCTGTTCATATCTTTTACCCACTTCATGATTGAATTGTTTGTTTCTTTGCTGTTGAGTTTAATAAGTTTTATATAGGGCAGCCTGGGTGGCTCAGCGGTTTAGTGCCTGCTTTTGGCCCAGGGTGTGATCCTGAAGACCCGGGATCAAGTCCCAGGTCGGGCTCCCTGCCTGGAGTCGGCCTCTCCCTCTGCCTGTTTCTCTGCCTCTCTCTCTCTCTCTCTGTGTCTCTCGTAAATAGATAAATAAAATCTTAAAAAAAAAATTCTTTATAGATCCTGGATACTAGCCCTTTATCTGATATGTCATTTGCAAATGTCTTCTCCCATTCTGTAGATTGTCTTTTAGTTTTGTTGACTGTTTCTTTTGCTGGGCAGAAGGTTTTTATCTTGATGAAGTCCCAATAGTTCATTTTTGCTTTTGTTTCCCTTGCCTTCATAGATGCAAGAAGTTTCTATGGCCAAGTTCAAAAAGGGTGTTGCCTGTGTTCTCCTCTAGGATTTTGATGGAATCTAGTCTCACATTTAGATCTTTCATCCATTTTGAGTGTACATTTGTGTATGGTGTAAGAGAATGGTCTAGTTTCATTCTTCATGTGGCTGTCCAGTTTTCCTAGCACCATTTATTGAAGAGACTGTCCTTTATCCAGTGGATAGTGTTTCCTGCTTTGTCGAATATTAGTTGACCATAGAGTTGAGGGCCCATTTCTGGGTTCTCTATTCTGTTCCATTGATCTATGTGTTTCTGTGCCAGTACCACACTGTCTTGATGATTGCAGCTTTGTAGAACAGCTTGAAATCCGGCATTGTGATGCCCCCGGCTCTGGTTTTCTTTTTCAGTATTCCCCTGGCTATTCGGGGTCTTTTCTGCTTCCACACAAATCTTAAGATTACTTGTTCCAACTCTCTGAAGAAAGTCCATGGTATTTTGATAGGGATTGCGTTAAACGTGTAAATTGCCCTGGGTAGCATTGACATTTTCACACTATTAATTCTGCTAATCCATGAGCATGGAATATTTTTCCATCTCTTTGTGTCTTCCTCAATTTCTTTCAGAAGTGTTCTGTAGTTTTTAGGGTATAGATCCTCCTTTACCTGTTTGGTTAGGTTATTCCTAGGTATCTTTGCTTTTGGGTGCAATTGTAAATGGGATTGACTCCTTAATTTCTCTTTCTTCAGTCTCATTGTTAGTTGTATAGAACTACCACTGGTTTCTGGGCATTGGTTTTGTATCCTGCCACTCTGCCGAATTGCTGTATGAGTTCTAGCAATCTTGGGGTGGAGTCCTTGGGGTTTTCTATATACAGTATCATGTCATCTGCAAAGAGAGAGAGTTCGACTTCTTCTTTGCCAATTTGAATGCCTTTTATTTATTTTTGTTGCCTGGTTGCTGAGGCTAGGACTTCTAGTACTATGTTGAATAGCAGTGGTAAGAGTAGACACCCGTGTCTTGTTCCTGATCTTAAGGGAAAGGCTCCCAGTGTTTCGCCATTGAGAATTATATTTGCTGTGGGCTTTTCGTAGATGGCTTTTAAGATGCTGTGGAATGTTGCCTCTATCCCTATACTCTGAAGAGTTTTGATCAGGAATGGATGCTGTATTTTGTCAAATGCTTTCTCTGCATCTGTTGAGAGGATCATATGGTTGTTTTTTCTCTTGTTGATATATCTATCACGTTGATTGCTTTATGAGTGTTGAACCAGCCTTGCATCCCAGGGATAAATCCGACTTGGTCATGGCGAATAATCTTCTTAATGTACTATTGGATCCTATTGCTAGTATCTTGTTGAGAATTTTTGCATCTGTGTTCCTCAGGGATATTGGTCTATAATTATCCTTTTTGGTGGGGTCTTTGTCTGGTTTTGGAATTAAGGTGATGCTGGCCTCAGAGAACGAGTTTGGAAGTATTCCATCCTTTTCTATCTTTCAGGACAGATTTAGTAGAATAGGTATTGTTTCTTCTTTAAACATTTGATAGAATTCACCTGGGAAGCCCTCTGGCCCTGCACCTCTGTGTCTTGGGAGGTTTTGATGACTGCTTCCTTTCCTCCCTGGTTATTGGCCTGTTCAGGTTTTCTGTTTCTTCCTGTTCCAGTTTTGGTAGTTTGTGCTTTTCCAGAAATGCGTCCATTTCTTCTAGATTGCCTAATTTATTCGTGTATAGTTGCTCATAATATGTTTTTAAAATCGTTTGTATTTCCTTTGTATTGGTTGTGATCTCCCCTTTTTCATTCGTGATTTTATTAGTCTTTTTTTTTTTTTTTTTAAATAAGGCTGGCTAATGGTTTATCTATCTTCTTAATTCTTTTAAAGGTCCAGCTCCTGGTTTTGTTGATCTGTTCCACAGTTCTTCTGGTCTCTATTTCATGGAGTTCTGCTGGAATCTTTATTAACTCTCTTCTTCTGCTTGGTGTAGGTTTTATTTGCTGTTCTTTCTCCGGTTCTTTTAGGTGCAAGGTTAGCTTGTGTATTCGAGTTTTTTTTCCAGATTTGTGAGGAATGCTTGTATTGTGATGTATTTCCCTTTCAGAACTGCTTTTGCTGTATGCCAAAGATTTTGAACAGTTGTATCTTCATTCTCCTCATTTTCCATGAATCTTTTAAATCTTTTAAATTCTTCTCTAAATTCCTGGTTGACCCGTTCACCTTTTAGCAGGATGCTCTTTAACCTCCACATGTTTGAGTTTCTTCCAAATTTCTTCTTGTGATTGAGTTCAAGTTTCAAAGCATTATAGTCTGAAAATATGCAGGGGACAATCCCAATCTTTTGGTATCAGTTGAGATCTGATTTGTGACCCAGTATGTGGTCTATTCTGGAGGAAGTTCCATGTGTACTTGAGAAGAATGTGTATTCAGTTCCATTTGGATCTAAAGTTCTGTAAATATCTGTGAAATCCGTTTGGCCCAGTGTATTGTTTAAAGCTTGTTTCTTTGGAGATGTTGTGCTTAGAGTATCTGTCATTTGCAGATAGCGTCGTGTTGAGGCCCCCCAGTATAAGTGTATTATTATCTAAGTATGTCTTTACTTTGGTTATTAATTGATTGATATACTTGTCAGCTCCCACATTAGGGGCATTAATATTCATCTCTTATACAGTCTTTGGGATAAACTTTAATTTATCGGATATGAGGATTGCTAGCCCTGCTTTCTTTTGAGGGTAATTTGAATGGTAAATGGCCCACAACCTTTCATTTTCAGACTGTAGGTGTCCTTAGGTCTAAAATGAGTCTCTTGTAGACAGCAAATAGATGGGTCTGGCTTTTTTATCCAATCTGAAACCCTGCGTCTTTTGATGGGGTCATTAAGCCCATTCACATTCAGAGTTACTATTGCAAGACAGTGTGGTACTGGCACAAAAACAGACACATAGATCAATGGAACAGAATAGAGAATCCAGAAGTGGACCCTCAACCTTATGGTCAACTAATATTCAACAAGGGAGGAAAGACTATCCACTGGAAATAGACAGTCTCTTCAATAAATGGTGCTGGGAAAATTGGACATCCACGTGCAGAAGAATGAAACTAGACCACTCTCTTTCACCATACACAAAGATAAACTCAAAATGGATGAAAGATCTTAATGTGAGACAAGATTCCATCAAAATCGTAGAGGAGAACACAGGCAACACCCTTTTTTAACTCAGCCACAGTAACTTCTTGCAAGATACATCCACGAAGGCAAAAGAAACAAAAGCAAAAATGAACTATTGGGACTTCATCAAGATAAGAAGCTTTTGCACAGCAAAGGATACAGTCAACAAAACTAAAAGACAACGTTCAGAATGGGAGAAGATATTTGCAAATGACGTATCAGATAAAGGGCTAGTTTCCAAGATCTGTAAAGCACTTATTAAACTCAACAGCAAAGAAACAAACAATCCAATCATGAAATGGGCAAAAGACATGAACAGAAATCTCACAGAGGAAGACATAGACATGGCCAACAAGCGCATGAGGAAATTCTCCGCATCACTTGCCATCAGGGAAATACAAATCAAAACCACAATGAGATACCACCTCACCCCAGTGAGAATGGGGAAAATTAACAAGGCAGGAAACCACAAATGTTGGAGAGGATGTGGAGAAAAGGGAACCCTCCTGCACTGTTGGTGGGACTAGCTCTCCAGCCCTGGAGTCAACTCCTCATAGTAACTACTGCAGTCTCCCGGTCTACACTGGCCTGGATGCCCCCCGGGGCGGCTAGGGCGCTGACCTGCACAGTTTGGGGGTGCCCAGCTGCAGGAGCGTCCTCGCTGTCCTATGTGCTCCCCACCTCCACCTATCCCAGGGGGAGCGCAGGATCACTGGTGGCTGTCACCCCCTGGCGCCTTGTGATCCGGGGCCTGTGCTGCTGGAATCGTGCTCCTGGGAGCCATTGGCTCCGGAAGGCAGCAGGGCGCAGCCTCCTCTTCCTGGAGGTACTGCCTGAGCTCCCAAGGCCCTGCTGGGCGCGCACTTCATCCCTTTCAGGAGCTCAGCCGAGGGGTGTGTGGCATGCTCTCTCCCCCGCGCACTCCTTCTGTTAGTGACTCTGGGAGACTGGAGGCTCCACTGCTCCTCCCGCGATTTTGCCTGAGTTCCCTGCTAAGCGCCTTTCTGTCCGGGAAGAATCTAGTGCAGAGTTTTAAAGTTCCTGCTTTTCTGGGGCTGGGCTTTGCTGTCCTGGAGGCTCTTGCCACCCGCCACCTGGCCTGAGCCAGGCTCTTCGTGGGGCGCCTCCCGCAGTTGATCCTTTATTTTTTTTCCTACCTTCCTACGTTGTTAGAAGTGCAGACTCTTCTCTCTGTAGCATTACAGCTGTTATCTCTTCAAATCTCAGGCTGAAAATGTAGGTTTTTAGGATGATTTGAAAGTTATCTATGTAAGTTATTGGGGACAGGTAACTTGGAGACCCTACTACTCTGCCATTTGGCCCCGTCCCCTCCAAGGTTAGTCGGAAGTTAGTCATTATATGTGTGCTATTAGCCGTTTCTGCTGTGCGATGGTAAAGGTACTTTTCACTTGGCGGTATGGAAGTCAGGTCACCTTCTTTCCTCCTATAAAGCCCAGCTGTGACTCTGGAGTATTTTCTGAGTAGGACATTGCTGAGACTAAAAGAAATTTTTCTTCTAGAAGTTCTGCTGGCTGGGACCTAGTTGGAGAGAGTAGATTGGGGGGAGGGGCGGTGGGGAGAGGCTTCCCTGCAGACCTGGCATGAGGATCTCACATTTGACTCTGATTTCTGTTGCTTGCTTTCTTTTGGAATGCCCTGGCAGCCTCACAACACAGTGCTGCCTGTGTGTGCTGCCCTAAATGTGGAGGAGACCCTCTGAGGGGCATGTCACAACCCATCTACTTGAGAATATAGCTCTCCCATCATAAATGAAATTCACATCACTGGAACCACTCTTTGCAATAAGCTCAATGAAAGGCCTGTTGAACCGTGCATATATTACCTATAAAGGATAATATTACTTTTATTTCATTTGTTCATTCGTTTAATAACTATTTGGTGAGCATTTATAGTATGCAAACCTTGTCCTGTGGCAGTATAAAAATGAAGACAGAGCACCTCAAGTTGCTTGCTGTTTGATGATGCAGTACGTGTGTCCGCACAGGGGTTAAGAGATTAGGCTCTGGAGTGACATGGCTCATACCAGCTGCAAGAGTTGGACAGCCATATAGAGTCTGTTAACCACCATTTCCTCAGCTTTAACATAGTTACAAATATAGTATTTATCATAAAGTGTTTTGAGAATTAAATGAGTAATTTGCATATAAAATACTGGTACAGGTGAAGTTCTCAGTAAATGCTAATGATTATAGTTATTATTAATACCAGATAAAATACTCCATTTTAGAGACTGAACAGAAGACTGTGGAGGTGTACAGGATGATGACATTGCATCCATTTGGGGCAAAATTGGAGGAAGTTTCTTTAATATAGAAATCCTTAAACTAGAATTTTGACAGGGAGAAATAAGAATTAAAGGTTCGCTTAAAGGTCCAGGAAAGAGATTTATATATTGAAAATGAGAAGTTGGTTAACTGGGAATTTTGTGAGTAACTGTTTTATCAGGGATTAGAGGACATGTTCTGGAAAGGGGTAATTAACATACAGATTTGGGAGAGTTTTATATTCTAAAATGGGAAATTTGAGTTTTCTTCATACTAGAATGAAGAGTGGTTCATTCACTAGAGTGGTTAGCTATTGAAGATTTCTAGACAGAAGTGTGTCAGTATGTCTACATGAGGGATGTTAATCTGGAACGTAGGAGTTTTGGTGGAAGAAATAGATCCTGGAGGAAGAGCGGTTAGTCTGTCGTTAACCAGGAGACCAGCAATGAGTAATTGAATTAAGTGGTTGGTACTCAAATGGGGAGGAGGAACTATTATGAACTATTGTAAAATACTTTTACAATGTTTTATGGTGGGAGGGAAATGAGGGAAGAAGAGTAGAGAAGAGACAAATGACTTGAGAGTTTGAGCTGAGATGATTGAGATAATGATATGCCATTAATATTAGTTTGTAGCGTTTGTATGGAGCTTTCTCTTCTCTGCTGGATACTCTCTGAACCCAGTCTTGCTCGTTGTGCTTGAGTGCTCAAGAGCCTGAGCTGCCGTCAGTACAGCCTGTCTGTCCTTCAGTGTAGACAGCTTTCCACACCGTGGCTGCCAAACCAAACAAAAAGAATGCCCGTCCTGCATTCCGTTTTTCCATTTTGGTATTTCCCGCTAATAAATTAAAGTGTATTCATGAAAGCTCAAATACATGTTTACAGGCACACAGATATTATCTCATGGAAACTTAGAAATACACTGTAAGATTAGAAAAGCTATATTCTCATGTATTTTGGATGCTATAGGAAGGGCATGGTTTTGGGCGAGGCTGCCTAGGGCATGCCATTTTATCTATGGCTGAAGGGAGCCTCTTTTCTTTCTTTTTTTTTTTTTTTGGAGCCTCCTTTTCATGTTACCAGTGTTTTCAAGTGAAAGGTGAATTCAGCCTGACCACAGGATTCTGTAGTCAATGAGTACAACTTTGCTGCAATCAGACCACTTTATCTTATTTCTTTAGCAAACTATGGTATAATTAATTTATAAGGTTTACTGAAATCATCTCTCTTTATCAAGTATTAGAAATCTTGACATTTTAGGTCTCACAATTTCAAAAATTATTTGAAATTTCATATTAAGTAAATTGGCTCTTAAGTTTTGCTGGTAAAGATCTGCAGTTTAAACCTGTGCAGTTGGACACCTGGGTGGCTCCGTCATAAATCAGGTCATGATGCTGGGGTTCTGGGATTGAGTCCTGCCTTGGGAGGACTTCTCCCTCTGCCTCTGCTTCCTGCTCATGCTTGTGCTCTCTCAAATAAATAAATAAAATCTTAAAAAAAAAAAAAACTGCAATTACTGGGTGACTGAGAATAAGCTTTAGGGGAAAATAATGTTTTTATAATAGACGTGAATATTTAACTCATATAATTTGCTTTCTAAAATGTTACCTGGCCCTGTGCTTCAGAAAGGATGAGTAGCTTTGTAATAATAATCTTTGTGACCATAATTTCCAACCTTTTAAAAAATTTGTATAATTTAAGATAAGCATGAGATTTCCTTAGATGAACAAGTCTGGTTCAACATCCATTTACTTAGAACATTACAGTTTGCTTTAAGGATAATGAGAATTAGTGTTCTTAAAAAATGTATGCCTTTTTTACCTGATCATTAAAACAGTACATTTGTTTTATAAATTTTTTAAAATACAGATATTGTTCTCAATATTTGATACTTTGAATATATTAGTACATATACTTACAAAATTTAGATTATATCATATCCTGTTATTTAACACTGATCTTCAGTATTTTATCTTATTACCTAGTCCTCAAATCACTAGGTAATAATTGTATGGATATATAATTATTTTGCTATTTTTATATTTAACTTATTTCTAATTTTTACTATTATAATTAATGCTTTGAAGAGGATACTTTTCTATAAATCTTGGATCTGCTCTGAAAGTTTCCTTAGGATAAGTCTAAAGGCGAGGTTATAAAGACAAAGAATGTGCCTATTTTAAAATTACTTGATACATATGGCTAAATGGCTTCTCACAAACATGGCATGGTTTTATACTCTGACCAGCAGTTCTGATAATTGATAATTATCAGTTCTGATAATCCCACACAGTTGAAGATATGAATTAACAGTTCATTACATTTTTGTTAATTTTATAGTTATAAAATGGCATCTTATTATTTTGTCTTAGTAATCTATATTCCCTTTCTCTGTTTTTCTTTCCCTTATGACTTGACTTTGACTACAGAATACTGATATCATGTTACGAATATTCAAATAAGTGCATTACATGCTGTGACAAGTAAAGGGCTTGTCAGTGTTTAAATATATTCATATGAGACTAAAAAACTGTAGTATTATAGCAAAATTATTGTTTAAATGAAAACTTCATAATACGTGGAAAGCATTTTTACTGAATGAAATCTAAATGTGCTTAAAGATCGCAGTAATACTCTTTGAGTTACATTTTGAAATGTGTTACATAAAATCACCATAATGAGACTTTTCTTCTACTAAGTCTTTTATGTTGAAGTATGTCCACTGGCATTTTTCAGTGCGGTCAAGGTAGATTGTTTAAATATTAATTGTAACCCTGTGAAGACTGTGATCGATGATCTCATCCAGAAGTTATTTGATATGCTTGTTCTCTCTTTGAAGAAGTCCATCCAGGGTAAGTACACTTTTTAATTTGCATCTTAACCTAGTTTTATTCATAAAGGTATGTACTTTGATAGTTATGAAGTGTGAATTCCAGTGATGTTTAAAATCAACCTAGAATTACGGGTGCTTAATGACAATTTTAATAAAGTATGAACCATGTTCACCTCTTGAGAGGTCTAAATGGAAGGCGTTTTTACTGTTTGCAGTAGGATTTAGTATCAGTTTGTTGTTTATGTTACTGAGAAATGTAGGCAATTCTGCTATAATTTTTTTTCTTATTTCTTCAAATTACTACTGTTTTCCAATATACTACATTGTTTCTTTTTCCATTGAACTGAGATGTCTTAACATTACTTAAAACACTGGAGAATTACCAATTTTGAATAAAATTTACTAATGAGCACATTTTAACTTCCTCAAAATTTTGAGGTATAATATGAAACAACTTTCAAGACAAGAAATTTCTTATTCTGTATTTTAAAATTTCGTTGTATGAGCAAATGATAATTTAAGCTTTGGTGTATGTTGTGCAGTGATCAATTCTAACACTCTTTGATTTTTAAAATGATGCAATGGAATATTTTTGGTGATAAAAACATTCTATTTCAATGTTGCCTATTTAGCTCACCTGCATGACATTGACACATTTGTTATGGAAGCTATGGAAGTTTTAACAATTATGCCACAGTCTGTGGAGGAGATAGGTGATGCAAATTTACAATATAGTAAGCTACAAGAACGGAAACCAGAGGTAAGAATTGCATAGTACAGTTTCCAATTTGTTTCTACTGTAGTGGAGATATTTAAATTAGGTCATATTATGTGACTATTTAGAAATATCATGTCATTCCAGTATTGTAAAGGAGTCCATATAATCTCGTCCAGTTGGTCAGCTCATGGTTAGAATCTTGATTTTAGAAAACAGGTCATGGAACAAATTAAAATAATGGGACCCTAAGAAATTTGATAAAATAGGTTGTTTTTTTTATATGTTATTTCTTCAACTTTTAGATTTTGCCCTTATTCCAAGAAGCTGAAGATAAAAACAGACTTCTACGAACTGTGGCAGGTGGAGGTTTGGAAACAATTAGCAATTTGAAGGCTAAGTGGGATAAATTTGAGTTGATGATGGAAAGTCACCAACTTATGATTAAAGATCAGGTAAGAACCTTTTAGTCATTTTGTTAAAATGGAAACTTGATTTTTTTTTTTCTCACCTAAGATTTCTTGCTGATCTTTATTCTATCATCACTCAGGTAGGTAAGAATTTTATATATACACATCTGTGGTGCTTCGGTCCCATCGACTGCACCTGCTCTTTGGTATGGGACACTGGGATGCACCTCCTTACTACCTAGGCAGCTGTGTGCTCGGTGCTGCAGCTGACGGTCATTGGCTAAACACTGTTTAATCCTATCAACTTTGTTGATAGTTGTGGTAGAAGCTGCGGATAACATGAATTATTATTTTTTTTAATGATGATGCTTGCAGTTTATCTCTTATTACTGAATATTTATGGTCTAATTCTGTGTTTTTAAAATCAAAATTTTATTGTATTTGAAATTAATAATTGAAAATATCTTTTGAAAAATTGGTATTGTTTTTTCACTTCTAAATAGAAAATGTTGGAAATAAAATGTGAAAGGAAAGCAAGATTTTACTCTGAATTGAATTGTATAAACTCTTACAGATCGAAGTAATGAAAGGAAATGTAAAGTCACGTCTTCAGATATTTTATCAAGAATTGGAAAAATTTAAAGCTCGTTGGGACCAACTAAAGCCTGGTGATGATATTATTGAAACTGGCCAGCAAAACGTTCTTGATACAAGTGCCAAGTTAATAAAAGAGAAAAAAATTGAATTTGATGATCTTGAAGTCATAAGGAAAAAGCTAGTGTAGGTTTTTTAAAATTGGTTGTAGTCATTTTGATTTATACTTGTACATATGTTAAGCCAGTGATGTTCTTATACATGTTTATCTTAATGTTTTTCCTTATAAACTTCTGTAGTTTTCTAAACAAAACTAGTAAGTGCTCATGGTGCTGCATTCTTAGGAGTCATGGCTGGGTTCTGTCAGGATATTAAAAGCAAATTTCTCCTTAGGCCTAGAAGCATAACAGAAAATTAAATTGAAAAAGTTAAATTAGGGAGTTGGAATACTTGCTTTCTGTGATTTCATTGTATTTAAAAATGGGGTATAAAAAGTTAATGAAAATTGCTTTCAGAGACTCTGAGGGGGAAAAAAAATGAACCTAGCAAAATAATGAATTCAAGAAAAAAATGGTTTTATGTTAAAATAAGGTATTAAGTTTATTTTATTTTTTTTAAAGATTTTATTTGAGAGAGCGCACCTGCGAGTTGTGGGGAGGGGTTGGGGCAGAGGGAGAAGCTGACTCCCTGCTGATGCAGGACTCCATCCCAGGATCCTGGGATCATGACTTAGGCTGAAGGCAGACACTTAATACCTTCTGAGTACCTGGGTAGCTTAGTGGGTTAAGCTTAAGCGTTATTTTAGGTTTGGTCTGTTAAGGCAAATGCATTCATGAGGTAATTGTCTTAATGGGGGAGTGAAGGGTTTAGTATTATTTATTAAATGGTGTTATACCCATTAGATGAAGGATATCTTATATTCTAGAATCTAACCCTTGGATAGTAATATTAATGTTTTCTCAGTTAATTCACGAATATATATAATTCTGATTATTTTTATATGACGTATATGATGCATTTATGTTACCAACTCCACTTTGACTCCTTTAGAAAAATGCACATTTATGAATTTAAAGAGGTGATACTTAAATAGTTACAGTAAAATTCTCATGCGGTCACTCTCCCACTGTCTGCCCCACTGTCAGGTATATGGGCACAGACAGGCAATGCAGTTAAATAAAGTTGATATGTAATAGTTTTTAAAAATATCTATTGCTATTTCACTGTGTTTCTATAGTGATGATTGCCATCATTTTGGACTAGAAGAGCCCAACTTCTCCTTGGCATACAGCATCTCCAAGGACATTGAGAGCTGTGCACAGATTTGGGTGCTTTATGAAGAGTTTCAGCAGGGCCTTCAGGAAATGGCCAGTGAAGACTGGATTACTTTTCGGTTTGGCTCATAAACACTGTTTAGATTCTTATGCTTTGGTAGTGTGTTTGGAGATGTACATTTTAAGACGTCCCTGGTGTTTTACAGGACTAAGATATATCTGTTGGAGGAGTTCTTGATGACTTGGCATGACAGGTTAAGGAAAGTGGAAGAACATTCGTCTATGACTGTGAAATTGCAATCGGAAGTTGACAGATACAAAGTAAGACCCTGGTGCTTGTGCTGCTATGCCAGAGTAATGTTTGGGTCTTCCATGCATCTTTTAATTGTGTAGCCCAGTGAGCTGGATTTTTGTTTTTGTTTTTTAATGATTCCATTACATTCAAAAGATAGGAAATACAGAGTAAACCATAGAAATTATTGATATTTCTGCTATTCTTTTGAAAAGTTTTAACTAACAAATTTTTGCTTAACATTACAAATTGGAGTGTTTATACCTAGTGCTACTGGTACTACCAAACTGCTAGTGCAATTTAGGATATGGGTCATTTAGTGTATTTAGGATATAGGTTGTATCCTAAATAGTAAAAATAGAAATATTTTAGGTCATGTTTTAAAATAGATCAAACTACAAAGGGATATTTGCATGTATCCACAGCAATGTGTAACAAAAAATTTTATGCAAATCTATTTGAAAATTTGATTTCAAGGTTATTAAAAAAGATAATAGAGCAATCAATATTTTTATAGCTAATCATAAAACAGCAATTTGCATTTTGATAATATATGTTCATGTCTGTATCTGTCTTTTTTAACAGACTGTAATACCTATTTTGAAGTATGTGAGAGGGGAGCATCTTTCCCCAGATCACTGGCTTGATCTTTTTCGTCTGCTTGGCCTCCCTCGGGGAACTAGCCTGGAAAAACTGCTGTTTGGTGATCTCCTCAGAGTAGCGGATACAATTGTTGCCAAAGCATCAGACCTTAAAGTAAGAATCACTCTTATAAATATCTCCTGGGCAGCCCGGGTGGCTCAGCGGTTTAGCACCGCCTTCAGTCCAGGGTGTGGTCCCCCAAAACCAAACTATTTTTGTGTTTTGTGATGGATTCTTAATTTTTTTTTTCTTTTTTAGAGTAAAAAGCATATGGCAGAACTGTATATATATTTTGACTATGTGAACCTGGATGCTTAGTATCTGATACCTCTTGATATATTAGTAATTCTCTTGAGTTACATGTAAAATATATTCACTTATTAGTTTTTCCTTATTGTGAAAACACAAAAATACGTCTTATGAACTGGTGTTTTGTGATTTATGTATATCATAATGTTGAAATAATATGGATATTTTGTGTTAATTAGGATTTAAATAGTCGGGCACAAGGTGAAGTTACAAT
Organism: Canis lupus dingo; assembly: GCF_003254725.2. Lineage (NCBI taxonomy): Eukaryota > Metazoa > Chordata > Mammalia > Carnivora > Canidae > Canis > Canis lupus. The sequence continues at coordinate 28,718,447 of NC_064247.1, read as the reverse complement.
CAGAGAAGCTTTACGTGAACTTGATCTTTGGGGAGTTGGAGCAGTATTTACCTTGATTGATTATGAAGACAGCCAAAGTCGAACTATCAAACTGATTAAAGACTGGAAAGACATAGTAAATCAAGTTGGAGATAATAGATGTCTTCTTCAATCCTTAAAGGATTCTCCTTATTATAAAGGGTTTGAAGATAAAGTGTCAATTTGGGAAAGAAAACTTGCAGAATTAGATGAATACCTACAGAATTTAAACCACATTCAGAGGAAGTGGGTGTATCTGGAACCCATTTTTGGCCGTGGAGCATTGCCGAAAGAACAGATGCGCTTCAACAGAGTTGATGAGGATTTCAGGTAAGCCCAGCGACATCAGACATCCACGTGTGTGGCAGTTTTTTCTTGCATGTCAGGAGGTGCTGAACACGAGCTGTGTAAGTTTACATTATTGGTATTGTCTGTTGGATCCTTCTAAGGAGCTGTTTTCTCTCATTCAGCCATTTACTTCTGAACCAAATTGATTTCTGTCTCTACTTCACAACCTGATGTTAGTTAACAATGATCCTATTGTGATATGAGGGTGATGATAGTAATACTCGGTCTGTACCTGCTATTCCTGAGGTCACCCATTCCTTTCCTGTTGTAGTTTGATGGACATTTTTCACGCCTCATCTTAGTTTGCTTCTGATTAGTATTTACAGAGTTCAGCATTTCTTGTTGGAGAGTCTCTTCCCTTGGCTTTTGAAGGTAGTGTCCCTTGGCCTTCTGCTCAAGTTCCTGGTGCTCAGACCTCCCTCAGCATTTAGGTTTGGGCACTCCCCTGGTGTCAGCCTCTGGTTCTTGTCTCATTATGGGGATGTGTGTGGGTGATCGTGGCTGCCTCTTTGTTCTTTTCCACCTGCTGTGGCCTCTTAGCCCATCTTTCTCTTCTGAGCTCCAAATATACTGAGTATCGTCAACGAGTACAAACTAGATTCACGAGTCCATCTCATTACATGAATCTCTTCTCTTTCCCATTCCTTTCTCAGTAACTGGTACTGCCTAACTAATTGCTCAAAGCAGGAGTGTGGTGGATATTTGACCTCCCCTGATGCCTCCAAATCCATGAAGTTACCACAGTGGTTGATTCTAATCTACTTGATCTATTTGAGTCTATCTTTTCTGTCTTTCCTCTTGCCTTTACTCTGAGGTTCAGTGCTTGTCATTCACTCGGACCACGGCCCGATCCTTTGGCTGGCACTCATCTTCTCCAGTAAGCTGCATTCACAGTGGCTGGGGTGGTCTATTACAGTGAAGTTTCATTGCTTCTTTTTGTTATTTCCTTAGGTCAGGGTGCAGAGAGGTTTCCTGGTTTCCTATTGATCCAGGGATCAAACCTTGTTTGCTCCTTGTCCACTTCTGCAGCCTTTTTTTTTTTTTTTGTGCTGCTGTTTGCTTCATGGACTCCTCCTCTCCTGCTCACTGACGTTTGCTTTTACTCACTGTCCAGATCGCAGCGTTAATCACTTTCTCAAGTAATAGGTTAAGGGTTGCTCAAGCTGCTTTAAAATACTTTGTGCTTTTCCTCCTTAGCATTTCTCATAATTTTATTTAAAAATTTGAGTAAATATTTAATATCTTTCTCTGTCACTGGATCATTATTTTTTAAGCATTTTTAGAAGCATAATGTTTTGCTGTTATAATAGTGTTACCTCTAGTTCTAAGCAGGCAGAAAAATAAATGTCTCAATATTTCTCTTTCTGCTACAATCTGGTAAAATAGAGGTAAAACTTTTTTTTTTCTTCTGTAGGTCAATAATGGCTGATATCAAGAAAGACAGTAGAGTTACAATGTTAACTACTCATGCAGGAATCAGAAATTCTCTGCTAACAATACTTGATCAGCTTCAAAGATGTCAGAAGTCATTAAATGAGTTTTTGGAGGTATGTTTTTTTAAAAAATACTTATATAATAAATTGTAAAGTCCTTTTACTATGTGACTTATTTGAAAAGATAAAGCTTGTCTTGTTTGTATCTGTATCAGGAGAAACGCTCAGCGTTCCCCAGGTTTTATTTCCTTGGTGACGATGACCTGCTGGAGGTCCTCGGCCAGTCAACGAGCCCAGCAGTGATTCAGTCTCACCTTAAGAAGCTGTTTGCTGGTAAGAGTTGACATTTCTCTGACACATGCCAGGGACAACATTGGGCTCCAAGGTAGCCTGTTGAACAGAGAGTGCATTGTACCGTCCAGAAGAATTCATAGCTTGGTGGAAGCAACTGCCTGCTAAATTGATGGACTTTCAATACTTCCTATGCTGGCCCAGCTGCCTCTGGGGAGCCCATTAGCTTCATCCTGGGGTATCTCGAAGGTAACATCTAAGGTGGGCTCTGAAGAACTTGTTAGTCTTTGCTAGGAGGAAGATGTGAGGGCAGAAGGAACTGGCCGTGGAGTGAGGGAGAACAGGCCTCTTCATGGTGGAGTGTAAAGTTTTCTGCATGACGTCCTCATGGAGGGTTAGCACTCTGCTATAAAAATAACGATGACTGTTTTCTCAGCGTGTGCCATTTGTTGGAAAACGGCTATATTTTTCAAATAAGTCAAATTTTCATCATCTACCATCAGGGATCTGCAGACTGCAGGCCTGACCTGGCTCACTGCCTGACTTTCTGACACAGTTTTGTTGGAACACAGCCATGCCTGTGTGTCTAGAGCTGCTCTCGTGCTCCTGCAGAGCTGAGTCATTGACATGGAGACCATATGGCCTGAAAAAGGCTAATGTATTGACTTTCTGGTGCTTTACACGTATTTACTAGCCATTCTATGTAGTTTTCGGGTCCTTTGTAGCTGTGATTTGGGCTGTGGGAGGCAGCAGCGAGAGCTTTTAGGATCAGCAGGCTTGCATTCAAACTGCCTCCAGAATGGGAGAAGATATTTGCAAATGACGTATCAGATAAAGGGCTAGTTTCCAAGATCTATAAAGAACTTACTAAACTCAACGCCAAAGAAACAAATAATCCAATCATGAAATGGACAAAAGACATGAACAGAAATCTCACAGAGGAAGACATAGACATGGCCAACACGCACATGAGAAAATGCTCTGCATCACTTGCCATCAGGGAAATACAAATCAAAACCACAATGAGATACCACCTCACACCAGTCAGAATGGGGAAATTAACAAGGCAGGAAACCACAAATGTTGGAGAGGATGTGGAGAAAAGGGAACCCTCTTGCACTGGTGGTGGGAATGTGAAATGGTGCAGCCACTCTGGAAAACTGTGTGGAGGTTCCTCAAAGAGTTAAAAATAGACCTGCCCTACGACCCAGCAATTGCACTGTTGGGGATTGACTCCAAAGATACAGCTGCAATGAAACGCCAGGACACCTGCACCCCAATATTTATAGCAGCAATGTCCACAATAGCCAAACTGTGGAAGGAGCCTCGATGTCCAACGAAAGATGAATGGATAAAGATGATGTGGTTTATGTATACAACGGAATATTCCTCAGCCATTAGAAATGACAAATACCCACCATTTGCTTCGACGTGGATGGAACTGGAGGGTATTATGCTGAGTGAAATGAGTCAATCGGAGAAGGACAAACATTATATGGTCTCATTCATTTGGGGAATATAAATAATAGTGAAAGGGAATAGAAGGGAAGGGAGAAGAAATGGGTAGGAAATATCAGAAAGGGAGACAGAACATAAAGACTCCTAACTCTGGGAAATGAACTAGGGGTGGTGGAAGGAGAGGAGGGCGGGGGGTGGGGGTGAATGGGTGACGGGCACTGAGGGGGGCACTTGATGGGATGAGCACTGGGTGTTATTCTGTATGTTGGCAAATTGAACACCAAATTTATTAAAAAAAAAACACAAAAAACCAAAAACAAAAAAAAAACTGCCTCTGTAAGTCATTACTAATTTACCTCTCTGAAGTTTAGTTTCCTCCTTTAAATTGGGTATAATAACTTAAAGGATTTTTGTGAAGATCAAAATTGGATAGTGTATTAAAGTATTTTTGCATACCATAAAATGAAGTGCACATCTGGGGAAGGGAAATTCATCTGCTGTCCCCCTTCTTCCTGCCTTCTGTCTCATTAGGGGAATCATCAGTGTGTGTTGTGAGGCACTCATTTGTGTCTGGCCTTAGTTTTGCTCATCATCATGTTTTTGAGGTACCTACAACTACATTTTATGCCAATACTACTCTTGCTGAGTAGTATTCTGTTGTTTGAATAGACCAGTGTATTCACTCACCTGTTGTTGGGCATTTGGGTTGTTTTCAATTTTTGACTAGGAAAAACTATTCTGTTGTATAGGAGAATTAACATAATTCTGATATGTTATAGTATGTATTATGAGGTACATATTGTACACTGTGGGAACTCTGTATCTTATTTAATAATTACATCTTCAATCTTTTTGTATTTTAATTTTTCTCTTATGTTATAGGTATTAACAGTGTGTGCTTTGATGAAGAATCAAAACATATAACTGCAATGAAGTCTTTAGAGGGAGAAGTTGTACCTTTTAAAAATAAAATTCTTCTGTCTAATAATGTAGAGGTAAGTGATTCTTTTTTCAGGTATGAAAATAAAAAGAATGAACTGTATGAACTTTGTATCAAAAACAATTTAGTAAATTTTTAGGGTTAACTTAGGCCTTTTAGGAAACTGCTCATATCTTAAAATGATCTGTTAGGTTCAGGATGATTTTATATTGAAGAGATTGTGGATTTTTAGTCTTTGGAAGGCAACATGTAATTATGAAAAGAACCTTTGCTTTGGAATTGTAAAGCCTAGATATTAATCTCAGCTCCTCAACTTATTAGCTATATGACTTAGAATCACAGCTTTCTTATCTGTAAAATATCCAATTTACTGCCCATCTTACTGTCTATTGCAAAGTCTGTCTATGGAAGATGAAATGAGATGACTGCCTTTAAGTGCATTAGATAGTGTTTGGGGCATATGTGTTCAATAGGTACTTGTATAAAATGGTTCATATCAGGAGATGGAATTATAATTTCTTATTGACTCTCATACTCTCAAAATGTGTTGTGTATGATTTTATATAAGATGATTTAGGTGAACAAGTAAGTTTACAACTAATGCATTTATAGGGCTGCTATTGATTATTTGGTCCTGGAGCCTTGGAAATGATCCATCAAAGACCTAAAACAACTGTACAGTTACAGCCAGACAGCAAGAGATTGTATTGCACTGAAGTGTAATTTTCACATACCAGAATGATCTTCCAGCCAACAGTTGGGGCCCATGCCTTATCATACACGTATCTATACAATTTAGCAAAATTTCTGTTCCTTGATAGGCCTCATCATTTTATTAGAAGTTCATCACCTAAGTCAGGTGATTGAAAACACAAATTTATTAAGTAGCTTCTATGTTTGTGTTTGGTGAAGAGTTTGATTGTTTTGTTGTTGTTTGCGTTTCTTGTGGTTTTGTTGGGACCAGATGAGGGGAGAGAGGAAGAGCATAGGTTTTGGCAGTTGGTCTGGAGCAGCTTTGCCAGCAGAGGAAAATTGGAAGCTGGCTGGGATTAGTAGAGCAGGTGTCTGTGGCCTTGCTCAGAAAGGTTCTTATTGCCTTACCTCCCTGGCTTTTGAGCTAGGTAGTTGAAGTTCGTGTTGTTTGTATACTGGAAAGTGCTCTAAAGGTGAAAAAGTCTAGAACTTAGAGTTTAAATTATGATGAAAAGCTATTTAACGTTGTAGGTTTTGCACTTATATTTTATTGCATATCTAGAGTCTTTTAAAATTCTGATTAATAAATATTCATTGCTATTTTTATCAGTTATTGTTATTATGTTAACTTCAGTTAACTTTATTATTTTATCTATAATAAAGTGAAAAATGTATTATTTTGACCTTGAAACAAAATTAAAGATGCATCTTAGCTCCCCAAATAATAGAACTCACCCTAATAAAGCAATCCCTTCTTGCTTTGAGGCTTTCTGAATGTGAGCTCACCAGGATAGCATGAGCCCAGAGACTGAGCCAGTCACTGTGACTCTGATTCATCAGCCTGGCTATCTATTTGATTTCTTATAATGTTGAAATGAAGGATCTCTTTACTCGTATCATATTCATTTGTAGAGATGATGACAGTGATAGCTAACTATACATTTATGAATTTTCACACTTAACCATCACCCCAAGAGGTGAAAAAGTTGTGTTCCTCAAATTATTTAAATCCTTTATATATTTATTTTTAAATATTTTATTTATTTGACAGAGAGAGCATGAACAAGGGGAGATACAGAGGGAGAGGGAGAAACAGACTCCCTGCTGAGCAGGGAGTCCAATATAGGGCTGGATCCCAGGATCCTGAGATCATGACCTCAGCCAAAGGCAGACGCTTCACCAACTGAACCACCAAGGTGCCCCTAAGTCCTTCATTAATAAAATACATTGCTGTATGTCATATAACACATTTTGGGAGTAGGAGAGTCAATAAGAAATTATAATCCCATCTCTTGAAATCAGTGGAGTCAGTCCATAGTGTTGATTTGTTTTATAACTTATGTATAGTAGTATTTTTATTTTTAAAGATTTATTTTGAGAGATAGAGGGAGAGCACGTGATTGGGTGGGAGAGGCAGAGGGAGAGAATCACAGACTCCTACTGAGTGACGAGCCTATGCGAGGTTCCATCTCACAACCCACGAGATTATGACCTGAGCCAGAAACAAGAGTCAGATGCTTAACTGAGCCCTTCATGTGCCCTTTGTGTATATTATTTTTCATTTTATTTTCAGACCTGGTTAAATGATTTAGCCTTGGAAATGAAGCAAACGTTGAAACAGTTGTTGTTAGAATGTGTTACTGCTGGACGAAGTTGTCAGGGTTCCATCGACCCCTCATTATTCCCTTCACAGGTAAGAGGGCTTATATCTGGAATGTAGGTAGGCCTGGTTCTGTGGGAAGATCCCTGACCTGGAGGCAGGCAGGCTCAGACAGCTGGCATCTTGGTTCTCTCTCTGATTAGCATTTAATACTGACCAAGTGCTTAGCTTCTGGGTCTCTGTTCCTGCAACTGTTGTAAAATGTGGTGGAAGGACAGCACGATAGTGAAATTCTCTTCTATAGCTCTGTGAGTTTGCTGTAATTTAGATGCTTTCAAGGGAAGGCATCTGAGATGAAGGTCACTCAGGCCAGTGAGGGATGAAAGGGGGGGCTTCCTGTTCTACATAAGTGCATGCTTGGTGGGAAGTCTGGGGACCTGCATTCCCATGCCTCCCTCTTGAGAGTCCTGGAGCCCACAAGAGGTTGGTGCTGGCAGGAGGTTAGCAGGATGTAGAGGCAGGGCACTGACCTGGGAGGGGGCAGGGAAGCTGAGGACTAGTTTGCACAGTGGGGTATGGACTTCCCGCAGCTCAGCGTTCATGGAACCCACACCAGAAACACCCTACTGTGGATGCATAGCTTACAGAATGTGTTCCAGATGTCACCCAAGTGTAGTGGTCAGACTTGTGTTAAGTATCCTGCCTTGTTTGGGATTTGTTTCGCTGCTGGTTGAGGTAATGGACATCAGGGACATAGGTTCTTAGGGATTGTAAAGGCAGGCCTTTGAGGTGTTCTGTGATCTCTCACAGGAAGATCTACTTGACTGCTCGAGGTTATATGCTTTCCAGATTAAACCATTCAGTAGCTATTGGAACAAGTCTTATATTGGTTCTTTTAAAGCTTGAGAAGTTAGAACACTTTAATATTTTAGTTTCTTAGCCATTGTATTATTCATATCATTTGCATCTTCTAGCATTTTGAATCAAACTATGTTTTAAAAATTCTTGTTAAGCTCCTAAAGAAATGAGGAGTAATCATCAATGCACAATAATGCCATTGCAGTCAGAGGTAAGCTGCTTTATTACTTCTGGAAATGTTCCCTATTCCTGTCAACTTCCAGGTAGGATTTCAGTGAACTTAGAACAAAAGACAAAATATTACAAAATGTCCAGAGGGAAGTATTGCAGAGCGATTGACTGGGGAAAGGACAGTTGTATCAGGAGTTGCATGTGGAGCTACAGGCAGTGGAGGGAAGCTGCTGGATCTGAGCCCTGCAACCAACCTTGGGACCTGCAAGCAGCTAGCTGAAATCAGGGACTACAGAACATAGCAGTAGTTCATTGTCTCCATAAAAACATGAACTGGGATCCCTGGGTGGCGCAGCGGTTTGGCGCCTGCCTTTGGCCCAGGGCGTGATCCTGGAGACCCTGGGATCGAGTCCCACGTCGGGCTCCCGGTGCATGGAGCCTGCTTCTCCCTCTGCCTGTGTCTCTGCCTCTCGCTCTCTCTCTCTCTCTCTCTCTCTCTGTGACTATCATAAATAAATAAAAATTAAAAAAAAAAACATGAACTATGAAAAGTAGGAGTAGTTCATTGTCAACCAAAACAGAGTTCTAGTGTCTTAGCAGTTAATGCTAAGAAAAATTATCTCAGGAGCGTTCATGTAAGGGGACTGAAAAGTATCCCTGGCTGCATGAACATCTGGTGCAAGTTATTGCTGACTGTTCATTCAGGATTCTAGAGGCAGGTTTGTAAGGACCAGAATAATGTAGAAAAAGAACTTTCTCATCTGGGAATGAGATAGCATACTGAATGGAAAGAGACTGACAGATCTTGGTTCAGATCTGCTTTTGTCCGTATACTCTGAGCAATTCTTGTAGGCACCTAGTTAAGAAGCTATAGTGGTATGTTCATTGCCAACTTATTTTAAAATGTTAAATTGTAAAATGTTTGCAAAGCACTGTTAATGACTGCTGGATTTTAGGTTAATTTTAGGTTAATAATATTAGCACCTGACCAGAAATTATAATGGTAGTGTGACTTGAGAATTAACCAGAATGTATTTTGACTACTGTTTCTGTTAGCCTCTCACAGAAATTGTATAGCAGACTGTTAAAAACTGAGATTATCAATGTGCATTTATAATGTAGAAATCCAGTAGTATTGCCTGAAAGGACACTCACACATAAGAGTATTAGTTTGGAGGTAGCAAGTGAACATTTTGATCTGAAAATTAAAGAGCAAAAGTTTTTTTTTTTTTTTTAAAAAGCAGAGAGATGGATCTGCTTAAATGCTTCCCATATACTTGATGAAAGAGACTGGCGAATTTGTCCCACAAATTATGGGAGATGACTTTGCCTTGGAAAGAGTTTCTCTTACTTTAAAGAAAATTTAATGCTACTTTATACAATGATATACATACAGTGTTTTTGATAATATATTAATACAATGTCTTAAGTTAGATCAAGACAGCAGCTTAGCCTGCTGTGCAAAGTTATAAAATATGTACAAAGATAACTAATTAATCTGATAAGTAGAGGCATTTGATGATATTCATCTGGCTGCTGAAAAATACATATCAGAAAAAACCTATCCCATAGTAATTGATCAGTAGGTTTAGTAGTTTTATATGATTATGTCTTTAGTTTTCTTTTTTTTTTTTTAAGATTTATTTATTCATGAGAAACACACAGAGGGAGAAGCAGGCTCCCCATGGTGAGCTTGATGCCAGACTTGATCGCAGGATCATGACCCGAGCCAAAGGCAGACGCTCAACTACTGAGCCACCCAGGCATGCCCCTTGTGTCTTTAGTTTAAAGGAGGATATTGGTTTTCCGCATTCATCTAAGAACTCTATTAAACTATTTTTTTAAAGATTTTATTTATTTATTCATGAGACACACACAGAGAGAGAGAGAGAGAGAGAGAGAGGCAGAGACACAGGCGGAGGGAGGAGCAGGCTCCATGCAGGGAGCCTGATGTGGGACTCAGTCCCAGGACCCCAAGATCATACCCTGGGCTGAAGGCAGGTACTAAACCGCTGAGCCACCCGGGCTGCCCTATTAAAGTATTTTATAAGTTTTTAAAGGCTAGTGTTTATATGTGTAATGGCTTTATCAGTAACTGTGCTAGATTGGTACTATATTAGAAAGCCTTTCAAGCAGTGTTAACATTTCATGTTTTATGTAAATATGAGAATATCGCTCCTTAACTAAAGCTAGTTTCTGTTTATGGGCATTAGACTGAAGGATTAAGACAGAGCTTAATTTAAGATAAAATTGGAATTTTGAAATTTTAGACTTCAGTGGTATCCTAAGATTATTTTGGAATGCTAGAATATTACCCTTTTACTAAATAGAGTACATCATATGCTGATACCTTTGCATTCTTGAAAAGCCATTTATAAAGAAGAGAGTCAGGAGGAGAAAGTACAAAGCCTCTTAGGTTACAGTGAGCTTGGTGGGATCTAGAATCAGAAACTAGATGTGGAGGCGAGTAGTATGAGATGAGTTCTTAGTAAGCTTGGCTGTACCACATACTCTGATAGAGATCCAGTACACAACTCGAAATCTAGAAAAAGGTATCTTTCCTTAAGTTTATGAACAATTTTTAGTAAATTTACCTTTTAAAAATAACTTTTTTCTTTATTCATTAGATACTATGTTTGGCAGAGCAGATTAAATTCACTGAAGATGTAGAAAATGCTATCAAAGACCATAGTCTTCATCAGATTGAAACACAGCTGGTGACGAAGCTAGAGTACTATACCAGCATTGATACAAGTTCTGAGGATCCAGGGAACACTGGTATGAAAAACGTTCTCTTTTCTGCTTGCTTTGGGATTATTTGAATTTTTTCTTGTTATTCTGTCTTAATTTACCTATGTATTTTGACTATATCAACCAGTTACCTATTTCGGAGGTTAGCTTAGGAATTACAATATGCCTGCTTTTATATTGTACTTAGAATCAGTAATTTATTACTTTAGACAAATGTAGACATGCTACCACCGTACAGGTTTCTTTATCCTCTTCTATGTAGCTGCTGTCTTCTATGTCACACTTAAATGCACTGAAAACTCTGAGATTGCATTTTTGCCTTCAGCCATCAAACATAATTTAATGGGCTTGTGAGGAGCAGTCTGCTCTGTTTACCTGGATGCTTACCATTTCTGTTCCCCTTCATTTTGATGCTCCCACTTCCCTGCTGTTTGTTGGAAGAACGTCCTAAAGTGCTGCTTTTTTTTTTTTTTTTTTAAAGACTTTATTTGAGAGAGAGAGAATGAGTAGTGGGGAGGGACAGAGAGGGAAGGAGGAGCAGACTTCCTGCTGAGTGGGGAGCCTGATAGAGGGCTCCTTCCATCCCAGGATCCTGAGATCATGACCTTAGCTGAAGGCAGAAGCTTCACCGACTGCGCACCCCAGGTGCCTCCAGCACTTCTTTTAGAGCCGGGTTGCTGACTGTGAATTCCTTCCTACAGGTTGCCTTCATCTGAGAATGTCTTTATTTCCCCTTCACTGTCTTAAGTATGTTTTTGGTTCTTTGTATATCGGATGATGTGGGAGTGTATCTTGGACATTTTGAATATTGTATTATGAGTATTGGGTCTTGTTTAAATCCTTCCAATAATGTTGATGTTTTCTGTTAGCACTTGATCCTGTTGGGTTCCGGCTTCAGGTTCCAGCCAGCCTTCCTGGGTTGTGGTTCTGGTGTCAGTTCTCTTGTAAAAGTCATTGAGTAATGTGCAGGATTGTCAAGGTTACACCACTGATTACATTTCAGTAATATAATGAAATCCCCTTCACGTGTGTGCCATCTAGTGGCCAGCTCTCAGAGTCTTTGGTTTGATGGTAGGTGGAAAGCTTCAAGGCTTAAGGAGGGGAGCCCAGGGAGGGAGAGCCCTTTGTGCCCATGCTCCTTCCAGGAGGCTGGAGTTTGCTTGGGTTCCTGTCCTGCTCTCCTGGCCAGAATGCTGCCTCTCATGGGCTCTACTCTCATGCTTGCTTTCCATGCTGGTGCCTGTGTCTCGGACTGGCTGATGGGAGAGAGCGGGCAGGGTTTGTCCTACCCTCTTGGGACCCCAGGGTCTCTGATTGCAGAGGAAGGTTCACTTCCCTCTGGGTTTTAGGCACCTCTGGGTCTCTCCTGCTGAAGCTGTGGCTCCCAGGAGTCTCCTTTTCTGCTCCTCACACCTGAGCTATGGGCCTCACCAGGAGCTGACTGCATGGGTCTGGCCATCCAGCTGCACAGACTCCCACTCTAGGGAACAGGAGAACAAAAACAGAACAAGGGGGCACTTCTCATTCAGATCTTCCCCAACTTGCCTGATATTTTTGCTTGCCAGACTCCTAAATAACACTCAAGTACATGTGGTCCATGTTTTACACTTGCGTTCGGGGAGAAACAGGCTGCAGGAACTGGAACCCTTCTCTCACTGAATTTTGATGCTTTCATTTTCATACTCAAAATTCTTATTTCCTACCAGTGGATTTGACATATTTTGATTTGTATGATTTATATTACTGTATAATTCAAATGTATTATGAAATTACCATTTAAATACATTAAAAAATCTGTGCATATATAATAAATAAGTCCCAAGCTAACATTTTCTCCAAATATTTTAATTTGCATACAGAGTCTGGCATTCTGGAACTTAAGCTCAAAGCACTGATTCTTGATATTATTCATAATATTGATGTGGTGAAGCAGCTAAACCAAGTTCAGGTTCATACAACTGATGACTGGACCTGGAAAAAACAAGTCCGATTTTATATGAAAAGTGATCACACATGTTATGTACAAATGGTGGATTCTGAACTTCAGTATACTTATGAGTATCAGGTAGGATTGGTAGCAAAAGTGTTTTATTTTTTCCAGTTGAAATTATTTATTTTAAAGGAAATTTGCTATTGGTTGACAGAATTATTTTTATTTTAGTTGTAACTTTTAAGAACTTTTTTTCTGTGTGACTGTCTTCTGTTTTATCATAACTAAGAAGATGTTATATCAGAGAAATACTTATAGAAAGTTACAACAGTGACAGTATTGTACTGAATTCTGTGAATGTTCCTTTTTTTAGAGTAATGTTTAATGCAGCTCTCTGTGATCCAGGGAGAATGGAATACGGCTGCTGTCTGGCCCATGCCTCCTCACTCATGGTCAAGCTTGGTACCACTGCAACCACGCCCAAAGATGCTTGCTTAATGTTCTCAGTTGCGAGATGAGACTTTTCAAACAAATAACCTAGCTCATGTAACCTGTTTTAAAAAAATTCTGACTGCATCCTCTGTGCCTTGTCCCATCATAATGAGTCAGTCATCAGAATGTTAGACGATTATGTTGATAAAGTGTATTTTGAGACCCAAATCTGTCTACCTAAATTAAGGAAAAACTATTAACTGTAGCTGGAATTGGAGTCTATTTTCCCTAAAACTTGTAAATTCAAATAGTTCTCAAAATTTCTATTAATTTCATAAGGAATTTTTTCAAAATAATTACATTTGAGTCTCTAAAATGGTTCTGATATATAAAGATCATAAGATGCAGGAAATTAATTTACGTGAATTTTTAAATACAAGATTGTTGTATAAGATAGTTTTGGATTTCTTAGCCTTAGTAGCACATCTTTGTACCATTATTAAGAACTTGAGAGACTATTTGGAAAACCTTACGATATGTCAGTTGAGGACGGAGTAAACTACATGCTTGGTGTTAACAAAGTTTAATTTCAGTTTGTGCTTTAACAAGTTTCTTCCACTAAAAACATATTGTAGATATTTTTCTGGTTAACAGCTTTAACTTTTTTGTTGCCTTTTTAGCTTTTTAAATAGCCGCACAGCCACATGTTTGTGAGGTTGAATAAAGCACAAATATTGAAACTTTATGTTCCCCTCATGTAGGGCAATGCTCCCAAGCTGGTTTACACGCCGCTGACAGACAAGTGCTACCTGACTCTTACGCAAGCCATGAAGATGGGCCTCGGGGGGAACCCTTATGGGCCAGCTGGAACCGGGAAAACTGAATCTGTGAAGGCCTTAGGCGGACTTCTGGGAAGACAAGTTCTAGTTTTTAACTGTGATGAGGTAGAATGCGTAATTATCAACTATGTAATCGTGTGTGAGTTGAGTTTAGATTAGGATTTGTGTACTTAAAATTGAAATACCCTATTTCAAAGTCACATTATTTTTGAATCACTTGAAAACAGAATTTGTTTTATTTGAACAGTGAGATGGAGAGATGTTGCAGAGAGGATAGTCTCAGAACTTTTCTAAAGGGAACTAGTGCAAATAATTTTGAATACAGAATGGAGGATTATATTAGAGGGTAGAAATTTTTTTTTTTTAAATTAGTTTCAGAGGTAGAGGCCAGTGATTTATCATTTGTGTGTAACACCCAGTGTTACTCACATCATGTGCCTGTCCCCTTATTACCCTGTCTCCCCTCCCACCTGCCCTCCAACGACCCTCAGTTTGTTTCCCAGAGTTCACTCGTATGTGGAATTTAAGAAACAAATGAACATAGGGGAAGGGAAGGAAAATGTTTTTTTAGTAAGGAGAACAGTGAACAGAAAAGAGAAAAAAAATTCATTTTGCAATTATCATTTTCTAAACATTTTGTGTCGAATGTGTATTTCAACTTAAAGAATAACTAAAACAAAATCTCGTATCTATTTAGTTCTGTGTACTGTTTTTTTTTTCTGTGTACTGTTTAGAACATTTTTACATCAATTATTTTGTTTATTCTTTGAAACCACTCTGCAGAGGGTAGCTATTTAATCTGTACTTAAAAGAGAGCAAAAGAGGTAGAGATGGGTGAAATTACCTTATCTGTAAATGTCAAAGTATTAATTTATTATTAGGGATCTTAATTATTTTTTAACGGATTTAATTTTTGCTGTTATTTTTTAGGGCATTGATGTGAAATCAATGGGACGAATTTTTGTTGGTTTAGTGAAGTGTGGGGCCTGGGGCTGTTTTGATGAATTCAATAGACTGGAAGAATCTGTATTGTCAGCAGTGTCTATGCAGATCCAGACAATTCAGGATGCTTTGAAGAATCATAGAACTGTGTGTGAACTGCTTGGCAAGGAGGTACGGAATATGTTGGGAATTGAAAAAATTCAGATATGTTTTACAACTTTGCATTCCTCAGGCAAATACTTGGTATTTTTCCTGGCACCCCTATGTGTGACCTCTGTGTTCAGCCTTTGTACCTGTGAATTGTCTAAAGTTTCTCACCCAGTTTTGGTCTGACTTTACCGTTCACCATCAGACTTTCAGTACTGAATAATTCATTTATAATGACAGCTGCTAACCTGTCCTGGGCACTTACTCTGTGCTGGCTGCTTCCGGGGATTGTCTCGCTGGTACTCATGATCTTTCGATGTAGGTACTGTTGTGTTTTCCACTTTGTAGATAAGGAAAGCAGAATAAGTAGTGGGCTGGGAACTGAACTGGGTTGGTTCCATTCTGAAGGTTGTGTTTTTGATCACTGTTCTGTATGAGTCTGACAACATGAGTACTTAACTGTGTTTCTGGTCCTTCCTTTTCCTCATCAGAGATACGTACCCATATCATGAGAACTTGAACTTATTTGTAGAAAGTGTAGGCTTCCCTATAGAAGGTATCATGTTGAAAACACTGAAAGTTAAAAGAAGTGTGAAACGATCTTCTAATCCATAATAGCGTTTTCACAGGATAGGTTTTTCAGGGGAGGGCAGGGAAGTAAGATCAATTATGAATTATTAACCTGTTACTTACATGATGCTTAACCTCTTTATAAAGAAAAGAGAAACTGATAAGCTTTTACTTTTCTGCCATCAACATTAACTTTTCTTATACACTGAGGTTTTCCCTCCTTTCCTCCTCTGACAAGGGAGGGGTTTTTTCTCCAAGTCAGCACTAAGCTTTCTGCTTCTGCTCTGAGATCTCCTCCCAGGGACCTTGTCTTTGTTAGGCCCTCTGTTACAGTTTCAGCCTTTTCTACCTGTTCTTCATTGGCTTTTAAATGTAATCACATCTTTTCCTTTTTAATGACATATGACGTCAGATGAAATAATATTATAATATTTGGTATAATTAAAACATAAACAAACCTTCCCTTCACTTGTCTTTCCAGCCACTTCTCTTTCTCCTTTCTTCCCTTTATAGTCAGATTTTTTTTCTTCTTTTTTCTTTTTTCTTTTTTTCTCTAGGTACTTAATTGCACACTCTGACTTGGCTCAAAGTGTGCTGTTGAAAGTGCTCCTATTGGGTGCTCTTGTGATGGTCTGCTCTTCCTGTTAAAGCATTAATCACACTGAGCTTGCCTGTAGACTGGAAGCTCCAGAAGAGCATAAATTCTTAGTGACTTCGGGTCACAGTTGCGTTGTCTCTGTGTACCCAGCAAAGAGCCTGATACATGGAGGCATTTTGTAAGCACAGACAGAAATAGATGCTCAAAATTCCTGCCTTGTAGGACTGATATAAGGGACCTTTGTAAATATTGTTCCTAAGGGAGTTATTGTATATTCAGTAGGGAGATGCATAGCTCGTTAGCAGTTATCTTTTGTCAAGGTATAAGATTTGTGTGTAGAAATATGTACAGTAAAATATATATTGTCTATTATCTGTTAAAATATTTATCTACAGTTAAAATATATGCTGCCTATATTTCAAATTAACATTTCAGGTAGAAATAAATTCCAATTCTGGAATTTTTATCACTATGAATCCTGCTGGAAAAGGTTATGGAGGAAGACAAAAGTTGCCTGACAATCTGAAACAGCTTTTCCGGCCAGTAGCCATGTCTCGTCCAGACAATGAGCTTATTGCAGAAGTTATTCTGTATTCAGAAGGCTTCAAAGATGCCAAAGTCTTGGGCAGAAAATTGGTAGCTATCTTCAATCTATCCAGGTGAGTTTTCCTCTCTTAAATATACTTATGTTTTTGGTTCCAATGATTGTTTATGGATTACTGACCTATTTACCTGTTCAGTGATTTTCATATTGGGGATTATATTGTACTTAAGGTATTGATAGGGAAGATCTTAGTTTGAGTAATAAAACATCTGACTCAGAACGATTTATCTTCCTTAAATGCTATTAATTTGATCTCCCTTTTTTCTGCAAAGTATTTTTATTGAGGTGCTCCAGCTAAATGATGTTAATTGAAAGGATTTATCAGCAGGACCTTCAAAACCTCCTGTTCTTTGGAGGGAATCTTCCACGATTTTTCTTATGTCTTATTTCTAGTAATAGCAATGGACTGTTAGGTTCTTTTGGTTCTTTGGGTGATGTAGAATTCCGGTTCCTATTAAGAGCTGGTGAGAGCTGCAGTGCCAGAAACTGAAAGCCAGATGGATTGATAGAATAGTTGAGGGATAACAGGTGCTTGTCATTTAGTGTCTTCAGGAAGGTCATCAGCCAGGTCATGACAGTTAGCCCTGATCCTTGGGAGTCCTCTTTCTTCAGTGTTTTACTGGACAAATCATATTACATGATTGGGTCCTTTACAGGAATTAGTGAACTATCAACACTGCTTTCTATGTGTTTGTGGTTATATTCTGCATTTTAAGTAGAGTGATAAAAATAATTTCTGTCTGATGCTTTGCAATTTCCGTGTCTGTTTAAGGGAACTTTTGACGCCTCAGCAACATTATGACTGGGGTCTGCGAGCCTTGAAGACAGTTCTTAGAGGAAGTGGAGGCCTTCTTAGGCAGCTGAAGAAAACTGGCATGAAACAGAATGGTAGGATTTGTTATTCAGATACAATCTTGTTTTTTAAAATACACTTTAACTTAGAACAGGTTTAGATTTATAGAGAAGTTATAAATACAGATGGTGTTTGAATCCCTGGCCTTTAATTTCTCCTGTTGTTTACATCTTCTCTTAGAATGCTACATTTGTCACAGCTAGTGGACCAATATTGATGCTATGTTTAACTAAAGTCCGTACTCTATTCACATTTTCCCTGGTTCTTACCCAATGTCCTATCATAACTTTTACATGTGTGTTAAATACTAAACAGTTGTGATAGATAGAGGAATAGTGTAGCCTGCTCCTCCTCAATCTTTGGTGTTAATAGAAACATTAGATTTAGAAATAGAAAATAGAAACATTTCTCCATTAGAATCACCAAGAGCCTTATTAAAGCACCAATGTTGACCCTTGGGCCCCAGTTTCTATAGGTTCTGAAGCAGAGCCTGAGAGTGTCTTTCGTCTGAGAACAAGAGCCATAGAAATGTATAGGAATTTTCTCTTCCCAAGAGCTAGTATACCAAGCAAAATTACCCTTTAAAATTTTTTTTTAAGATTACAAAAAATACCCTTTAACTGTAGAATAATTTTAGATTTAAAGTTACAAAGATGGTATTCCCATTGTTTTCTCTTATTTGCTGCGGTACATTTGTCAAACCTAGGAAACTGAGGTTAATAGGTTAATATTACTATTAACCTCCAGACTTCATTTGGATTTCACCTGTTTTATCATTAATGGCCCATGTTCTGGTCTAGGATCAAGGCCAGGGTGCCTCATTGCATTTACTTGTGTGTCCATACTCTCCTGGGCTCTGTGACACTTTCTCAGTCCGTTTGTGTTGTTTCCATGACCCTTACAATCTTCAGGGGTACAGGTCACATGTCATGTAGACTCTTGCTCAGTCTGGGTTCTGTCGTGATGTTTCTTGCATGATGAGACTGGATTCTGAACATTTAGAAAGAACACCAGAGAGGTGAAGGGCTGGTCTTAGCATGTTGTATCAGTGGGTGCATAATGACCACGTGACATCACTGGTGATATTCACCTTTATCTATTATTTTAGTATTATCTTAGTATTATTTTAGTATTTGCTAGGTTTCTCTGCTGTAATAACAACTGTATAGTTACTGTTTTCCTCTTTTCCTACTATCCTTTTTGGAAGCTGGTTACTAAATGTAGCTCACCTTCAAAGTAGGCAGGCAAGGATTAAGCTCCATTTCTTAGAGGGAGGAATATCTGCAAATATTATTTGAAACTCTTCTGTTAAATAAGATTTGTATCTTCTTCCCTATTTATGTGTTTATCGAATGATCTATTCAGATCAGACTCATGATATGTTATTATATTTTTAACACCTTTTTTCCCCCCATTTGTATAAAATAAATGATTCTCCCACCCATGGATGTGTGCCTTTTTGAAGGGCCAAATATTCAATTCTTTAGATTACTATTAAAAACTAAGTTAGGGGCACCTGGATGGCTCAGTTGTGTCCAACTCTTGATTTTGGCTCAGGTCATGATCTCAGGGTCCTGGGATCAAGCTCCAGTTCAGCTCTGTGCTCAGTAGGGAGTCTACTTAAGATTCTTCCCTCTGGCCCTCCCCTCACTTAAGTGCCCTCTCTCTTTCAGTTAAAGTAAATCCCCCCCCCCCAAAAAAAACCCCACAAAAAAACAAAACTAAGTTAAAACACTGAAAATAAGTCAGCATAGAAAAACATCCTGTGAAATTATCTATTCAGACTTTTTTTTTTCTTCAAGATTTTATTTATTTATTTGAGAGAGATCACAGAAGGAGAGGGAGAAGCAGACTTCCCACTGAGCTGGGAGCCCGATGTGGGGCTTCAGCCCAGGACCCTGAGATCATGACCTGAGCTGAACACAGATGCTTCACTGACTGAGCTGCCCAAGTGTCCCTCTATTTGGATTTTTTTTTTTTAACGTTTTTTTTTTTTTTAATTTTTATTTATTTATGATAGAGAGAGAGAGAGAGAGGCAGAGACATAGGCAGAGGGAGAAGCAGGCTCCATGCACCAGGAGCCCGATGTGGGATTCGATCCCAGGTTTCCAGGATCACGCCCTGGGCCAAAGACAGGCGCCAAACCTCTGCGCCACCCAGGGATCCCTCTATTTGGATTTTAAATGATCAAAGTATACATCTTAAAAAGGGAATCTGCTTTAGCTCTGTTGGCATACACCAGGGAAGATAGTCATTTGGTGCTTTAGCTCTGTTAGCATATACCAGAGAAGATAGTCATTTGGTGAGTTACTTAAATTACTGCCTCTGGTGATTTTTAAGAAATGTTGAAACCATACCTGTAGTCATTAAAGATGGCTTATTAATGCTTAAAATAAACTCTATTGTGGTCATACCTTCACTGCACATACTTAAACATGGAAATATTCAGCAATTATAGAGAAATACCAGACTAAAGATAGTTCTGGCCTTCAAAAACACATCTTTCAGTTGCTATTTAATATCTGTAAAAAACTAAGAATCTTGTAATGATACTAGTATTTATATTTGGTTTAGAGATGAGTTTATAAAACACTTCTGAGCAGGTTTGAGTTTTTTTTATTAATCGAAGTCTAGGAACTCTGGACTCAAATTCTATGGAAAGGAGTGCAGAACTGTACATAGGGATCCATATTTCTCAGCCGTCAAAAGAAAGTGAGGCAAGCTTGTCCATTCACATGGTAGCACATGGTTTGAAATGTTGCTAAATTCTAGCACGTCATTTAATGACTGGTAACACATATCATGGTACTTGAAAACTGTACAGCCATTAAAGCTTTCTAAAGTCAGTAACTAATAATCTTAAAATGAAACTTTTTCTCCAGTTGATGAAAGTCATATTGTGGTACAAGCACTGAGGCTTAATACAATGTCCAAGTTTACATTTGCTGATTGCTTGAGGTTTGATGCACTGATTAAAGATGTGTTTCCCGGGATTGACTTTAAAGAAGTGGAATATGGCGAACTGAGTTCTGCACTGCAGCAAGTCTTCGAGGAGGCCAATTATGAAATCATTCCCAATCAGGTAACCATCGAGAACACTTTATAATAGGGGTGGCTGAGGGAGTTAAGCATCTGACTCTTGGTTTCAGCTCACGTTATGATCTCAGGGTTGTGAGATTGAGCCCTGTGTTGGGCTTTGTGCTCAGTGCAGAGTCTGCTTGAGATTCTGTCTCCCCCTCTTCCTCTAGCCTCCCTGCCCCCCCCCCCAAGAAAGAAAAGTTTATCCACTAATGTTTAAATAACTTTTTTATAATCTTAACAGAGACTGTAGTGGAGTGCTGTACTGTCCAAAAGGTAGCCATTAATTACATGTGGCCATCTAAATTTAAATGTAAAGAAATTAAAATTACATTTAAAAATCAAGTTCCTGGGACACTTGGGTGGCTCAGTGGGTTAAGCATCCAACTCTTGGTTTTGGTCATGATCTCAGGGTCATGAGATCAAGCCCTGAATTGGGCTCGATACTCTGTATAGAGTCTGCTGCTCCCCCACATGTGTGCGCTCTCTCTCTCTCTCTCTCAAATAAATTTTTAAAAAAGAATATATTGACCCTTTCTCCTAGTTAATTCCTTATTAACTATTTTTATCTTTTATCTTTCCATTTAAATCTCACTTACACAGGGAAGCCTTCCCTGATCTTTGAGTCCAGATGGGGTTTCCTTGCTGTGTTTCCATTACTTTACTTACATGTACTTATTAATGCTTAATCTTATATGTGACTAATACTGATCTTTGCCCACCAGATAAGAGTGTTCATGGAAGGTGGAACTCATGTCTATTTTTGCTTATCATTTTATTCCTAGTGCATGTTACAGAGCCTTGCCCATAGTAGATCCATCATATATGTTTTTGATAATTGATTACATATGATTGTTTGACTTTGACAATTTCTTAGGAGAAATTCTTTTTAGTAGCTTTTTTTTTTTTTTTTTTAATGTATCACAAGTACATGTTCAAAGATGAACATTTTCCCTCAGGTTTTTTTTTTTGTTGTTTTTTGAGAGATACAGGATATAAATGCATGAATCAACACGTGAATAATATATGTGAATTAATAAAGAAAAATGATGTACATATTGTCAAATGACTTGGAAAGTATACTTGTTTCTTTTAAAGAAATATTGGGGTTAAATATTACAGTGTAAATATGCTTGGATTTATTTAGGCATTATTTTGTTTAAGGCTGTATCTTTCACCGAAGAAATCAGAGGCTTTCGTTTTATATGTTTGGAGTAGAACAACTGTTACAGAAGGAGAAGAGAACTGTGTTTGATTATAGACCATAATATACATGCTTGTTTTCTACTAGATCAAGAAGGCCTTGGAATTGTACGAACAGTTACGCCAAAGAATGGGCGTTGTCATTGTTGGTCCAAGTGGTGCTGGGAAGTCAACCCTGTGGAGGATGTTAAGGGCGGCACTGTGTAGGACTGGCAGAGTGGTCAAGCAGTATACCATGAACCCCAAAGCTATGCCGAGACACCAGCTGTTAGGCCATATTGACATGGATACGAGGGAATGGTCTGATGGCGTTTTGACAAATAGTGCTCGGCAAGTAGTTCGAGAACCTCAAGGTTGGTCTGTGTTTTGTGCCTCATTACTTTACTTAATAACCTTTAGAGGATGATGGAACTTGTCTCTAATGTGTCCTTAAGCCTCATACGTGACCATAAACTGCCTTGTAAATGATGTGCATTGATATTTTACTTTAGAGGGGCCCAAGATGTGCTATCATTTTGGTCTCTACTATATGGGAACTTCTATTATAATAGAAACAAAGTGATCTGGGTAAATTGTAATTCACAATGAGATTAATTCACTGAAAATATAGGAACTCTTCGCTGGTGATATTGTAGTGCCTCATAAATAAGATGACACTTTATATGGGGTTAAAATTGTGTGTCTGAACAGTTTTAACTCATGAGTTGGAATACAGTAGTTTGAGTAATTTTGAAAATTTAAGTCATAAAACAGTAGTCTTCTTGGTCTCAGTTTTTTGGCTTGGTGTTTAAAAGGATTTTTGGCCAGAATCTGAGAAGACTTCCTACTTTTTATTAGGTCACAATTAATAGTTGTTTTTCTAAGCCAGTGAGTGAAAGGTTTAGAACTCTAAAGACATGGCAAAAATTTTTCATTTTGAGATCCCAGTTCTGTGTACTTGTGGACCAGTTTGGCATTACCACATGGCATATGAGTGAGTCTTCAGCTGCTTGAGCCAGGATTGCTTGTGGTTCTCGGGCATGGTTGTAGTGCACTTTCACATGGAAAATTTCAGCGTGTTCTACTTTAGTTCTTTATATTCATGGGCAGGGATAGAAAATAACACTTAGTGGAAATTACTTCTAAAGAGTAAGGAATGAGTATTTTATTCCTTATTTTTAGTTGTTATTACTGGATATATTTTTGTTTTACCTCCACGTTCGTTTTGAAAACAGATGTGAGCTCATGGATAATATGTGATGGTGATATTGACCCTGAATGGATAGAGTCTCTGAATTCTGTTCTGGATGACAATCGACTCCTCACTATGCCCAGCGGAGAGAGGATTCAGTTCGGCCTGAATGTGAACTTTGTATTTGAAACTCATGATTTAAGTTGTGCTTCGCCAGCCACAATATCTAGAATGGGAATGATCTTTCTTAGGTAACCATCAGAGCACTTGTGTATATTATGTTAGAATATTTAGTTACTACTTTGGTTTCATAGCTAAGTGAAATAAGTGTATGAATGATGTATGTTTTCCTCATTTTAACTTCTGTTAGGTTTTACTTTGTTCAGAGAGTAGCTGTTTTATTTCAGTTTATTTAATTGTTTCAGTGTTTAGTCCTATTACTATGTTTGCATCAGTGAGACAGCAAGTATTTAGTTGTTTTGTTTTTCCTCTTACTTTTGTTTAAATGTTACCACTGCAGAGAAGTGAACCCACTGGTTATGAACTGGAGGCTAATAATCTAAAACTAAGTAGCAATAGTTTAATCACAGAAGGGCCAACCTAGGATTAACAGGTCCTATGGAGTGACCTTTCTTTGAACAAATTGGAAACCTTTTTACTTAATGTTTATTTTCTTAGGATATTTGGAAGAGGCTTAAGAGGGAAAAAATGAAGAATAAACCAATTTTAGATATCATGTTTCATAGTCTCATGCCAGAATGTAGACATTGTAGCCAATTTCATTTTCCAAAATGAGTAATTATTTTTCTTTTGCTTTTTGAGTGGATGTTTTAGAGTTTGATACTTGTCTATATAAAGAGCCCTACTCTTTTAGAGCCGTTTCAGGCTATTTTTGGTGTTGTATGACACATGATAGTATTATCAAGTTGGCTCAGAATGTTTCCAAAATTAATGCTTGCTTTTTGATAGTATTTTAGGGAACATTTATACTAAATAGCCATGAACTCCAATTAATACTTTAAGGTATTATTAAAAAACATAGCATTGTTTATAAATTTTGTAGCTGTATCTCACACAATTTGTCTTCTCTGTTCAACATATTCTTATAATCTTGTGAGAAAAATATGATACAAGGAAAGTTTATAACTAAATGTTTACATTTATTGAATGCCTATTATGTATATAACTTTAAGTTAAGCATTTTAGGAGAGCCAGAGCAAGAAATGGGTAAAACTAACACGGAGGACTCGTCTTTATAGAGCATCCTTTCAAGTAGAGGAGATAAAATAAATGTAACAATTACAACACATGGTAGACTATAAGTGACATAAATTGTAAGTAGAGTGCCATGGATATTTAGCAGAAAGACCACATCTTGCTGCACAGGATTTAAAAATTGTTGGTGAACCAGATATGGTTCATGAGAGGTGTGGCAAATATATGATTGCATGTAAAATACAGACACAAATACGTGGTAACATTTTGAGCTGCTTTTGATTAGCTTATAACTTGGTTTTAGGTTTCATTTCTTCAGCAGACATTTGTTGAGCATTTGCTATGTTATAGGCCAAATGAGGACCTTTTAATAGTGAAAGGGAATGCTGTTAATGCTGGGACAGCTGGTATAAAGCAGGATCATCTTAGATGAAGCAAGATGTATAGTTGCCAAGACATTGGGGACATACCATTGACAACAAAGTCTATTCTGCAGGGGCTTAGTGTCTTTGATTTGTTTGACTTGAACTGATCTAATGGAATTTACATTTTTACCTCTGACTGTTCCATTTTTCTTTACCTTTTTAGCCTGGATAAAATGTGGGAAGAGAAATTCAAGGGCTCAGTAGTTACTAGTGTTGCTACAAAATAGTGGTAGAGAATAGGAAGGAAGTGGCAAAATCATGAGCCCTTGTCACTTCTAAAATTGTTAACCTATGAGTTGTTTTTGCCATATTTTTTGGTAATTATTTAAGTATAATTTTAAATAAGATGTCACTATTATATTTCATTTCAGTCATTGGATGTTACTCATGTAATTAGGTGCTTTGCTAAATAATTCTATTTTACTTCACAAAGATCTTTGAGTTTTAATAGTGGCATGAGAATTTAGGTAGTTGACTTTTTTTGGGATAGAAAAGAAGAAAACATATTTTTAAAGATCTGTATTAAGATACAGCTGTCCTGGGACGCCTGGTGGCTCAGCAGTTGAATGTCTGCCTTTGGCTCAGGGCGTGATCCTGGAGTCCAAGGATCAAGTCCCACATCAGGCTCCTTGCATGGATCCTGCTTCTCCCTCTGCCTGTGTCTCTGCCTCTCTCGAATAAATAAATACAATCTTAAAAAAAAAAAAAAAGGTACAGCTGTCCTTGAACTCTACTGTGTTTTTGAAACACCCAGGGATTTTGTTGAAGTGAAGATTTTGTTTCAGTAAGTCTAAACTTGGGACTTGGGGCTCTCTATTTCTCTAGTCCTAAGGATTTAGACCACTTCTTGAACAA
Organism: Canis lupus dingo; assembly: GCF_003254725.2. Taxonomy (NCBI): domain Eukaryota; kingdom Metazoa; phylum Chordata; class Mammalia; order Carnivora; family Canidae; genus Canis; species Canis lupus. The sequence continues at coordinate 28,693,024 of NC_064247.1, read as the reverse complement.
CCTGTATATATTTAGTTCCTCTTTAATTTGTTTATAATATAGATGAAATTTCTTTTACAGAAAATGACATGTATGTGTGTGTCTATATATGTAACTAATATATACGTATATGTAGAGAAATAACTGAAGTCCACTCTTATATACTAGCAGCTATAAAAGTGTATAATAATGTCTATTGGAGCAGAAATTAATTTTGAAAGTAAGTTGACTGTATCTTCCAAAGTAATTTCTTACATGCTTATTAATCTGTTTCAGTGATGAAGAGACAGATCTCCATTCTCTGATAAAATCTTGGTTGAAGAATCAGCCTCCTAATTATAGGGATAATATTGAAAACTGGATTGGAGATTACTTTGAAAAAGCTTTACAGTGGGTTCTGAAGCAGGTGAGTTAGCCATAATATTTAATAATTATTTAGGCCAGAATTAAGGTGATGGAGAGTGTTGCCTAGATATAGCTGCCTTTTAGTGGATCTCAGCCAGAATCTGGGGGTGGAGTGAGAGGTAGGCGTCCTCATTGCTATCCTGCTCTTTGTCTTGGCTTAACTTTTTATTATGGTGTCTTAAAACACTTCAGTTCTCTTACAATATTGCACGCTGCTTACCTACAAATCTTGAAGAGTGGAATCTCCCCCCCCCCCTTTTTTTTATTTTAAGATTTTATTTACTTATTCATGAGAGAGACACAGAGACAGAGACCTAAGCAGAGGGAGAAGTAGGCTCCCCTCAGTGAGCCTGATGCAGGACTCAATCTCAGGACCTGAGCCAAAGGCAGATGCTCAACCACTGAGCAACTCATGTGCCCAGAATCTCCCATTTTTACTAGCAAAATCATCTTGCTGTCACATTTCTCTGGCAATAAATGCCTGTTTATATTTCATGATAAAAAACAATGCCAAGTTAATACTAAAGGAGAAAAAGTATAATGAGTTATTTACAATATTATTAAGAACATCTGTGGATGTTTTGGATAACCAAAACATGAATTCAATATCTCATATACGTATCAAACGTGACACTAGACAAGACTTGAAGGTGGACATTCACAGGACAGTCTCCTTCCATGGGAAGAGCCTGCCTAATGGAGAAAAATGGAATGTGAAAAGATAATCAGAATTGGATGAAGAAAGTACTGCTGTCTTCCAGGAGAGTTTAAAAGGTGATCACACTGAATTTTGAATCTGAAGTGTGAAGAGAAATTTCACATGCCTGGAAGACAGTGGAGGGGTTTTTAGATGTTGTATATGATTTTCAGCTATTTGTTTTTTATGTCCTTGGTTTTAGGAGAAACATAAACATAAAAATAGAGGAAATAATAAGCAGTGAAGGTACTTTTCGGAAGTATCTGATTGCTCATCTGAACTTGATTTATTGGTTACTACTTGGAGATTGAATAAGTTTTACCAAGAAATGGAGATCTCACTTCAGTTTTCTCAACTTTTCCTCACTTTAGTAAGGATAAAAGATGAGGAGATAGAGAATGTTGAGGGATGGGATGTTAATGACATAGGTTTCCCTGGGGGCCTCAGGGAACGAAGCACTCCCTCCAGTCTAATGGAGTGCTCTGCTCTCCTTCTTTCTGAAATAATTGCATGCATGCTGCTCTCAGCTCCTGAAGGGCAAGGACCACCCTTTGGTGTATCCTCAAAACCCATTGTGCTAGTGGAGTAATGCATGAATGAGCGTAGTACCTGCTGCCTACGTCGTAGCTCCTGGATATGTGGTTATTTCAGTAATATAAAATATATGGAGCCAGCTAGGTGCTCCAGTATAAGTACTTTGAGGTCATCTACTTGGATGCTGTTAATGTTAGAGAAGTATAACAATAGGTGGGATACACAGAGGTTTGTGAGTGTAGACATGATGACAGAATAAGGTGATCAAGCCATAGAGTGGATGTACCAAAAGTCAGCTGGAAACTATTTTGAGGTCAGGTCCCTGTGATTGTTTGAATTTTTAATTATTTTTTTAATTTAAGATTTTTTTTTTTTTTATGTATTGAGGCTTCGTTCCTTCTTATTTTGTACTTTGTTCACTGTGTTCAGATTCTGGGAGATATGTGTAATGGACTCTCTAACCAAATGTCAATTTTATTTATAACTAGAGCTTTACCTTCTTTTATCAATTTAGCAAATTAGACAATGTAGAAGAAAATACGAGGATTTCCTTTATCTTGCCTTTAAAGCCTAGAACTCTTTAGCATGGCCTAGCAGTTGGATTTCTTCTACTCATTCCTTCCTTTTTCCTACTCTTCATCGCATTTCTCCTACCCTTTAAAAATATTTTTTTTATGCAGGCAGAGTGATTTTTTAAAAAAATGTGAATTGGATCATTTTACTCTCTTACTTAAAAACACTTTAGGGCAGCCCCGATGGCCCAGTGGCTTGGTGCTGCCTTCGGCCCGGGGTATGATCCTGGAGACCCGGGATCGGGTCCCACATCGGGCTCCCTGCATGGAGCCTGCTTCTTCCTCTGCCTGTGTCTCTGCCCCTCTCTCTCTCTCTCTCTCTCTCTATCTTGAATAAATAAAATCTTAAAAAAAAAAACACTTTAAAAGTAGTGAAAATAAAATTTACACTCCTTATCATGGCCTATGTAATTCTGCATACTCTGGCCTTTATCTACCTCTCTGACTTAAGCTTACCCTTCTTTTGCTTCCTCAGACGTAAGCTTTTACATTTAACAATCATACTTGAAAAGATATGTGAATGTAAATATGTTTCTGTGTTCATGGTTTACTATTTGTTTTTTGTCTGTACCATGGATTTTAATCAACAGAATGACTATGTGGTTGAAACAAGCTTGGTTGGGACTGTGATGAACGGTTTGTCACATCTTCATGGATGTGAAAATCATGACCAATTTATTATTAATCTCATTCGGGGACTTGGTGGAAATCTGAACATGAAGTCACGTCTGGAATTCACCAAAGAGGTGATGCACACTAAAACCTATATTCAGTCAACATTTTCCTTTAATTTTCATTGACTCTTAATTGCTAAAATACGGTGATTGTAACTGTAAGATATAGAACTTTTTAATATTGGAATTATGCACTTAATATAGTAATGTATTTGAATATATGTACTTATTTTATCCTTTGAACTTCTTTATGGTATTTTATGATATTAAAATTATATAATGTTTTAATTGGCTCTAGGGTGGACTATAATTTTGTTAGACACTTTTCAAACTACTTAGCCATATGAATATATATAATTACTCATTTTTAATTTTAGAATAATACATATTTTTAGTCATTTATTTAACCAGTTAGGAATGCTAGGATGGATTAATCACTATAAAACATTTTCTTTAATAAATGTAAAGGTATAGTTCAGCCAAGTTAATAAAACTAAATCATATATATTAAAGAATTTTGTCTTGTTGGCTTCTGTTGAAAACATTGAACATGCATTTCTCTGGGTTGGCTCCTACATCATGGTTCTGCATTTATATCATGTTTCTTTTTTTGGTACCATCATGTATGGCTTTTTCTATGCTGCTTCTCTTTCCATGGCCATTGTGTTGTCCCTGTTGTCAGATGCTTCTCATTGCCACTCGATGCCAGATCCTATGCTGCTTTTGAGCAGATGTTCTCATGCCATAGCTCAGAGGCAAGGTATTGAAGGTTAGCATCGAGTGAACTCTGATTTATATCTGTGCAGATATCAAGTTTTCCATGTTAGAAGAAGAGCAGCTCAAGAGCAGTGGTGGTACCACCATAATAGGCAGGACTCGCATATGGTGGGGATGAAGGGTCTTAGGTTCCTAAACTGTGGAATCAGTAATTCAGTGTTCATTAAAACTCATTTAAAAGTTAGATGTATTTGGTGTATGCACAAACTAGATGACTTTTATTTATTTGCTTAAATAATCATTTAGATAATAATATTTGACATAGGGTGTTGCTTTAATTATAAAAGATATTTAGTAGGTTTAGCATAGAATTTTTTTGGACTAAGATGATTGACTTTGGGACATTGACTTTGAAGAATTAAAATTTCATATACTCTTGTTTGGAGTATGTGAAAACCTATCACAACTTTTTCCTCTACAGGTTTTTAATTGGGCACAAGAGTCTCCTCCAGACCCTCACAAACCAATGGACACCTACTATGATCAGAGTCGAAGACGATTAGCATCTTATGTGCTGAAGAAGCCAGAAAACTTGACTGCTGATGATTTCAATAATGGCCAAACTCTCCCTGTCATTCAGATTCCTGACATGCAGCGAGGTCTGGATTATTTTAAACCGTGGTTAAGTTCTGATACTAAACAGCCATTTATTCTTGTTGGACCAGAAGGATGTGGCAAAGGGTAAGAGCAGAAAATTATTGGTTCGGGTATATACTGTGAGTTTATACTCTCCTCTCTTAAAGTAATTTAATGGCTCTGTTACCTTTCTTTCAGTTGAAGTAGCATTTACATTTTCATGAAGGTCTCTTTCAATTGTCACTAGTAAAAATAATATGTCTTTTTTTTTTCCTGCCAGATTGTGTTTTCTAATGGAAAGAGAACAATCTGAGAAAGATATGCTTCAAAAGAAAATGTGCATACAATCCCAACAAAAACTGAATACCTTAGATACACTCACAAATTGCCTTTGTTATAAAAAATGCATCTTGAAGTTAGCTTTCTATTTAAAATAACTTTTATATCTGTAATTCAGCCTGTTTATGGTGCCTCCTGAGTGTAGGTTCTGGAGATAAAGGAGACATGATTTCACATTTTTAGTTGTAATTTAAAAATTCTAAAAAATCATATTAATTTTTTTTTTAACTCGGAGTACTTAGTAATTTAAAATATGTCCTTCAGCCATGGGAAAACAGCTGGTATCTTTCATATGTACTTTATCCAGTTATTTCTGTCTGAGTTCCAAGAATCATTTTGCTGAATGAGTCCCAAGAATGCCTTAAAATATGAATTTTTTTATATTGTAAAAATTAGAAAGTTATCTGTTAAGTCATGTCCATGTTTACCACTTTGCTCTTAAACATCATTACACATAATTTAGAAACTGAAATATTTATGAAATAGAGATTTTATATTGGATATAAACAGGATTTTATTTGTTGTATTTTCAAAGTTGATGTCCTCCATCTTTCATAGGATGCTGCTTAGGTATGCCTTTTCCCAGCTCCGGTCCACGCAGATCGCTACGGTTCACTGTAGTGCGCAGACTACGTCTCGACATCTCCTGCAGAAGCTTAGCCAGACTTGCATGGTCATCACTACCAACACTGGTCGAGTATATAGACCCAAAGACTGTGAAAGACTCGTCCTTTACTTGAAAGATATCAACCTGCCCAAGCTTGATAAATGGGGTACCAGTACTTTGGTTGCTTTCCTGCAACAGGTGAGTCTTCTTCCTTGAAGTGTTATGATATCATTGGGAAAAGTGGAATTTCATTACCTTTGGACAGAAAATCTGCCTTCCTCCTTAGCATCAGTTTTCTCTATGGCATGTATTCAACTCGCCTGAATACATGAATACATGCCATAGAGTACTCACTACTTCTTGAGGCATGTAGTAAGTTTATTCTCGGTTACTTTCTTCCTTCTTTTTGTAAAAGATTTTATTTTTAAGTAATTTCTGCACCCAGCCCAGGGCTCCAGTTCACGATCTCGAATCCAGAGTCACATACTCTACTGATGGAGCCCGCTGGGTGCCCCCGCAAGGCTGCTTTCCTTGAAGTCCTTCCCTGTGGCAGTCAGCAGTCTGTCGGGAGGATCCACAACAGGAAGAGTGAAAACAGCCTTCACCCTGCACTTACTTCCTGTCCTTTATTTCTAACATAGGAGGAAAGCAGGAGTTGGGGATGATGTGGGGCTTGGGAGAACTTTTGCTTCATTTTTCTGGGTATGCATTTTTAGAGAGCAGAGAGACCTCCTCAGTCAGGACCCTGTTGGGCTTCCTTAGCTCATCACCCTGCTCTTGGCCTGTATAAAGGGAAAAGTTGGAGACTACACATTCTGTCCCTGTGCGAGATTATACTGCTTTATGTGGTTTGCATCACTAGATTCTAAATTAGAGTCTGTTATGTTTATACAGGTTCAAATTTAGCTTTACTGTGTGACTCTAGAATATGATGAAATACTTACAGAAGGAAACCAAAATATTTTCCTTATATTTTTACTTATTTCTTTCATTTTTTTCCTCTAATTGCTGGTAGATTTATACTGTCATTGGATTTTAATGTTTATTAGAGAGAAAATGTTTATTTATTTTTATTCTTTTTAAAGATTTTATTTATTCATGACAGATACACAGAGGTAGAGACGTAGGCACCCTGCAGGGAGCCTGATACAGGACCTAATCCCAGGCTCCCAGGATCATGCCCTGAACCAAAGGTAGATGCTCGACCACTGAGCCACCCAGGTGCCCTGACAGAAAAGCACTTTAAAATGAGGGTTAAAAAAAAAATGAGGGTAATTCAGCTAACATTAATTGAATGCAGAGTCTTGAAGAGTATTCTTTTTCTTTTAAAGATTTTATGGGATCCCTGGGTGGCACAGCGGTTTGGCGCCTGCCTTTGGCCCAGGGCGCGATCCTGGAGACCCGGGATCGAATCCCACGTCGGGCTCCCGGTGCATGGAGCCTGCTTCTCCCTCTGCCTATGTCTCTGCCTCTCTCTCTCTCTCTCTCTCTCTCTCTCTCTCTGTGACTATCATAAATAAATAAAAATAAAAAAAAATCTAAAAAAAAAAAAAAAGATTTTATTTGTTCACGAAAGACACAGAGGCAGAGACATAGGCAGAAGGAGAAGCAGGCTCCCTGCAAGGAGCCCAGTGTGGGACTCAATCCCAGATCCTGGATTCATGCCCTGAGTTGAAGACAAATGCTCAACTGCTGAGCCACCCAGGCATCCCAAAGAAGTATTATTTTTCAATATTACAAGCATTTAATGCAAATTTGAATCTTAAATTTTTGAGTTAGGTAAAGGAGGATGATTGTATTTGGAAACGAATTTTATGCGAAAGTATTTTATATCACTATTAGAAAACCCTAAGCCTAAAACGTTTAAAATACGTTTATTTTCAAAAAGGTATTGACATATCAAGGATTTTATGATGAAAATTTGGAATGGGTTGGTTTAGAGAATATTCAGATTGTGGCATCTATGTCAGCTGGAGGAAGGCTCGGAAGACACAAGCTGACCACCAGATTCACTTCCATCGTTCGCATTTGTGCTGTGGAGTATGTATCGTAGCATTTTTAATTGTTTTTAAAATGTAGGGACATGTCTTCTATATTTGAATTTTATTAAAGGTACCCATTAATGATATTTCTTTATAATGAAGAATATAAAAATAGTTAAACTTAAGTTCTGTTTTTTTTCCTTGCCCTTTCTAAATTTTAGGCAGTAATTTAGGGTGAAAAAGGCGTTAGTGCTTCATATTAGAAATAAGACCCAATTATTTTGTATCATCTCTGTTCTAAAATGTCAGTATCAGGAATCTAAATGATGGATTTAAATATGGGTTTCATAAAACAAAAATACTATCAAATTTTATGAAGACAAACAGGTAAACATGCACAAGGTAGAGTCAGATCATGTTTGTGGGTGACAGCATTTGTCCTGACAGATCCATCTCCGTGGTCTATGATTGTTGCAAGGACTTTGTACATTTTATGGAGATGGCCTCTGTTCCGTTTTGCCTTATCTTGTTTTGATGCTTTCATGCTAATTGCACCTATTTATTAACATTGTACTTTCAGAAGTGTTAGAGCTACCAATTAAGCTGTATTGAAATCAAGTTTGGCTTGAGAGAAACAGGTCAATATCATTTGTTGGATTAGTTCTACTTTTATAGTTCTAAGGTGGATGACTGCTCTGTGGGTAGGCTCTACTTAAAATACTTTTTCTTAAGATTCATCTTTTGGTCCTTTCTAAAAACCGGTGGTTTTCAATTTTGTTTTTAAGTGATTTTATTGGAAACTTCCATTAGGGTTTCAGTATTTGGGATCAGATAAGTAGAGGGTCAGAGTAGGGACCCTGGAACCTGGCTTTCATCCCTAGTAAACTGGGGGTTGTCCGGACCACAGAGCAGCATAGCTAGAGAACTGCTGTGAATGAACATTAAGTAATTATCTAGAACATTGTTTTTTCAACTGTTTTCTCATATGCCCTTTCCAGTTACCCAGAGAGAGAGCAGTTACAGACAATTTATGGAGCATATTTAGAACCTGTTCTACATAAAAATCTGAAGAATCATTCCATTTGGGGCTCTTCATCGAAAATTTCTCTCTTAGCGGGATCTATGGTCCAAGTGTATGAGCAGGTATGTTTTTACTCCTTTATACTGTCACTGTCATGTCTGTTGGTTTCACTCCCAAAAGACTACCTGTAATGCTGACCTGTGTTGACACTTGGGCTTTCTTTTCATCTTGTAGGTTAGACTTTTCTACTTGAGAGTAAGCTCCCTGAGGGCGGAGACTCTGTGTTGAATTTCCAGCACCATTTCTAACAGATACTCCGTAAATATTGAATGAATGAATCAATGCTGGATGGTTATTCTGTTGTCAAATAAATTTTAGCATATTTAGAATGTTCCTCTTCTTTCCAAACCTGGATCCTTCTCCTGACTTCTATCAGATTCTGTCTTCGAGACTCTAAACCAGAGATGATCTTTGAGGGTTATTTCTTTCTTGTTGCCTCTGAGAAATTTTCTCAAGTTCCTTTATCACTGATGGGGCATCAGTGAGATGGTGCTTGGAAACAGTCAGTAAAGACACAACGGACATTTTTTCAGTACCTTCTTTTCTAGCGCTGGTCCTAGGGACACAGAGATGACTGAATCTCTGTTTTCTGGAATTTTACAGACCAGTGAGGAACCTGGTCACATAAACTATCAATATGGCATGGTGAGCAGTGTTACAGTGACAATATGTGCAGTCACAGAGATAGTGCAGAAGAGGAAGAGGTAGAGGAAGAGGAAGATAGTGCAGAAGAGGAAGTAAGTGACTTTGTTGTGTGGTAGTTGTCAAGAGGAGGTGAAATGAATTCTGAGTTTGTTTTAAAAGATTTATTTCAGAGAGAGCATATTGGCGGGCAAGGAGGGCATGGAGGGAAAGAAGGACTCTCTAGCAGATTCCATGCTTAGCATGGAGCCTAACGTGGGGCTCTGTCTCATGACCCTGAGATCACAACCTGAGCCAAAATCAAGATTTGGATGCTCAACTGACTGTGCCACCCAGGAGGTCCGAAATGTGATCTGAGTTTTGAAAAATGAAGTTCACAAAGAGGCTGGAGGGGAAAGATCTTCCTAGGTAAAGGGGATAAATAGCATGTGAAAGTTAGGGAAGTGTTTGTGGTAGATGCTTTTTATAGTTACAGAATAGAAGTGGGGAAAGAGAAGTTAGCATTAATTAATTTCTAAATTAATTCAGAAGTGAAGTGATCAAGGCCAGAATGAGAACAACAGTCCTGTCCATGCAGAGGAAGGCATAGACTCTCACTGGTTATATAGCAAGGACTAGCACTTTGGTTCATTAGAAATTCAGTGACTTTCTGAATACAAGATAGCTCTGTAGCTCCTACTACTAGGAAACATATCTTCCCTAGCCCTGTGAGTACCTTGGAATTGCAACCAATGTTTATAAAGCTCGGGTTCGTCTTCCTTGAATTCTTCTGCTTAGCAGGCTTTTTAACCTTTTATTTCATTTTTTTATTGGACAGACTTTGGCAGTTTGTTGAAGCCTATGAACAACCCCTCTTAGTGTTTTTAAATGGATAAAATGTATAACTAAGGAAATCAGTTCTATTGAAATACAGTTTCTATTCACTGGTAGAAATTGGGCATTCCTGTGAATCTGTGGTAACTGAAAAATTTATAGCATTTTACATTTGGAAATACATTATAAATATATATATAAAGTAGACAGTTTACGGTATTTTCTTTTTCAGGTACGAGCCAAATTTACAGTTGATGATTATAGTCATTATTTCTTTACTCCTTGCATCCTTACCCAATGGGTTCTTGGCTTATTCAGATACGATTTAGAAGGAGGTAAGTTTTGCTTTCATGATTTCAAATTGCTTCTCTTTGGAATGCCACTGTGTGTGTATGTGTGTGTGTGCACGTGTGCATGCATTGTCTATTTTATTTGTAATAGGTATATTAAATGAGTATTGTAATTGGTTATAGTAGCTTAAAAATTAGAATTAAAATATATTAAATTTAAATACTAGTATTAAATTTAAACCTTAATATTAAAACTATAGCAATGTGTTTTTTCTTCTAAACCATTTATGATTGTCACTGTTAAAATTTGATTTGGGAAAAATAAAATCATTATTCATGTTTAATATGCTTTTTGGAATAAATATTGAGCAACTAGAGATAATAATGCTTAATATATCCTTTAAATTAAACAACTTACAAACTTAATAACACATTAAATTTTCCCTTTTTTCCCTTTTCTTGTGTTTATCTGATGCCATTCTGACAGTGTGCAGATTCTTATTCTCTGTTTCTTTCTGGTATTATGTTGAAACAGACCGTCTACAAGTTGTTTGAATTTTATTACAACTAAAGAAAATGTTGTCTTTTTTAGGATCCTCAAATCATCCTCTAGATTATGTATTAGAAATCGTAGCTTATGAAGCACGGCGCTTATTTCGTGATAAAATTGTTGGTGCAAAGGAACTTCATTTATTTGACAACATTTTAACCTCAGTGTTTCAAGGAGATTGGGGCTCAGATATATTAGACAATATGGCAGGTAATATAGTTACGGAGTTTATGTAAATATATAAATCCTATGAGAACTGTAAACTTATTTTTCTTACTAATAGCATGATTTCATATTTCTGTGCAAATAAGAGGTTTGGGTAATTTTAATATTGTTGTTACTTTAAGGGCTGCTCTTTACTTTTTGCTAGATTTCAGTAATTATGTTCTGAATAAAATATAGTGACCATAATTGTTTTCTTGGATTCAGGCCATAGGGTTTTATATCTGCAATTCAAAATTATGTTTCCTGAGGGATTTTTACTAATAAAGGTTTTTTTTTAAGCTGTATGTGTGTGAAATTTAAAGATCATTGGGAAAATCCATATTCAATTGTAATTAATTTTTGCTTGAGAGTAAATAATATCATTAGGATAGAACTTCTTATGTACTCTTGTCACCAGCTTCACCCACTGTTGTGACAAATAAAGCATAGCACCACTCATTCAAAGCAGCTTTGTTGCATTTGCAACTATTACCGCTTAACAACCAGCTGGCCTTTTGAAAACTGCTGTGGGAGTAGTGCATGTAATATGAAAACCATCATGGCAAAAGGACTTTTGATACAAGACTGTAACATGGAAGTATTTCTTAAACCGCTCTCAAGCTGCAAAATGAGTTTCTGTTCTTTTTTTTTAATAAATTAATTTTTTATTGGTGTTCAATTTACCAACATACAGAATAACACCCAGTGCTCATCCCGTCAAGTGTCCCCCTCAGTGCCCGTCACCCACTCACCCCCACCCCCCGCCCTCCTTCCCTTCCACCACCCCTAGTTCGTTTCCCAGAGTTAGGAGTCTTTATGTTCTGTCTCCCTTTCTGATATTTCCCACACATTTCTTCTCCCTTCCCTTATATTCCCTTTCACTATTATTTATATTACACTCAACTGCTGAGCCACCCAGGCGTCCCGAGTTTCTGTTCTATCAGAAAGTAGGCTTCACAAATATTTCATATAGTTTATTCTGTCTGTTGTGTGCTGTCAGATTTGATATTGGCTGCAGCATCATAAGTTGCATAGGCCAAAGGAATCTTGAAGGTGAGAAAGATGTTGAGATTGACAGGAGTTTTCTAGGTCCTGCTTGAGTTTCAGAATTGGGAAATGAGATGAAGAAGCTGAAGTGGGATGAAATGCTAGAGAGCCTTGGCCATAGTTCAGAGTGGGCTTGGTTCTGAGTGAGGGTTTGCCAGTGTGGCCTGTAGCTTTGCTGGCTTTAGTGTGGACAGCTTTCATTTCTTAAATGGTACCATCTTTCTCAGTCTGAGAATTGCCTGAATAGTCTTTCTTCTTGCAAGAAGGTAGCATATTTTTGGGGCATTAGATAGTGTCAGTGACTGATTGGGTACCTGAATTCGCTAGAATTTGTTATCTTTGAGGTCTCCTTTATAGGACTCAATAAATACATGCTTTTTTTCTCTTCACCATTTTACTTTTCAAGGAAAGGTTGCATTTTTTAAAAATACAGGTTTTGATATATGTCATACCCGGGCAAATATGATTTTCAATAGTGGAATATTAATTTATTAAGAAAAAATGTAATCTTGGAAGACTTAAAAATAAGCTAGATACATTCTTATGCTCAAGAAACATGTAATCCAGTGGCAGATACAGATATGAAGCCCTTGCTTACAAAGATAACTATTGTTAATGTGTTTGGATGCCATGAAAATTTGTGTAAGTAGATGGTTAAACTGGTAATTCTAATAGAATGTGAAGTGTTTTACAATTAATATAACTTTTCTGAACATATTTGGGGTAAATGCTAGATATTAGGTTTGTAGAAGAGCTAATTTGGTTTGAAGGAGTTACATAGAAATAAACAAATGAATTTTTTGTTTTGCCATTATTATACATTAACATATGGTTGTAAGAATTCATACAGAGTACATGTACTTCTTACTTGGTTTCTCCTAATGGTAACACCTAGAAAAATTATGGTGGAGCATAACAACCAGGATATTGACATTGATACTGTTAGTACACAGGCTATCACCACATAGATCTATCCTGCTGCCCTTCTATAGCCATAGCCACTCCTCTACAAACCACCAGTCTGTTCTGTATTTCATCTTGCCATTTCAAGAATATTATTTTCATTCAGAATAGTTCCTGGAGTTATACACAGGTGGTTGTGAGTTTCAGTAGTTTGTTCCTTTTTATTTTTATTTTTTAAGATTTTATTTATTCATGAGAGAAGCAGAGAAGCAGAGACATAGGCACAGGGAGAAGCAGGATCCCTTTGGGGAGCCCAATGCAGAACTTGATCCCACAATCCTGGGATCATGACCTGAGCCAAAGGCTCAACCACTTAGCCACCTAGGCACCCCTGTTCCTTTTTATTGAAGAGTGGGTATTCAGATATACTACCATTTCTTGAACTATTTACTTGTTGAAGAGCATCTGGGTTATTTTCAGTCTTTGACTATTAGGAGGAAAACTGCTATAAGCAGTTTATGTAGAGATTTTTGTGTGAACATAAATTTTTGTTTTTCTGGGATAAATGCTCAGGAGTGCAATTGCAGTGATGTAATGTACTTCTGTGCTTGGTTTTAAAACACACTGCTATGCTCTTCTAGAATGGCTGTATCATTTTACATTCCCATCAGCAATATGTGCATAATCCATTTGCTCTGCATACTTACCAGTATTTGTTGTCATTCTTTTTTATTTTAGTCACTCTGATAATTATGTATTGATTGGTCATTGTGGTTTTATTTTGCATTTTGCTGACAGCTAGTGAGCTTTTTGTGTGCTCGCTTGCTATCTCTAAGTCCTTTAAAGTGTGATATCTCTTTGTGTATCTTGCTCATTTTCTAATTGGATGGTTTATCTTTTATTGAGTTTTGAGAGTTCTTTATATACTATAGATACTAGTTTTTTGTTAAATACATGGTTTGCAAATATACTCTTCCACTCTGTTGCTTATCTCTTCATCCTTTTAATAGGATCTCCCACAGGTAAATATTTTATCAAGTACAAGTTAGTATTTTTTTTTTTTAAGGATCTATTGGTGTCAAGTTTAAGAACTCTATTTAGTCCTAGTTCTTGAAGCTTTTCTCCTACATTCTTTCCTAAAAGTTTTATAGTTTTATGTTTTAAGTCAGTGGTCCACTTTGAGTTAATTTATGTATAAAAAGTGAGACATGGGGTCACTTTCTTTGCAAGTGGATGTCCACTTGGTCCAGTGCCATTTATTGAAAAGGGAACTTCTTTTCCTTGAGTTGAAAATTGTTGTATGAATATATTTTTAGGTTCTCTGTTCTGTTCCATCAATTATATGTCTGTCTTTCCACCAGTACCACCCTGTTTTGATTACTTTAGCTACATAAGTCTTGAAATTGGGTAGACTGATTTCTTCTACTTTCTTCTTCTTTTTAAAAATTATTTTAGCTATTTAAGTTCCTTTGGCCTTTCTCTATATATTTTAGAATAATCCTATCTGTAAATAATGTTGCCAAGCCTTGGATAGAAATTGCACTAACTCTATTGGTTGTGGAAGAATTGACATCTTCATTACGTCAAGTCTTCCAATCCATGAACATGACATATCTGTCCACAGATATTTCTTGCTTTCTTTCATCAGTTGTCTAGTGTTCAGTGTTCTAAGTCCTGTAAATATTTTGTTAGATGAACAATTAAGATTTAAGATTTTTTGAGTGATGATAGTGTCTTAAAGAATGGCTGTATCAGGTGAACAAGAGGGGAAGGGCTTTCTAGTCAAGGGAAGAATATGTGGAGTGGATTGCGAAGGGCCGTGATGGGGGTTTGGCTGTTTCTTCTTAGGCAGTGGGAAGCTCTGCAACATGGGAGTGGTAGCACTAGTGAGGGCGGCAGTCACCTCTCTCCTACTACTTCTCTCTAACAGGAAGTGTGGTGCTCAGACACAGGTGTGTGGCGGGTGAGTGTTGAATGAATGAGCATTATGTGTTCATTGTATGTCTGTAGGGTAGGTATGGGACCACACTAGAGCTTGGGAGGCTTGCCAATAGGTGAATAGGTTTTGGTATATAAGTAGTTGATAATTTAATCCACAGAATAAGATTCAGTAATTCAAGGCGAGTGTTTAGGATTAAAGAATAATGGACTGAATTTAGACCCCAGGGAAAATAAAAGCAAGAGGGATAAGCAGAAAACTGAGGAGTAGTGGTTGTGGCTTGATTTGTTTGGTCCTACAGACCTGAGGATACAAGTGTCAGAAGCGTACCAGGTCATGATGGGGCAGGGACCGTGATGGGGATTTGGACTTGGCAGTTCTGGCAGTGTTGTTCCAAAGTACAAGTTTGGTTGTATAGGGAAAGCAGTGGCCAGGGAACAGAGAAGAGCATGAAGCTAAAGCTGCCCTTGAGCAGAGCATGTGGTGAGGAGGACACTTCGTGGAGTCTCCCGACCGACCAAGATCATCCACAGATGATCCTTGTTACAGGGATGCTGCTGTCAATAAATTTAAGGAAAGTGTGTGTGGGGGTTTATTTTCTAATTAAAATTCAGTTAATTTGTCCTTTATTTCAAAATTAAGGCTCCTGATGGTATTCATAAATCTGTGTTCTTTCTCAGAGAGAGTTTTCAGTTTCAGTTGCCAATTTTATATGGAGATTGTGGAGAAGGAGAGGGAAGTAGGGAGAAGCGGCAAAAGGAGAGTAGTGGGGGAAGTAGGAGGAGGATACTTCATTTGGGGAGAGAGATGGAGCGTGCTGACACCACCAGTTACTTTGCAGGGACAGCTTGACATCACAATGTAAGGTCTCTGTGTCTTAACTACAGGCACACCATAGGGGGATTTATTTTCACATTACTGGGGATGATTCTTATTTGGACTGATTAACTAAAAAATAATTCATGAGCCATGTATTTCCTGATGCTGTCATCACAAACAGCACATACTTTTGTCTCTGCAGACAGTTTCTATGTTACCTGGGGAGCCCGACACAACTCTGGAGCAAGGGCAGCCCCAGGACAGCCACTGCCTCCCCATGGAAAACCACTTGGAAAACTGAATTCTGCAGATCTCAAGGATGTTATCAGAAAGGTATAACTTGGGGCACATGGGGGGCTCAGTCAGTGGAGTGTCTGCCTTTGGCTCAGGTCATGATCTCAGAGTCCTGGGATCGAGTTCTGCATCGGGCTCCCTGCTCATGGGGGTGGGGGTGGGTCTGCTGCTCCCTTTGCCATCTGCCCTTTCCCCCTGCTCCTTCTCTCCCTCTCTCACTCATTCTCTCCCTCAAATAAATAAATTTTAAAAATAAAGGGAGAGGTATAATTTGAATCGAGTTTGAATTGGGATTTGTTTATGATTACAGTCATTTAAGAAATATTGTAAGCTTTTCAAGGCAGATGAAGATTATACAACAGGCAGAACCGGTTCTTGTGGGATATAGTTAGTTGTGGTAGATCTAACTAAATGCATGCATACTCATACAGATATGGGTAAGATTGCCAAGGTACGTGTTGGCAGAAGAGAACATCTAGAGTACTGGTGTCCAAGTTTAGTGAGTATTAGAATCACTTTGATAACCAGAACATATTCTGCCTCCTGGGCCCAGCCTGAGGAAGTCCCAGTGCACAGCTTGCACAGGCCCCCAGCTGATGTTGATTATATATGATTGATTGAAATTAATATTTGCTGTGGAAGTGAGTGTGGATTTTATATCAAAAGTTTTCATGCTATGAGTGGAACAGATATTGTGAAGTTTGGTTATGTTGGAAGTTGTTAAGTATGTGAAGTTGAGTTGTCCTTCTCTTGTCTTCACACTATCACACAGTTCCTGGTAGGGCAGAATGCCCACATGTGGGTTTTGGATTCATCCCCACGTGGTACATATTTACTAGAGTTCATATAATTATTTTTTATGGTTTGCACACAGATTTTATTTGAAGCAACTAGTAAAACTTGAGAGTTTTTTTAAAAAAGATTTTATTTATTTATTCATGAGAGATGCAGAGACACGGGCAGAGGGAGAAGCAGGCTCCATGCAAGGACCCCGAATTTGAGAGTTTTTGAAGTTTTTCTAAGTAACCTACTATCTCTCACTATGTTTTACTCATATTAATGGTGTCCACAGGTATCTGATTATTGTGAGCCCTTGAAGCTGTTTGGTATCACACAAGCTTTCTTCATAGGAAGAGCTGGATTCCTGGTTAGGCTGTGGAGCATGAGATGACATACAGTCACTTAACCCCTTTTGCAGAGCTCATCAAAAATAAAGTCTTAATCTAGATGATTAACATTTTTGTTTCATAATGGTGCGTGTACTAATTATAAAACATTCTTTGTGATTTTTTTTAAAAAGGGCCTTATTCATTATGGACGAGATAACCAGAATTTAGATATTTTACTTTTCCAAGAAGTCCTGGAGTATATGTCTAGGATAGACAGAGTGCTGAGCTTCCCTGGAGGCTCCCTTCTCCTGGCGGGACGCAGTGGTGTCGGGCGTCGGACCATCACTTCTTTGGTCAGTCATATGCATGGAGCAGTGCTGTTTTCTCCAAAGATTTCCAGAGGGTATGAACTGAAGCAGTTCAAAAATGATCTCAAACATGTGAGTCACTCAAATCTTTTGCTTTATCTGGTTTGAAATCACAATTAGTTGTTATTCTCAATGCCTTCAGAGACCATTATGTCTCTGACAGATACAGCAGTGTCTTTAATTTTGATAATTATTTTCCCCATGATTATTAGAAAATTGTATTTTATATACAGATAGGAAAAAGCTGCTTCTTAGGATTTCTAGCTCCGCTGGATTATGAGAGTTTAGGTGGACATGGAAGATGAAAGGACAGAGTTTCTATAGGACATGTGTGGATGTATTTAAAAGTGATCATCTGTCTTAGATGTGAAATCATTAACATTTTCCCTGTTTGTTCATGGACTGGATTTACTTTCCAAACTATGTGGCTGGAGTTTGATTTTTAATTTTGATTACAAAGAAAGAGAAAAGGGAGAAAAGAAATATTTTTTTAACGTAACAAATGGAAGTTTTAAACTGAGCCCTGTGTATTGAATTGTTATGCAGTCCTCTCTTCTCACTATGCAGGTGCTGCATCTTGCCGGGATTGAAGCACAGCAGGTGGTTTTACTCCTGGAGGATTACCAGTTTGTACATCCCACATTTTTGGAGATGATCAATAGCCTTTTGTCTTCAGGCAAGTGAATGATTTGTATTCAAAGAAAAATAATAATGTAAAGATTATTCAAGTAATGTTACCTTGTGTAAAATTGCATTTCAGAGGATATGTGCTATCAGCTTTTACTAAAGGGACATTGGGTTAAACACACTTGGAGCTGGAGAATTGAGAAACCCCATTTTTATAAAATCAGGACATTGAAGAACAGAAAAATGATTATTTTTTTTTTAAGATTTGATTTGAAAGGGAGAGAGCACGAGCAGGAGGAGGAGCAGAGGGTGAAGGAGAAACAGACTCCCCAGTGAGCATGGAACCTGATGTGGGGGTTGATCCCAGGACCCTGGGATTATGACCTGAGCTGAAGGCAGATGCTTCACTGGCACACTCAGGTGCCCCCCAAAATGATGATTAATGTCGGTGAATGTACTGAAAAACTGACTCCTATACTTTTGGTGGGACTGTTGCCTGTTACAGTCTTTTGGGAAAGTTATCAGCCAGTGTTATTTAGCACAGCAGTTCTATTATGTGGAGAAATTTCTATCTACAAGATAATAGAATGAGTATGCGGGGAAATACATAGTATAATTTATAATAAAAAATGTGATAGAACCTCATTGTCCAGCCATTAGAGGAATGGTTGAATAATAGCCTGAACATGGATATGTAAGTACAGATACATTGTCAAAGTCTGAGGTCTCATGCTTCCCAAATCATGGTTTGCTCTTAATTGTCTCTTGAGCCACCTGACCTTTTTTGTGGTTTCCTGGAGAGGACACTTGCCGTTTCCCATATCTTTCTTTTCTGGAGGATTCATGAGATTTATTCAGATCTTTTTATGAGTAGTCACTGTTAGAATTGATATGAGGTAACTTAGCTTTAAGCTTGAACCAAGATGATTTTGTTATTTAAGTACAAAGTAAACCTTATTAAAAGCAAGTTTCCATGATGTTACTGTTATACCAAATCTTTAGTAAGTGCTTGTTTTGTGTCATGTTAGTGGGCTCTGACATGAAGTAGTCTTTTCTTCAGAATTTAATAGCTATGATAGAAGAAAACATGTAATTTATAATATGAAGTATCTACACTTCAGTGTTGAAATGACTGCAGATGGGCCTCTCGTCATGCAGGTGGCTGATGTGTCTCCCATTCCCGAGTCCTGCAGAGGCAGTGCTGGAGTGGGAGTGGAGGCTTCCAGGGAACCTCTGTTGATTTTCAGGGTGTGTATCCCTGCAGTACTGCCTCAGCTGTCACTAGGTGGAGCCTGCTCCTTATGGCTGAAATAAACTGGTCCACCACATGGACAGCTTTTTGTTGTGATTTTCGTTTTTTGTTTTGTTTGTGAAAGCAAACGTCCAAATAAGCATTAATGTAGTAATTATTGTTTTTCTCTTAAGATAAATTGGCCTTTATTATCAAGTTATAACTGCAAAATTCGTAAGTTAAATTTTACCAATATTTTTAGCAAAAAAGTATTTGAAAAATACTTTCAGAGAAAATAGGCCTTTGTCCCTTTTTTCTATTTCAAATTCTTTTTTTTCCATTTGAAAGTAGTCGTTTATTAACTGACTATATTACAAAAATAATCATGGTAGATACCTTTGTTCATCAATAAGCCTATTGATCTGGTCTTCCCTGTTGCCGGCATCTCCACCTTCTACAAAATGGGTTGTCCTTCTCTTCATTCACACAGAGAAGATAATTTGACAGGCCATAAAAAGGTGTTTGCTTCTTTGAAACATTGTCCAACAGATCTTGTGAATCGGACCTCCATGCAGAAGTTGCCATATTTACCAAGAGATCAGGCAATCTGTGTTATCTTCCTGTTGATCTTGCTGTAACCATGCTTGTAGATCAGAGTCCCTGACTTCAGGGTTGGGTCCCCTCATGCTGTATATGGTTCCACAATCCTTAGCATGTTCACTGAAGCCTTGTTGAGCTTACCAAAGGTGCCTATTGAAGATCTGGCAAAGGAGAAGCTGCTACACCTTTTGAACTTTTGGGCTCACACTGTTGATCCTCTGATCTGATGACAAATGCCAGTTTGGGTTCCACAGACAGATGGAAGTTGCCAGCTTTTCTCACCATTCTCAATGCAGTCCTCATCATTCGAATCTCAATTTTCTACATCTGTCTATATTCCTTGTGGGAATGCTCACCTTTTTCATAGATAAGTTTTCTCCTTGCCTTTCAAAGCATCTTTTGGGCAAACTTTTCTCAGATGCTTGATCTTCAGCTCTGCGAAATTCATTTACTTTTTATTAAGGGTTTTTGGCACAGCAGGAACTTCCATCTTCTTCTCTTCTGTACCCTCCATGGTTCCAGCCAGAAAAGAGGAATTCAAATTCATACTTGCTATAGTGGATAGTATGTACATAGAGCTAGCTTTCTTTGCTACATTTAAGGAATCAGAAGTGTCTTGGTATGGCCAAAATTTAGAGAAAGAGCAGATTTGTTTGTGTGTGTGTGTGTTTGAATATGGACAAGCTTGGTGGGTGGGGAGTGGTCTGGCACCTCTGAGTTGGGTCTAACATGGATCAGGCTGTGATAGGCCCTCTGTGAATTCACTACCTTGGAGTTGTAGCATAAGGATTTTCACTTAATCTTACTGTTTCTTGCAACCTTTAAATATATTGGCCTAACAGACCTGTTATGTGCCAGTCCCAGTTCTAAATACTGGATTTATAGTGGTGAATAAGACATAGTCCAGCCCCTATCAAATACTTGTAGTCTTAATCCATTGTGATTTGCCTTTCATCATTCTGTTGCTGAGTGGCAGGCCACGGACTAGTTCTGTACAGGCTCACTTATTCATTCATCTAATATATATTTATCCTCCAAATACTTTGCTAAGTTTGTTCTAAGGTTAATATTGAACCTGATCAAATATTTGGCCCTTGGGAATTCAGAATCTAACTGAGCAGGAAAGGAAAAGACTTCATTTATGGTTACTTGATGCAATAAATGCTTAACAGTGATATGTTTAGATGTGTGAAAGAGAAAGAGTGCTTTCCTCAGTGCACAGGCAGTCAGTAGAGGCTCCTGGGTGTGGCAGTCAGCACAGCAGTGTCTCAGGGTCGATGGTCATTCTTGGGGGGAGGTAGAGGTCAGAGGAAGACTGCGCGTATAAATCCCAGGAAGGAGGAGTATTCTATTATATTTATGGAACAGGAAGATGTTCACTGAGGCTGGAATACGAGGTCTTATGTGGAGGGGTAGAGAGAAACTGGAAAGACAGGTGCGCGGTTAAATGACCTCCTGTCATTCATGGCTTGCTTAGGAGTTTGAGTTTTATCAAATGAAGGCGACAGAGGTAAATTTGTGAGTAATATGATAGGGTTGTGATAGGATTTTTGGAAAGAGGCTGAGTAAGAGGAGACTGACAAAAAGTAGAAAAAGTATTGGGGACCTAAAAAGTGTTTGAATTAGGGTGATGTGGCTAAAATTCACAAGAAGCACCATGTTCCATAGGTGAAGTTCCTGGACTTTATACCCTCGAAGAATTGGAGCCTTTGCTGTTGCCTCTTAAAGATGAAGCTTCTCAGGATGGTTTTTTTGGACCTGTCTTCAATTACTTTACATATAGTAAGTAACTATATTGAATCCATCAATTCAAACTCTGGTTCATGTGAAATAAATACCATCTAATTTGCTATATTTTCTAATTAGGTTGCAGAATTATCTTAAATCTTGGGTCTATTTGGTAATTTTATTCTTTTTTATGGTGCTTTGGAAAGCTAACCTGTAGTAAAAGCATGTTAACAATTTTAGCAAGAGGGAAGGATGAAAGTGTTTGAATGTTCCTTGGAATATTTACTTTGCTGCCTTTGTTTTCACATGTTAAAACTAGTGTTTAGAACGCCCTGTCTCAGAAGATTATTGAACTGTTTCAGTTTTGCCAGACTCTATAGTTTCTTCTGGCTCAACAACTCTCTTTGATCACAGAAGCAGCTTTATGTGCACTGCAAATACCTAACATGGAAGAAGTGACTATTAGGCACTAATGATACCATCCCAACATTACTGCTACACTTCTCTCCTTTTTGTCCCTAAGAGAACATCTATTGTTGACATAGAGAAAGTGGTTAAAGAGCTACCCCCCCCCCTTTAAATTCACAAGGAAACTACCACATGTCTAAGAAACACATCCTCCCAATGTTGTTAGAGACATTTCAGAACACAGGAAGTTGAAGCAAAGTTTCCAGATTCCTTTTTATGAAGGGAAAATAATACTGATATTGAAACAGGAAAAATACATTTCTCCTAAAGGAAAATTGGAGATCAGTTTGCTTGTGAATATTGAAACCAAAATCCTTGAAAGAAAAATTGCCAGGTAGAATCCAGTATCACATTTGAGGAGGAACACACAAAACAGCAGTGTGTTGATGACACTTACCTCTTCTGGATTCCATCTGTGTCTTTTCTCTAGCATATGCACACACACACATGCACACACAGATGCATGTACAAGCGCAGACATACGTGTGCACACATGCACACCAGTACTATAAAAATAACTATAATATTGTTTAATGGCTGTACCATTTCATTTTAGAAAATTTTAAACTCATAGAAGCAGACCATATATAGATTTCCCCAGTTGTTATTTTTGTGATGTCCATGATAATTTTTTTTTTTTTAGGAATTCAGCAAAACTTGCATATTGTCTTGATAATGGATTCTGCAAATTTAAACTTCATAATAAACTGTGAGAGCAATCCAGCTTTGCATAAGAAATGCCAGGTGTTGTGGATGGAGGGTTGGTCAGATAGCAGCATGAGGAAAGTAAGTTTCACATTTAAGTGTGGAAATGAAAAGTAGCATATTTTCTTTTTGAAGTTACATATTTTCCTGACTTTGCTTTGGTGTTTGTTATATTACTTTAATTGTGACGCTGAACATAGATGTTTGAAAACCTCTCTTTAGCTCTTGTATGACATTTTAGTTGAGTTGAACTAAAGGAGATTATGTTGAAGATTATGTTCATAATTAAGGATTACAGAGGTATTTATTATACTTAAAAAATTTTATTCATTAGCCTGTCCTAGACTAGCTTAAAATGGAAGCATCACAGCAATAATTTTAGCCATTTTTTTAATTAAAAAAAAAGAAATCTTTTGAAAAACATCTATCAGTGCTACGTGTTGGGAGGGGGATGTGTTTAAAGTGTGTACCATCCTAACTGGAAGCCTCTTACATTGCTTTGTTTGATAAATAATACTTTTCACTATTGTCTCTTTGAATGATGTTTATATTCTCAAGCATTGGTTTTTTCCATTTTTGTGTAATAGAGATACAGACTATTGCCTATCATGAATCAGAGGGATAAGAGACAAGGTTTTACAGATGAGATGATATTTTAGTTAGATTTCAGCAAGTAGATAAAGGGCAGGAAAATCATTCTGGTCTTAAGAAGCCACATGAGCAAGAGGCTTCACTAAGAAGTAATTGGGTCTCTAATGTGTGCCACTGTTCTGTATGTTGGTGTTAGAGCAGCGAAAAAGCAGACAAAAGTCCCTGACCTCATGGAATTTACATGGTTTTGGGGGATCACTGGGGTTGAATGCTTTCTTCATGGAGATCCTGAGATGACAGCATGCCTAGTGATTCTGAGGGTCAGCAAGAAGCCATTTCAGTTACAGTGTGATTCCAAGGGAGAGTAGTTGGGTGTGAGGTCAGGGAAGTAAGAGGACAACAGTTAGGATGGGGCTTTATAGACCTTTCTAAGGATTTTAGCTTTTCCTGGGAACAGGTGAGGGAACCTTTGGAAGTTTATAAACAAAACTGCTGTAATGTTGTAATGGGATTACTTTGGCTTCCAGGTTGAGAATAGAGGCTAGAAGGTAAGAGTAGAATTAGTTACAAGCTGTTGAATTCAAGTAGAGAGAAGGATGGTGTATATTAGGGAAGGAGTAGTGGAGGCACTGACAAGTGGTTGGATTCTGGATATGTGTTACTATAGAAACAACGGAATTTTGCTGACAGATTGTACTGAGCTGTAAAAGGAGATGAGGATCCAGGATACTGTCAAGTATGTTGGCTCGAGTCTATCAGCAGAGAATGGGAAGACTGAGGAAAGCATTTCAAGAGGAGGATATGAGGCCTTCGGTCTTAGATGTGTTAAGTAGAGATGTCAGACATCCAAGTTGCAGGGCTGAGAAGGCAGGCATCTGGATATAGAAGAGTGGAGTTTGGTGGAAAGAAAGGCCAGGTATTCAGGATAAAACATTGGGAATTATCAGAGTATAGGAGTATGTAAAGTGACGAGAATGAAGGACATTGTCAAGGAAGGAGCATTAACAGCAAGGGGAAGGGATTCAAAGACTGAACTCTGGGGCTCCTCAACATTAAGAGAGTGACATGAAGAAGAGGGAACAGCAAGGGACACTGAGAAGGAGCTGCTGGGGAAAAAAGAGGAAAACCAGCAGAGCGTGAAGACAAGCCAAGTCTAGAAGCCAAGAAAAGACTGTGTTCATAGTAGTAAGGGATGATGAACTGTACACATGCACATATATGAGGCCTCGGAGGTGATTGTTGGCTCCAGCAACATGGAGGTCATTCGTGATCTGATAAAGTGGTTTTAGTTAGTGGTTGCCATATTGGAATGTGTTCAGAATGAATAAGAAGAGGGTTGGAGAGAGTGAATGTGGTCACCTCTTGTGAGGAATTGTGTTAAAGTAGAAGAGAGAAATGGATTAGTAGGAAGGAAGTAGGTAAATATAATGCTTTTAAAAATTTTTTTTAAAAAATTAAAAAAAATTAAGATAGGACATACTATTGTATGTTCATGTACTGTTGGGAATGCAAAAGAGGAAACAAAAATATTTGAAAGTCAGGGAAACATGTCACTGGTGCACGAGTGAGGGGTTAGGGACTGGCCTTTGCATGGAGAAGGGAAACCGCATCCGTTACAAAGGCAAAGAAAGCGGAGTACAGAGGCCCAGGTGCAAGTAAGTGGGCAAGTGTGGTAATGGGAAGAGCTGGACAGTTTTCTGACTGCTTCTGTTTCCTCAGCAAAAGGAAGGAAGATGATGAGTTGAGAGAAAAGCTGAGGGAAGAATTGTGGAGTCCTGGAGGGATGGAAGAAGATATACAGAGTAGTTTGGAAGAGTGAAAGAGAGGAAGGCTAAGGAGAAAGGGGGGTATGAAGGCTGGGGGGCATAAAGGTTGGTGTGAGGTAGCAGTCAGGAAGGTCAGCATTTGGCCAGAATTGGGGCTTTGCTACTTGAGTATGACCAATTGAGTTAGGGCCACAGAGTTGAGGAATTATGATAGGGAGAATGGTGAATGGCAGTGTGGAGATGTTCCAGTTAATAGATCGCAGGTCTTGGTGGAGCGTGAGGCTGATTGACCTTATAAAGGAGACAAGCTGGGGGTAAGTGGGATATCTGTGAGTGAGATGATGGAATTATTTTAGTTATGGTTAGTGACAGTTTGAGGTAGGGTGTGATTGGCTGAGGAAAAGGTGGTGGAGGAGGCAATAAATAGGAGAGGTGATGGTATTAGTAGGCATTAGGAGCATTAATTTGCCATTTTTATTTCGGGTGGGGAAATGGAAGTAAAAAGAAGTGGGACCAGTCCAGCCAGGAGCACTGTGCTGATGGGCGGTGGTGTATAGGGGTAGACCATTATTTTGTCACCAAGCTTTATTGAGATATAATTGACAAATACAAATTGTACATATTTAATGTGTACAATGTGATGTTTTGATATATGTATATGTTGTGAGATGTTTACCACAATCAAACTACTTGACATAAGGGGTAGACTATTTCAAAGAAAGCGAGTTTCCTAAGAAAAAATTTCAATTGATTTGGAAGGATAAATTTAAAATATTCTTACAGATGCTCGAGTGTTTTAACAGAAATCATTGAAGATGTTTGAGGAAAAAAAAACATACTCTGTGGTCAAGAACCATGGCACTTCCAGATTCTTCATCAGTGAAAGGGGTCTTTTGTCTGATTTTTTTTTTTTTTTTGATATTGTGTTTAATCTGGGAGATTCTGAAATTGAGACTTTGACCTGCCCACCAGATTACTTGTGTTTCCTGTTGCAAAAATGTCAGAGTTCTACTATAATTTTTTTCTTAAGAAACTAAGAATATTTTACTTTTTTTTTTGTATATTTAAATTAGTACTCTTATTAGACTGTCATACTTTTCATCATAATAATATGTTTTTGAAACTTGATTTTCTTATTTCTGATAGTGGTAAAAACCTAGCAGTAGCCTGACAACAGATAGTTTGTAGGATTATCAATTGTGAAATTGTTAATTTCCGGTTGTGGAATTACTTTCATTTACTTTTAGTTATTTCTCAAGAAAGCTTAGAATCTTTACTATCCCTTTATGCAAAGATGTCAAATAAAACTTTTTATTTTTCTCGTTGAATGACTTTAAATGGTACTTGTGATTATTTTCTAATTCAGTCTAAACCGGGATCGCCCTCATTTCACATGGTCTAATCATTTTTCAAGTGAGGTGTTATCACCAATTTGCAGTCAATTAATGGTTATTGTATGTCAAAATCTTGTCTAGGGAATAATGTCTTCTGAAGATGGATATATTCCTTATTTTTCTTAGACTGGTAATACACCTAGAATTTTTTTTTTAACCTCTGACACTGGGTTTATTTGAACTTTTTCATACTAAGTTGTGGTTTGAAGAAGTGCTTTTCCTGTTTTAGATACCCGAAATGTTATTCAGTGAAACAGATGGTGAAGAGAAGTATAGCGATAAAAAAAGGAAAGAAGAAAAGAAAAAAAGCTCAGGTATTTGGATGAAATTGTCTTGGTAAAATAATTGCCATTTTCTGATGTTATAGATTAATTAAGGATTCACAGTGATTATGAATTTGAATAATGATTAACATGAATATTTCTTTAAGATTTATTTATTTATTAGAGAGAGAGAGAGAGAGAGAGAGAGCATGAGTAGGAGGGCCAGAAGGAGAGGGAGAGAATCCCAAGCCAACTCCTCACTGAATGTGGATCTGGATGCTGGGCTTGATCCCGACCCTGAGCCAGAATCAAGAGTCAGTGGCTCAATCTACTGAACCACCCAGGCTCCCCCTAACGAATGTTTCTTTTAATGAAAACTAAATTAAAGCTGTATTTATAAACCCATGTTTATGTCAGTTTATATAGGACCTAACTCATTATTGTTTACATTTAAGAAGTTAAATATATTTTTGACCCAGATGATTGTATGTTCTGCTTACATTGTCTGGGGTCTTTGACTTGAAGGCTAAACTTTTCATATTAGTTTTCACTTTTCACTTAGCACAAAACTGATACATGAAAAAGGTTTATGGTGTTCTTTGAGTGTGGACGTAATATTTTCTTAATTATACTCTTATTTTTTCCAGTTCCGAATTAATTTTCAATGTGGTCTTTTTTTAAATATAGCACATTCATTAATTTATGTATCTCACCATCTAGTCACCAAATAGTTATCGAACTTGTTTTACCTTAGGTAGTGGGCAGGATCCTAGAGATGACTTAGAGCTCATAGTGTTGTGGAGAAAAGCAAGAATTAAGTTCTATATCAGCATAAACTCTGATATGGTGAGATAAATGATGGTGGGAGTTTTGGGGAAGTGCCTTTTGAAAGTGAGACCACTGACTGGTGGATGTTACAGCAGACAAGCATTTTGGGGAAGGGTATTCTGGCTACTAAAGTGACTAACAGGGAAAAGGCTCAGAGAAATGGGTATTTCACTGGATCTGTAAGCAGCCCAATGGCTAGAACATGTTCTTGTAAGCAGTTAAGTACTGGATGACGAGGACAAGACAGGTTGGGTCCGTCCTTTTCCTCAGTTACTGGAAAATAGGTTGGGTGTAGGGAGAAGCCAAAGGTGATGAGACTGCTGTGGAAGGCCACTGCAGTAATCCAAGAGGACAAATGGACTTGGGGTCCCAGGAAGCATCTGAAGGGGCGCCTGAGTTACATGATGGCCATGACACGCAAAGAAGGAGGACGCAAGGACATGTCTCAGGGTTCTGGCTTAGAACATTAATTAGAAGTTGACTTTATTGACCGAGGTAGAGAATATGGAAGAAAATAGATGGAGGTGATAAGAGGAAGATAATGTGCTTAGTTACGGATGTGTGGCATCCTATGTGAACTGACTCATTTTTTGGCCTGTTTTTTGCTGTGTCAAATGAGAATGTTTCTGTGTTATTTGGTTTGGCATTTATTTTCCATTCAAGCAGCTTTTATTGTGCTTACTTCTGAATTACATGTAGTTCTAACTAATATATGTCATGACAATCTGTAGATTTATCTTTCTTGCAGCAATAAAAGTGTTCAGAGGAAATACGTTATAGTGAACAGGTAGAGACCACTGAAATTAAATAATTCAAATTCATAGGGAATGTGGGAGCTGTGAATAGATGTCTAGGAATACCTGTATACCTTTATGCAAAGATGATACCTCATATTTTTAGTTCTAGGTAGAAGTATCTGGTATAGAAGTAGTTAAGATGATTTTTCTCTGATTCACAATGGATCATGTGTATATTAAGTTGTTTCTTTTTTCTCTTTCTAGTTGATCTCGATTTTCTGAAATCATTTTTATTAATCCATGAATCTTGTAAAGCATATGGTGCTACACCAAGCCGATATATGACCTTTTTACGTGTGTATTCTGCCATTAGTAGCAGCAAGAAAAACTGAACTATTAAAAAGACAAAGTCATTTGCAGGTACAATATTGGTAATCTCTAATTATTTTACTTCTCTATGGAAACAAGGGTTATGTATATCACAATCCATTGCCTGTGCCATGTATTTGGTATAAATGAGTACCGTATTGTATTATATGCCTTAAAACAGTCTCACCTACCAATATGGCTCAGTAGGCATAGTAATGGTTTTGTAATTTTTATTTAGATTCAATATTTTTTTTCTTCACTGGGTGGTATTTATGTGCTTTTGATAGTTTATGATCTTTAAAAGTTTCTGTAACATGAAAACATTTTCAGAAATTCAGAAATGTCTATTAATTAAAATATATCTAAGACTAAACTTTATAATAACCTTTAAAATTAAAATTATACTTTATAAAATAATACTTTTATCCATGTTTCCTGGTACATTATGAACAGTTGTCTTTCTACATTTCTGTGATTATAGAGCTTCAACTTAAATGTGGCATTAAAGGCCAGCCGTGGAAGTTGTCTGAGAGCATTTCCTCTGCAAAGTCAGTGTCATAAACTAGGATCCATCCTAATAGACAATGTCATCTTTATCACTCTAATGGTTCACTTTCACCCATAGCAAGCCACTGACTATATGTGTTTTGGGAAGGTCATTTTCCTGATTTGGTTCTCTCTGTGGTGCTGTGGGTAAATTACTTAAACTTGTTGACTTGAGACTTAATTGAGTTAGTTGTGAGAGTATTAGATAAAATACATATACACATATGTATTTTATGTAGCAACATAAAATTGCTCAGTAAATATTGGTTATATTCCATTTTGCCATTACTGTCTTCCCAGATCTTCTCATTTGTTAGTGACAAAAACCCAACTCCTATTACAGAAGAGGAGGAATATTTTTCATGTCCATTCCTTGCATTATTCATGGGCAGTGGGATAGGGTGCCATACTGGCCTGCCCAGGGTCAAATACCCACCCAAAGAATAGGTAGCCCACCAGAACCGTATGTGAGGCAACCTCCTATAAAAAAAAGGTAGACACTGGATGTACAGAACCAAGGTATGTCCAGTATGAAAGAGTAGTCAGGGAGGCTGAAAAATGGAAAAGCTTTAAGTTTTTCCTTGTTTTCTGTTTTCTCTCTCATAGAATGCAGTGGATAAAAATCATGATCTTTAAGCTCTCAAATATGTGTTGATCTGTTTAGCTTTACTGACGCTTTAAAATCCGTGTTTCCTTTATGCATCTGTGGTGTCTTTTACTACCTCCTAATGGGTGTACAGTTGAATAAGTCATTATGATTAGCAGTAAGGAAAAACCCAAGGCCACATGCAAGTGTTTGATGTGTACACACTTAGTTATTCCTGGATGCTTTCTTATAGATTTTATTTACCGTGTGTGTATAAAATTCCTTTTTAAATTGTTAGCTAATTTTACTGATACAGGCTGGTGTGTCTAAACTGAATGAAGCTAAAGCTCTTGTGGATGAGCTGAACAGAAAGGCTGGAGAACAAAGTGTATTACTTAAAACTAAGCAAGATGAAGCTGATGCGGCCCTTCAAGAGATCACAGTGTCAATGCAGGTAATGTTTTAAGAGAGCACAGAAATGTAGCCAGTAGGGAGACTGTTGATGCCTGATTATGTGGAAAAATTACATTTTTACATATGTGGATTTAAAAAATCTCTTTTGTCTGTGCTGAGTCAAACTGGTGGTATTAAGTACTTGAGCTTTGTGGAAGAGCATAGATTTTTTCCCATGTTATTCTAAAATCATAGTTATAGTCTTCTCAATTCACCATTTACTAACTCAGTCTAAACCCTATAAATATACAAATATAAACATTTTAAGTGGATATAGGTTTGTCTGTAAGCAATTTTGTTTACCCTCTGCTAGTTGATATTTCCTTTTATTTTTCTTAAACTCATCTCCTTCAGGCTTCAAGGATTTTTTTCACCTGTCTTTAATATTCTCAAGATTTACAAAAGAAGCATTTTACTTATGCTTTCATGATATTTTAATATTTTGATTATACCTACTCTTTGCCATTGTCCTTCCTTTATCGAACCTTTCTGAGGAGATTTCTTTGACATCCTTCCCTGCCCAGGTCACGTGCTCTGCCTGAGCCCTCTCAGGATGCACTTGCCGGTGCTTCTGTGCTGACCCCCCATGTTCCTTTCTTCATCCTTCAGCCCTGCTCTCTCCGAGTTTCAGACTCAAATCCCCAGTGGTCTGCTTAGAAGTCTCATGAACATTATGGCTGGGTTGTATTCTTTGTGTTTCCCACATCTTTATCCATTCATCAATTGGTAGACACTTGGGCTCTCTCCATAGTTTGGCTATTGTTGATAATGCTACTATAAACACATGGGTACAGGTGCCCCCTTTGAATCTGTACTTTTGTATCCTTTGGGGTAGATACCCAGTAGTACAATTGCTGGATGATAGGGTAGCTCTATTTTTAACTTCTTGAGGAAACTCTACACTATTTTCCAGGGTTGTTGCACCAGTTTGCATTCCCAAAAACAGTATAAGAGGGTTTCCCTTTCTCCACATCCTCACCGACATCTGTAGTTTCCTTTATTATTGACAATGTAGCTAATTATTCAAGACAGAACTTATAAATTATATTAGACTTATGTTCTCTCAATCCCTACCTTTAATGAATCGCTAAATCCTGTTACTTTACCTCCTTGATTATGTCTCGTATGTGTTTCTTCATCTTCATGTTGGTGACTGTTAACCTTACTGCAAGTCTAATACCTCTTCTAATTAAATTAACTTCAATATTTATTAGGCTAATGTATAAATCTCATTAAAAGCAAGTGGCACAAATACTCAAAGTAATAAGATTGGAAGGAGTATGATTTAAAAACTTACTGTTGAACTATAGTGATCAAGGCACTGTGATACTGGTGTAGTGAGAGCCAGATCCTTGGAACATTATGGCGTTCAGAAATAGACATGTACATAGTTGATTTTATACAAAATGGAGATTTTATACAAAATTTTATACAATTAAATGGGGTAAGGGTAGTATTTTTTAAAAATGGTATTTGAATATGCATGTAGAGGAAAAAATGATCTTTATTCTTGTACAAAAATTAACTGAATATGAGTCATAGATCTAAATGTACAGCATAAAATTATAAAACTTTGGAAGAATACAGGAGAAAGTGTTTATGATGTTGGATGAGACAAAGATTTTTTAGGTGTGATATCAAAATAGAAGAAGAAAAGTTAATGAATTGGACTCTATTGAAATTAAGCACTTATGCTCTGTTAAGTAAGTCTGAAGAAAATTAAAAGGCAAGTCACGGACTGGGAGAAATTATTTACAAAACATAAATTTGATAAATAATTTGCCTCCAGAATATACAGAAACTGTTATAACACAAACATAAAAAGTCTAATTGAAAAATGGGCAACAGATTTGAAGGTGTCCTGTGTGACAGAAAACGCAGGAAAGGCCAGGAAACAGGAAGAGGTGCTCAGCAGCCTAAGTCATCAGGAAATGTAAACCCCTTGTTTTTAGACACTGAAAGTGTTGTTGCGTTTTTTTCCATTCTCTGTTGTCAAGACTGAGACACTCCAAGTTAAGTTCTGACCCTTTGCAGGTGATCTTTCTCTTTTTTCCCCTCCCTGGAGCCTTGATGAATATACTCTTCTGAAGGCGACATGGTCTGCCTTAGCTTCGGGTAATGTCCCCTGTGTTGGATAGCCTGTGGAGTCCACCCCCCCCCCCCCCCCCCCCGCCGCCACTGGGGCGCTACTGCTGTAGCCGTAGGGTGGGAGGGGTGGGGGTTGGTCCTATGTCCTCTTCGTCCTCCCTGTCTTCCCCTTCTAGGATGCTTATTGCTTGGACTTTGGACTTCCTGGTCTGCTTTCTCTAATTTTCTTAACGTTTTCTCACTTTTTTTCTTCTATTTTGCTCTACTTCCTTTAAATCATTTCCTAATTTTCCTCTTGAGTTTTTCATCACTGTTAGGATAGTCTCTCTCAGAAGATTTTTTTTTAGCTTCTAAATGTTTGCTTTTGGCAGCTTCCCCTTTTTGTTGGTCTCTTTCATTGTTGTATCATCTCCACTTAGCCCTCAGAGGATACCTGATAAGATCTTTTTCCCAGCTGTATTTTCTTACTGAACTTTTCATACTTGATTTTTTTTATTCTTACAAAAGAAGCTTTCTCTGTAAGTTTGGTCATCTTCATGGGAAGTCTGAGTGTAGGTAGGGTTCCATAGGGACTGGTAGCCTCACAGGAGAATTATCTGGGCTGACTTGAGTAAATATAATCAAGACTTACCCTGATAGGCCAAAATAATTCCATTGGCATATGGGAAGCTTTTAAAAGCAGTAACATTTTCAGATACATGATGGTTATGTATACATTCATTGTTTCCAAGATAATTTTATTGAGTACCTGACCTGGTAAGTAATATTATAGAAAATCAAAAGTAATTTTCTTTTTTTCTTTTTTTTTTTTCAAAAGTAATTTTCATAGTATAAAACCTTAGCATAATTTTTTCCTCAAGGTATTTTTGGAAACAGATGAATATGAATATTTATGTAAATCAGACAGCCATTTTTATTATTAAAAAACATCTGTCAAATACTTTAAAGAGTAAATTGAAATATGAAAAAAAGTGAAGGCTGTATAGAGGATAGTACTGTTGACAATTATATATTTACAAAAGGAGAATATCCAGCAGTGTGTGTGCCTGTGTACCATCAGACTAGTGAACTGTAGTCTTATAGGCTGACAGCTGTGCTGCTCTGTTGTCTGGACCATTCAGAGATGCTTTTTCTATGATTGTAGCTAATTGTATTACCTAGCTTAGACACACAAGTATTTTATTGATTTATTTGAGAGAGAGACAGAGAGAGAGACACACACACACACACACACAACATTAGCCTGGAGGAGGGGCAGAGGGAGAGGAAGAGGGAGAGGGAAAGGGAAAAGCAGACTCCCAGTAGGGAGTCTGACACGGCACTTGATCCCAGGACCCCAGGATCATGACTGGAGCCAAAGGCAGATGCTCAACCGACTGAGCCACCCAAGTGCCCCATAAATAACAGACCTTTCTGTTTGTTATTTTATAAAAAAGTATAATTTGGAGAGACACCTTATGTATCAAACTATGTAACCTCCAAAGCTGGAAGCTCTAGGTTTGTGACATAAAAAGTACAAAATAAATACTGTAAAATCTCAGAATATTGATAACTTTCAGTTGGTAGAGCAGGTTAATAAACAACATATGAGCTGGGCCTTTGAGGATATTCATGTGTGAGGTGGAGAAAAATAAGTTCTCTTTGAGGAGCAGTGGTAGAGATGCTGTGGAGTACAGAAAATTCTAGCTGAGCCGAAGTGTGGAGTACCTGAATGTAAGTTGGAGGGGGACAGTGATTCTTAAGCTGTAGATTGGAACCACTTGGTAAGTCTTTAAATATTTCTGTGCCCTTCCAGCAGCCAGCGAAAGTATTCAATATATTTGACAATAGAACACCAGCCTTTAGGTTTTAAGCTTCCTGAATGATTAGAATATAGTTGAGAACTGCTGATGTAGGGACTCTTGAAAGATTTCTTGACAAATTTCCTCTTTGGTTTTACAATTAGTATCAACAAACCAAATATGAACATTCATAATAATAAGCATCTTTACATATCTGGGATCTTTGATATTTGCATGCATGAACAAAGACTTCACATGTTACTAATATAATACATAATTTAGTGTTCTTTGAATCTGTACTAATTTGTGTTGATTTATTTACCATCGCATCATGATTTCAGTTGTTGTCTAAATTGTAGAAACACAAACCTCTAATATACTGTAGTCTTAAAGAGTTGTTAGTCTTTACTGTTATAATTGTAGAAGACTTTATTTTTTACTTTGTTCAATTATGAAGTGAGCATAATGGTACTAACCTCTCTGGATAATTTATTGCAGGTGTTAAATGAGCATTATGATAATTTTCTAAATTATACAATTTTGAGTTGTTTGATTCATATATAATCATTTATTGCTTTGTTATTCAGAAAAAATTAAAGCATAGAAACTTCTTGATAGTAAATATACAATAATAAATTATATCATTTTTCCCAGGCAACTTAGAAACTCATGTCAATTAACATTAGAAAAACATTTAATAGAAAGTGTTATTTTAAAATAACATATTTTTGATATCATGCTTTCAAGTATCAAGTGCATTAAAATTAATTGGAATGCCATTTACATCCCTATAGGATGCTAGTGAGCAAAAGACAGAACTTGAGAGACTGAAACACAAAATAGCAGAAGAAGTTGTTAAAATTGAAGAAAGAAAGAACAAAATTGATGATGAGTTAAAAGAAGTGCAGGTAAGCTACAAAGGAAGCATTGTTGGAGCCATGTCTGCCTGCCAACTGTTCTAGGAGTTCAAACATGACTTGCTGAACTGATTTTCCAGCAGTATGACCGAATGTGGCTTTCAACCAGAATATTTGTGGAAGAGAAGCAGGAAGGAAAGTCTGCAGGGAGAAGGGAGGGAACAAGCCCGTGGTCATCAGAAACATAGGTGTTTTCTTTAAGCCACTTCGTGTGGGTGTTAGGAGAAAAATGTGTTGTGGGGAAATCAAGTCAAACTCAGGCTCCTTTTTGGTTGCTCACCAGGTGAGTCAGCTAGTCTTAGGACATAAAGGCCTCTTGAAAATGGCAAAATTGTCTCAAAACAAATTGGATTTTCTAAATTAGGCTCTTACAGTTATGGTGGTAAAAACTTGAAGATTTTGTATTTTGTGTGTTTTAAACCATTTTGATATTTGAAGAGAAAGGATATTAGTAACTCATTATTTTTAATAAAATGACAAATATTCAATAATTTGTGAAGTCAGTGATTTTTACATACATATTTTTTGAAAGTAAAAAATGCCCTTTGTCTTTTTAGCCTCTAGTCAATGAAGCCAAGCTAGCAGTTGGAAACATTAAGCCAGAATCTCTTTCAGAAATTCGTTCACTGCGTATGCCACCTGATATTATCAGAGATATTCTTGAGGGCGTTTTAAGGTTGATGGGTATCTTTGATACATCTTGGGTGAGCATGAAAAGGTAAGTTTTAGAATTTGTGAAATGTTATTATTTCACCAGTGAAGTACACATTAACTCATTCATTCATTTATTTAGATTTTATTTTTAAGTAATCTCTATCACCCACAACCCCACAATTGAGTGTCACATGCTGTACTGACTGAGCCAGCTGGGTGCCCCTCTTTCATATTTTTAAATATTTCTTACATTGTTTCTCAAGTTTCATTAATTACCTATTTTTGACCACTTTGCCGTAATATTTCAAGATGCTCTATGTGATCCTGTACCGAGATCTGAATTTTCCTTTCAACATAGTAAGTGATTGTTTCCCCAGAGGGAAAAAGGAATGCCTTAAAATCTTGAAGAACATTACAATAAACATGATCATTTACATGGTCCTTAGTACAGAGCATCATGTTTATATTGATGTACTGGTGAAGAAAATACAGCCACTGTTCTGAGTGCTGCAGTCTTGGCAGAGTCAGGGCAGGAGTGAGGGCAGGCGCCCTGTGAATAACACATGCTGTGCCCTGGAAGAGCCAAGGCTACCGGTGACTACTGTGCAGCTGTGTGGCTTCAGGGGTCCTGTTCTTGTGATGAGCTTGTGGTTTGTGCTCATACTCATATCCACACGGAGTTCTGTTCTGTCTGGAGATGGGAGGGAGATGTGGCTTGGGGGATCACTTGAAACACCTTTCTGAGAAGAGAGTCAGCTTGCAGGTCTCGTGGAGGGATGTGGTGCCGTCCCTTTGGCACTCCTTGTCATCCCTAGAAGGCGAGGAAGGCCATGGGGCCTGTGCATGGAGCCCTTATAATCTACCCAGGGTGAGGCAGCTCGTGAGAACCAGGGACACCCAAGCACTCGAAGTTTTGTTAACTAGTAGGTGGAAAGTACTGCAGACACCATTTTGTTAAATTGATATTTTTGTCAGAATGGCAAATTTTATTTAGCCTCATCTGAAGTAATATGCTTTAATTGTAGTTTCCTTGCAAAAAGAGGTGTGAGAGAAGACATAGCAACTTTTGATGCGCGAAATATTCCAAAGGAAATAAGAGAGAGCGTTGAAGAGCTTCTTTATAAAAATAAAGGATCTTTTGATTCAAAGGTAATTTTTAAAACTATGTCATGAATTCCCTTTCATATTCTGTAATATTCTGCTTATTAAAATATGGTTTTTTATTATCAATGATTTACATTGCCTAAAAACTTAAAGTGGAAAAAAATAAGCCATAGGTATTAAGTATCAGAAGCATTTCCCAGCAGATGGGTGGCAGGAATTCAGGTTGGCTTTGGGGTGCATAGTTGGTGTCATAAGTGGTGTTTGAATCTTCTTATCTGCTAGGAATCCTCAATCACTTCTTAACTTCCACCTTGCCTGGTCTGCTTTTCTTGCTTCCTGTATATTTGTCATATAATAACAGATACCTGTGTTAGGATACTATTATCTAATTTCAATGAATAAATCCACGATTCTGGCATTTTTTTTTAGATCTCTTATTCAAAATGTTATGTGCATCATCTATGACACCAATAACATGGTTTCTGAGTTGCTTTTATTCAATAAAGATGTGTCCTGTGTACAGAAGAGGAAGGGTTGATGTTTGAACATTGTTGTGGACAGACATATATTCATTATAAATGTGGCTAATGAAGTGCTTATGTCGATAAAAATATCATTAAGGATTTATGTGGTTCAAGAACATTTATTTTGAAGCAAAATTTCAAGATTATCTTAATGAAAATAACAATTCACATAGTTATTTTAACTATAAACCCAAGACATTTGGGGGGATAAATTATTAAATAAATACTTAAGTAAAATAGACTAGAATTAACGTTGCTTTTATTTGAAACTAAGGCTGCTAGATAAGTTGTGATGGATTTTTCAGAATGCTAAGCGTGCCAGCACTGCGGCAGCTCCTTTGGCTGCATGGGTTAAAGCAAACGTCCAGTATTCCCATGTCTTAGAACGGATTCAGCCTTTGGAAACTGAACAAGCGGGATTAGAATTGTGAGTGAAACATAAAATATAAATTAAGTCTAATCTTTATTTATTTTCATCAATTTAATGACAGTTAATTATTCAGATTTATCTTTTATTTCTTGTTTAAATCTAAAAAGGCAGCTGACAACATTAAAACATGTAATGTGAGTCAATTTAATAAAAGATTAAACAGACCAAAAGAAAAAGCAATTAGAAGAAGGTGCATAGTAGAATTCACTATTTTTTTTCCGTCTACCATTATTATGTTGTTGGAAGGATAAATTGGTAGTTCTTTTACAAAGAGTTAAAATTTTGTGAATGAGTAATATTAAGGTACAAAAGCTAGGTTTTGGAAATTTAGACTTTTAAATTTGTTTTCTCCTTCTGAGTTCTAGAAACGTGTTGTATATATTTTGCAAAAATGGTCTGGGCAGGTAGGGGGAGATTTAACCCAATGACCTTGGGGCTTACCATTTTAATTGGTTGTTCCTAAGTCAACATTTGTTCTATGTGCAGAACGAGACGAGAGGTTTGTTGTGTTCTTGATTGATCACTGATATCATCTCTTCTTAATCTGGACAAGGAGGTTTTCATTGGCGTGAGCTTCATTTTCTCAGTATAATTATGTTAAATTTTTGTGTTAATTTGCCACATTTTTGTGTAATAAGTAATGTTAAATGTTTATATTATTTTGAGTATATATTGTTCACAGCTTAAATATTGTTTGGTGTAGGCTTCATTTTCATTTCTTCACAGCTGAGACAGATTTTGGCTTTTTGCATTCCATTATGTCAGTTACCACCTTTCAAAATTTTATTAAAGTTACTCCCATTATAGTACTTTCCTCTTTCTCTTTGTGCATGGATGTCTTTTTTTTTTTTTTTAAGATTTATTTATTTATTTATTCATGAAAGAAAGAGAAAGAGAGAGAGAGAGGCAGAGACACAGGCAGAGAGAGAAGCCCATGCTGGGAGCCCGATGTGGGACTTGATCTTGGGACTCCAGGATCGCGCCCTGGGCCACAGGCAGGTGCCAAACTGCTGAGCCACCCAGGGATCCCCGATATCTTTATTTTTTTTAATTACCTTGGTTTCATTTTGATGGGGATTTATTTATTTATATATATATTTTTAAATGTTTTATTTATTTATTAATGAGAAGCAGAGAGAGAGACAGAGACAGAGACACAGGCAGAGGGAGAAGCAGGCTCCGTGCAAGGAGCCTGACGTGGGACTTGATCCCGGGCCTCCAGCATCACTCCCTGGGCTGAAGGCGGTGCTAAGCTGCTGAGCCACCCAGGCTGCCCTTGATGGGGGTTTTAGGAAGGATAGAGGGATTGTTTTTGCTATTGTTGATATAAAATAGAATAACTTTTATAAAATTGAATTATATTTTAGAAATTTGAAGAAAACCGAAGACAGAAAAAGGAAACTAGAGGAGCTTCTAAATTCTGTTGGCCAGAAAGTATCAGAACTCAAAGAGAAGTAAGTTATGTTTAAAATGTATTTTGAAAAAAAAATGTATTGTGGATATTTGAAAAAAACCTCAATATTTGAATTTTAAAAATTCTATAATCATTATTTTCAGTTCCTTTAATAATTTATCACTCTAAAATATGAAAAAATATAGAAGATATTCCTTTTTTAAATAATGTTTTTTTTTGGTAAGAATAAACAGACTTGAGGTCTCCATTTGTAGAGCTGTCACTGTATCTCTTCCTGAACACGAAGGGTAGGAAGTAGTTGGTTTATGATCATTTCTTTACTGTGATGTCTGAGTGTCTTTGTTATCCAGATGTAGGTTTGTAGGTTGGGTCTTAACTGTGGTGTCTGTAGGTCTGTGTTATCCAGATGTAGGATTGTAGCTCAGGACTCACTGTGGTGTCTGCGTGTCTGTGTTATCCAGATGTAGGATTGCACGTGATGCTGTAGTAACATCTGTTGTATAGTCTTCCTGAGGATGCAGGATCACATTTGAAAACATTGAGTCTTTTTAATTTTGTACTTTTTAGTGTTAAAAAAATACTTTATCCAATATTGTACTTAAATTTCAGTATCATTTATGAATATTAATCTCTATAATATTATAGAAAAAACAAAGCAAAAGAACCCTCAATCCCGTAAATCCAGTGTTTTCAATATTTCTGTTTTTTTTTTTTTTTTTTTTTGCGTTAGAGATACAGGAAAGAAACTTCATCATTTTCTTCTAGATATAATTAGATACGTATAAGGAAGGTAATTACTCCTTTCAGTGTCATATGCTCAGAATTAGGACAGTTATAAACTTAGGCAAATGGGCACATAGGGAAAGAATA
The DNA here is from genome assembly GCF_003254725.2 of Canis lupus dingo. Classification (NCBI taxonomy): domain Eukaryota; kingdom Metazoa; phylum Chordata; class Mammalia; order Carnivora; family Canidae; genus Canis; species Canis lupus. The sequence continues at coordinate 28,653,149 of NC_064247.1, read as the reverse complement.
TCTGTAGTGGATTGGATATTTGAAGTGAGTTTTAAAATTTTATTTATATTTTTGGTGGGTAGATATTGGCAGTTAGAATGTGGGATGAGGTAGGGATCAGAAAGGGGACTGAAGGTATTCTAGGCCCATGGGACATCCTGAAGAAGCAGACAGAGGATGGGGTGTCTGCTGAGCATATGAGCTCCTTTAGAGGTCGGCTTGTTACTTTGTTGGACTGGTGTAGATCTAACATTGAAGAGGCAGGTGGGTCAGTCGCCGGCAGGGCCTTGAGTGTCACATGGAGACATCTGTGTGTGCCCTGTGAGAGCACTGCGTTTCAGATCTATGTGTTGCTTGCTGTGTGTGCCTGCTCTGTCACGATGTCTTGAACACAGATATTATCAATATTATTAACTAAATTCTTACCTAAAAGCTCACTTTACTGTGTAAGGTTAATTTAGTCAAATCTCTCCTAAATCCCTTTGCCTTTAATTAATGTTAATGTTTTCATAGATTTCAGATCAGGACCTCAGAAGCCGCCAAACTGGAAGCTGAACTAAGCAAAGCTCAAGAGACCATTAAAGCTGCAGAAGTCCTAATCAGTCAGCTTGACAGAGAACATAAACGATGGAATGCACAGGTTTGTTTGAGACACAGAGATCAGAAAAAGGCTTCCTTTAAAACAGAAAATCTGTAATGTCCAGCATTTGTTAAGAGAAAAAGGAGAGAAATATCCATTAACTTTCAGCTGGCTGAGGCTCAATGATGGTAACATTCATGGTCATTATGTGAGTTCATCTTTAAGCAGAATGTTTTTATATGGGTGGATGTTTATGACTGAGGGGAAAGGCAGGGATTTCTCCAGAAATCCCATTGAACTGAGGTTTTTTTTTTTTTTTTTTTTTTTTGTCTTATTAAAGAGAAGTTTATTTAAAAAATAAGTTATCTTGTGCTTTAGACAGGTATAAGAGAAATTCAGAAGGTGAAAGCTCCTTTTCCAAAACTGTTCCCAGCAGGATGGTCAGTACTGGTTTCGAAACTGGTTGCTTAGGCCTTGCAGCTCTATGACTAGGGCGTCCATAGCTGCTGTTTCATCAGCTAACTCCCTGGAAATTTCTCCACTGGTCACATCTGTAAAAAGTTGCTTTGCTTTAGATAACAAGCCCTGTAAATTGAGTCGAACTAAGGAAAGCACCTGTACAGCCTCCTGAGGACTGGATTTTTTTTTTACTGTTTTATAGCCACATGTGCAAGTCCTAAGGCTCTCTGAACCACTTCCTTAAATGATGTCATATCTTTCTCCCAAGAACTGGACTGTGTGTCACACTTGTATGCCTTAGAGAGATACTGGAATGCCTTTTCATTTTCATCAGGCTTTTCGCTCTGCCCATTTCCATACACTTCAGCATACAGCCTCCTGGGACTGCAACCTTAGGATTCGACACTGCTGGCCACTTATTTCTTCTAGAATACTTTGTTACTTTGACTTTGTTAAAGTGTGGTTTCTTGTTCCTTGGTTGGTGGATGGGTTTTTGTTCAAACTGTTAGATTCCCTCCCACACTGGCCTGTCTTCATCCAGGACTGTGTGCCTGTCCCCTTCCCAGGTGTCTGTCTCTGCAGCTGGCCCAGGACTGCTCCATCCCATGCTAAGACCATCCCCTCTGCCAGGACACTGACCACAGCTGTTTCCAGACTCCTCAGCTGTAGGGTGTTTGTGTTCTGGGGTGGTTTTTTTTTTTTTTTTTTTTTTTTGGTCTAGGATTCATTTTAATTTTATTTTCATTTTATTTTATTTCATTTTATTATATTTCATTTTATTTATATTTATTTTTATTGAAGTATAGCTAACATAATATTATACTGGTTTCAGGTCCACAGCATAGTGATTGACACTTATGTACATTATAAAATGTTCCCCACAGTAAGTATACTTACCAGCTGTCACCTTACAAGGTTATTGCAGTGTCATTGACTGTCCTCCCCTGCTGTACCTCACATCCTGTGACTTTAGAGCTGGAAGTCTATATGTCTTCATCCCCTCCACCTATTTCTCCCACCCTCCTGCCCCCTTCTGTCTGCCAACCACGACTTTCTTCTCTGTATTCAGGAGTCTGTTTCTGGTCTTTATGCATTTCATTTTGTAGATTCCACATGTAAGTGAGATCATATGATATTTGTCTTTGACTTATTTCACTGAGCATAATACCCTCTAGGTTCATCCATGTTGTCACAAATGGCACGATCTCATTCTTTTTTATGGCTAATATTCCACCGTGTGTGTGTGTGTGTGTGTGTGTGTGTGTGTGTGGTCTCTCCAACATTTGTTGTTTCCTGTCTTGTTAATTTTCACCATTCTCACTGGTGTGAGGTGGTATCTCATTGTGGTTTTGATTTGTATTTCCCACTTGATGACCAGTGATGCGGGGCATTTCCTCATGTGTTTCTTGGCCATGTCTACGTCTTCTTTGCTGAAATGTCTGTTCATGTCTTTTCCCCATTTCATGATTGGATTGTTTGTTTCTTTGCTGTTGAGTTTCGTAAGTTCTTTACAGATCTTGGATACTAGCCCTTTATCTGATAGGTCATTTGCAAACATCTTCTCCCATTCTGTAGGTTATCTTTTAGTTTTGTTGACTGTTTCTTTTGCTGGGCAGAAGGTTTTTATCTTGATGAAGTCCCAATAATTCATTTTTGCTTTTGTTTCCCTTGCCTTCATAGATGTATCTTGCAAGAAGTTGCTGTGGCCAAGTTCAAAAAGGCTGTTGCCTTTGTTCTCCTCTAGGATTTTGATGGAATCTTGTCTCACATTTAGATCATTTATCCATTTTGAGTGTATCTTTGTGTATGGTGTAAGAGAGTGGTCTAGTTTCATTCTTCTTCACGTAGCTGTCCAATTTTCCCAGCACCATTTATTGAAGAGAGTGTCTTTCTTCCAGTGGATAGTCTTTCCTGCTTTGTTGAATATTAGTTGACCATAGAGTTGAGGGCCCATTTCTGGATTCTCTATTCTGTTCCATCGATCTATGTGTCTGTTTTTGTGCCAGTACCACACTGTCTTGGTGATCACAGCTTTGTAGTACAAGCTGAAATCTGGCATTGTGATGCCCCTGGCTGGTTTTCTTTTTCAGTATTCCCCTGGCTATTCGGGGTCTTTTCCGATTCCACACAAATCGTAAGATGACTTGTTCCAACTCTCTGAAGAAACTCCATGGTATTTTGATAGGGATCGCATTAAATGTGTAAATTGCCCTGGGTAGCATTGACATTTTCACATTATTAATTCTGCTAATCCATGAGCATGGAATAGTTTTCCATCCCTTTGTATCTTCCTCAATTTCTTTCAGAAGTGTTCTGTAGTTTTTAGGGTATAGATCCTCCTTTACCTGTTTGGTTAGGTTTATTCCTAGGTATCTTTGCTTTTGGGTGCAATTGTAAATGGGATTGACTCCTTAATTTCTCTTTCTTCAGTCTCATTGTTAGTGTATAGAACTACCACTGGTTTCTGGGCATTGGTTTTGTATCCTGCCACTCTGCCGAATTGCTGTATGAGTTCTAGCAATCTTGGGGTGGAGGCTTTTGGGTTTTCTATGTACAGTATCATGTCATCTGCGAAGAGGGAGAGTTTGACTTCTTCTTTGCCAATTTGAATGCCTTTTATTTATTTTTGTTGCCTGGTTGCTGAGGCTAGGACTTCTAGTAGTATGTTGAATAGCAGTGGTGAGAGTGGACACCCCTGTCGTGTTCCTGATCTTAGGGGAAAGGCACCCAGTGTTTCCCCATTGAGAAGGATATTTGCTGTGGGCCTTTTATAGATGGCTTTTAAGATGCTGTGGAATGTTGCCTCTATTCCTACACTCTGAAGAGTTTTGATCAGGAATGGATGCTGTATTTTGTCAAATGCTTTCTCTGCATTTGTTGAGAGGATCATATGGTTCTTGTTTTTTTCTCTTGTTGATATGATCTGTCACGTTGATTGCTTTATGAGTGTTGAACCAGCCTTGCATCCCAGGGATAAATCCCACTTGGTCATGGCGAATAATCTTCTTAATGTACTGTTGGATCCTATTGGCTAGTATCTTGTTGAGAATTTTTGCATCTGTGTTCCTCAGGGATATTGGTCTATAATTCTCCTTTTTGGTGGGGTCTTTTTCTGGTTTTGGAATTAAGGTGATGCTGGCCTCATAGAACGAGTTTGGAAGTATTCCATCCCTTTCTATCTTTCAGGACAGCTTAGTAGAATAGGTATTGCTTCTTCTTTAAACGTTTGGTAGAATTGCCCTGGGAAGCCATCTGGCCTTGGACTTTTGTGTCTTGGGAGGTTTTTGATGACTGCTTTAATTTCCTGCCTCATTATTGGCCTGTTCAGGTTTTCTATTTCTTCCTGTTCCAGTTTTGGTAGTTTGTGGTTTTCCAGAAATGCGTCCATTTCTTCTGGATTGCCTAATTTATTGGCATATAGCTGCTCATAATATGTTTTTAAAATCATTTGTATTTCCTTGGTATTGGTTGTGATCTCTCCTTTTTCATTCGTGATTTTATTAGTCTTTTTTTTTTTTTTTTAATAAGGCTGGCTAATGGTTTATCTATCTTAATTCTTTCAAAGAACCAGCTCCTGGTTTTGTTGATCTGTTCTACAGTTCTTCTGGTTTCTATTTCATTGAGTTCTGCTCGAATCTTTATTAACTCTTTCTCTGCTGGGTGTAGGTTTTATTTGCTGTTCTTTCTCCAGTTCCTTGAGGCACAAGGTTAGCTTGTGTATTTGAGTTTTTTTCCAGGTTTTTGAGGGATGCTTGTATTGCGATGTATTTCCCTCTCAAGACTGCTTTTGTTGTACCCCAAAGACTTTGAACAGTTGTATCTTCATTCTCATTAGTTTCCATGAATCTTTTAAAATCTTCTCTAGTTTCCTGGTTGACCCTTTCATCTTTTAGCAAGATGCTCTTTAACCTCCACATGTTTTAATTTCTTCCAAATTTCTTCTTGTGAATGAGTTCAAGTTTCAAAACATTATGGTCTGAAAATATGAGGAGACAATCCCAATCTTTTGGTATCGGTTAAGACCTGATTTGTGACCCAGTATGTGGTCTATTTTGGAGAAAGTTCCATGTGCGCTTGAGAAGAATGTGTATTCAGTTGTGTTTGGGTGTAAAGTTCTGTAGATATCTGAAATCCATCTGGTCCAGTGTATCATTTAAAGCTCTTGTTTCTTTGGAGATGTTGTGCTTAGAGGATCTGTCATTTGCAGAAAGCACCGTGTTGAAGTCTCCCAGTATAAGTGTATTATTATCTAACTATGTCTTTACTTTGGTTGTTAATTGATTGATGTACTTGGCAGCTCCCACATTAGGGGCATAAATATTCATGATTGTTAGGTCCTCTTGTTGGATAGATCCTTTAAGTATGATATAGTGTCCGTCTTCATCTCTTACTACACTCTTTGGGATAAACTTTAATTCATTGGATATGAGGATGGCTACCCCTGCTTTCCTTTAAGGGTCATTTGAATGGTAAATGGTTCTCCAACCTTTCATTTTTAGGCTGTAGGTGTCCTTAGGTCTATGAGTCTCTTGTAGAGAGCAAATCGATGGGTCTTGCTTTTTTCTCCAGTCTGAAACCCTGCACCTTTTGATGGGGTCATTAGGCCCATTCACGTTCAGAGTTACTACTGAAAGATATGAATTTAGTGACATCATGATACCTATTCAGCCCGTTTTTGTGGATTATTTCTTTGGGCTTCCCCTTTCTTTTACCAAGTCCCCCTGAATCCTGAGCTTCTCCCTGAGTCCCCACTGGGCGCATGGTCCAAGCCCTTTCCCGAGCTCAGCCGACATTTTGTGGTGCGCTCTCCCTCTCGCTCACTTCCTCTGTTAGTGACTTTGAGAGCCTGAAGGCTCCACTGCCCCTCTTGTGGTTCTGCCTGATTTCCCTACGAAGTGCCTTTCGGTCCTGGAATCATCGGGTACAGGTTTTTAAAGTTCCTGCATCTCTGGGACTGGGCTTTCCTGTCCTGGAGGCTTTCACATCCTGGCCTTGGCTTGGCTCCTCGCAGTGGCCCCTCCTCCACTTAGTTATTTTTTATTTATTTAGTTTTTTTCTGTCTCCCTACCTTGTTAGAAGTGCAAACTCTTCTCTCTAGTGTTCTAGCTGTTCTCTCTTTAAATCTCAGTCGAATTCCTAGGTTTTCAGGATGATTTGAAAGGTATCTAGGTAAGTTGGTGGGGACAAGTGACTTGGGGACCCTACTCTTCCACCATCTTGCCCTGCCCCCCCTTTCTTCATACTGTGTGTTTTACTTTAATTCCAGTGTAGTTAACACAGTGCTCTATTGGTTTCAGGTGTCCGTGGTAGTGCAGTATTCCTCAGTTCTCACGAGGACACATGTACTCTCCATCCCCTTCACCTGTATGCTCATTCCCTCTGATAAGCTTTATATTAAATGAGCACCCTTATTTAAAATTCCTGCTTTTTTTTCAACAAGAGCATTTTTTACTCTATGAATACATGGTTCTAAATGATAAATAAAATACATTCCATCCAAGAAGAGTAGAATACACATTTTCTTCAACTACACACAGAAGAATCCCATGATTAAATCACATAAAAAGAGCCCTAACAGATATTACAAATTTATGGAGACTGAAATTATAACCAAGTATATTTTCCAACCACAGTGGTACAAAACTATAGATCAACAATAAAAAAGACCTGAAAAATCTATAATGCTAATATTTAATATTATGTAAATATTAATACACTACTGTGTCAGCAGTCGGGCAAACAACTCAAACAGCAAATCAAAATATGTCTCAAAAAAGAAACAAAATTCTAAAACCTGTGAGATGCCGCAAAAGCACGTTAGAGTGAAATTTTTGCTATAAATGCTTATATGAAGAAAAAAATTCAAATAAGCAAATTAACATTATACCACAAGGAACCAGAAAAAGAAGAAACTTAGCTGAAATTAGTAGAGGAAGGAAATAACAAAAGTCTGAAATAAATAAAATAGTGACCCAAATAAACAATAACATAATATTGAAAGTGATCAATTTTACCAAAAAAATAAACAAAATCAGCAATGCTTTAACTACATTAAAAGAGAGAGGACTAAAGGGTGAAATGAGAAAAGGAAGAGAGGACAGTACAACAGTTAACCACGGAAATACAGTGTGATAACAAATTACAGTAAATTATATAGTAAAAAATCAAATACCTTAGAAAAACAAATGATTCCTAAAAACTCACAAGTTACCAAGAGTGAATCATGAATCTTGAATCCAAGAAATAGGAAATCTTACACCAATAACAAGAATGAAAGGTAAATTAGGAATCAGAAATCTCCTAGCACAGAAGGGCCCAAGACAACATGGTTTCAGTGGTGAATTCTGCCAAACATAAAAAAAGGACAATCTTTATCAAAATCTTACAAATAATGGAGTTAGAGGGAACACATTCAAAATCATTCCATGAAGCCAGTACTACCCTGATACCAAAGCAGAACAAAACGATACAAGAATAAAAACGTAGATTTTCTGATCTAAATTTTGGCCAGTCTGACTTTCTTTTAACGTCTGTTAATATGATGATGGTTCTCCATCCCCTCACTTTCAATCTGTGGATGTCTTTATGTCTAAAATGAGTCCCTTGTAAGCAGCATATAGATGGGTCTTACTTTTCTTAAGTCAATCTGACACCATGTCTTTTGATTGGAGTGTTTAGCCCATTTGTATTCAGAATAATTATCGTTAGATATGTGTTTGCTCTTTTATTACTTGTTTTGTCTTTGTTTTTTGAGATTTTCTCTGATCCTTTCTTGTCTTTGTTACTTTTGGTCTCTCCTTTCCACTCAGAGTCCTCTATAGTTGCCGGGTTGGTATAGTGGTCATGAACTTCTTTGGTTTTGTTTGTCTGGGAAACTCTCTCTCCTACCCTGAATGACCGCCTTGCTGGGTGGAGTATGCTTGGCTGCAGATTTTTCCCGTATGCACATTGAATATCTCATGCCATTCTCTTCTGGCCTGCCAGGTTTCCGTGGGGAGATATGAGGCTGGCCTTGTGGGTCTTCCCTTCTAGGTTAGGGACTTCTTTTGTCCTGCTGCTTTTAAGGTTTTTTCTTTGTCACTATGTCTTGGTATTGGCCTGCTTTTGTTGATTTTGATGGGAGTTCTCTGCCTCCTGGATCTGGATGCCTGTTTCCTTCCCCGGATTAGGGAAATTTCCAGCTGTTATTTCCTTAGATAAACCTTCTGCTCCCTTTCCTCTTCTTCTGGGACTCCTATCATACTAATGTTGTGATGTTTGTTGGAGTCACTGGGTTTCCTAAGCATATTCTCAGTGTTCTGTGATTCTTTCTCTTTTGTTCAGTGTCATTATTTTCTATTGCTTTGTCTTCTAAATCCCTAATTCATTCCTCTGCTTCTTCCAGCTTGCTGTGTATTGCATCGAGCCTGTTTCCATGATCAGTTATTGCACTCTTCATCTCTGACTGATGCTGTTGTATTATTTTATCTCTGCAATAAAGGCCTCCCTGAAGTCTTCCATTCCTTTCTCAAGTCCAGTGAGGATCCTTATAATCATTGCTTTAAATTCTCCATCAGACATGTTACTTCTGTTTTGCTTAGATCTTTGGCTGTGGCTTTATCTTGTTTGATTTGGGAGAAATTCCTCCGTCTTGGCATTTTGTCTGTCTCTGCCACCTTCTCTGTGTTAGAAAAGCTTATTCTATTGCCCATTCTCGAGAGTAATGGCCTAATGAAGAAGAGGTCCTGCAGTTCTCAGGCCTGGTATTCAGGGAGTGTCTTGGGTATGTGCTCCATGCACTCTGCTGCTGTGTTCTGGCTGCTTAATCCTTCAGGCTGGTCATTTGCAGGGCTCTGCTTGCCTGCTGTAGGTAGTGTTTGCTCCCTGGTCTAAATGTGGTGACTTGTAGTGAGGTGTGCCCTGCTCTGCCTTTAAAATGAGACCTGACCCTAACTCCACCGGAACTGAGAGCCTGCAGAACTCCCCTGTCGAGAGGTGTGGTGTGAGCAAGGGTTTCTTTTTGTCATCCGGGGGGGAAAGGGCCTGCTGCTCTGGGACTGGGGCAAGCCTGACTGAGAAAGGACTTACCGGCAGAGTACAGGGGTGTGGGACCTGGTGAGAGCAGGTTAGGCAGCCAGTGTGGGTGCTGTGCTGTTTACCACAGGTGGCTCCTTGATGATGTTGAGGGGCGGGGAGAGGGAAATGGGGCCAGCTGGCTCCTTTGTACTTGGAGGGGAGTACTGTGAACACTGCCTCTCTAAGTAGAGCAATAATCTCCCCCCTTTCTGCCCCAGGCGTTTTTCAGGGTTTTCAGGTCACTGTTTGTGTGCTGCCTGCCTCCTCTCCAGTGGTAGGGCAGTGCCCCCCGGCTGTACCCCATCCAAGCCCGCTGACCTTTAAAACTTCTGGTGTTAATCCCAGCTGGTTGCAAGAACTCCAGAAATTCAGCTGCTCTCATTTTCCCAGAAAGTGGCTTTGGGGAAGCATTCTCCTTGTAGGTTCCCGTGCTCCTCTCTCTCCCCCTTCTTTGCAACCAGGGCTCCCTACCCACCCCCACAGCCCCCCGAAGTCTGTTTCTCCCCCAGCCCACATCTCCACACTTCCTACCTTCTTCAGTGTGGTTTCTTCTCTCCCTTTAGTGGTGGAGTTTGTTCTATCAGTCTTCAGGTTGATTTCTGGGGTATTTAGGCTGATTTGATGGTTGATTAAGTGTGAGGGCAATGGTGAGTCTGGAGTCCTCTTCTCCATTGCCATCTTTGATTGCTTTTTTATCCATTCATTTCTTTATCCATCTATTGATGGACAATTCAGTTGCTTCTACATCTTTGCTATTGTAAGTAATACCTTAGTGAACATAAGGCTGCATTAGCTTTTGAATTAGTGTTTTCATTTTCTTTGAGTAAAAATTCCACCAGGAGTGGAATTACTGGATTGTTTGGTATTTCTCTTTTTAATTTTTAAAAGAATCTCCAAAATGTTCTCCATAGTGTCTATACCAATTAACATCCCTACCAACATTGCATGAGGGTTCCCTTCTCTTTTTTGATACTAGTCATTCTAACTGGTGTGAGCTTAGATCTTACTTGGTTTTTATTTGTATTTCCCTGACGAGTGATCAGCGTTTTTTGTTTTTGTTTTTGTTTTGAAAAATGTATCTGTTGGCCATTTGTATGTCTTCTTTGGAAAAATGTTCAAGTCCTCTGCCCATTTTTAAATGGTATTATTGTGGGTTTTTGGTGTTGAGTTGTATGAATTCTTTAGATGTTTTGGTTACTAACCTTATATTGGGTACATCATTTGCAAATATCTTCTCCCATTCAGTAGTTTGCCTTTTTGTTTTGTTGATAGTTTCCTTTGTTGTGTAGTTTAGTTTGATGTCCCATTAGTTTATCTTTGCTTTTGTTTTCCTCACTTGAGGAAAAATATCTAGAAAAATGTTACTGTGGGCAACATCTGAGAGATTAGTACTTGTTTTCTTCTAGGAGTTGTATACTTGTAGGTCTTTAATGCTCAGTTTTTGTGTATGATGTTATAAAGTGGTCAAGGTTCATTCTTTTGCATGTCACTGTCCAGCTTCACCAACACTTTTTGGTGGAGAGACTGTCTTTTTTTTTAAATAATTTAAAATTTTTTTTTTAAATTTTATTTATTTATGATAGTCACACAGAGAGAGAGAGAGAATGGCAGAGACACAGGCAGAGGGAGAAGCAGGCTCCATGCACCGGGAGCCCGATGTGGGACTCGATCCCGGGTCTCCAGGATCGCGCCCTGGGCCAAAGGCAGGCGCCAAACCACTGCGCCACCCAGGGATCCCGAGACTGTCTTTTTTCCCATTGTAAATTCTTGCTTCCTTTTTCATAAATTAATTGATGATATTGGTGTGGGTTTCTGGGGTCTGTCTTCTGTTCCATTGATGTATTATTGTGCCAGTACCATACTGTTTTGATTACTGTTTAATGGTGTACAACAAAATCTGGGATTGTGATATCTCCAGCTTTTTTTTTTTTTCCCTTTCTCAAGATTGTTTTGGCTAGTGAAGGTCTTTTGCAAGTCCCTAGAAATTTTAGGAACCACATCTTAGGGACCAAATTTTTATCTTATTTGTTGTAGTTCTATGAAAGATGCTATTGGTATTTTGAAAAGGATTGCACTCAATCTATAGATTGCTTTGGGTGGTATAGACATTTCAGTGATATTCTTCTAGTTGATGAGTATGCTGTGTATTTTCATTTGTATTATCTTTAATTTCTTTCATCAGTGTCTTAAAGTTTTCAGAGTATAAGTTCTTCACTTCCTTGGTTAAATTTATTCCTAGACTTTTTTTTTTTTTTTAGTATAATTGTAAATGGGATTTTTTTCTTAATTTCTTTTTCTGCTACTTCATTATTACTGTATAGAAATGCAGTAGATGTCTCCATATTAATTTTGTATCCTGCAATATTACTGAGTTCATTTATCAGATCTAATTTTTTTTTTAGTGGAATATTTAAGTTTTTTATGTATAGTATCATGTTATCTGCAAATAGTGATAGTTTTACTTTTTCCTTGGCATTTTGGATGCCCTTTGTATTTTTTTTTTTTCTTGTCTGATTCCTATGGCTAGGACTTTTAGTACTATGTTGAATAAAAGTGGTGAAAGTGGGCATCGTTTTCTTCTTCCTGATCTTAGATGAAAAGCTTTTATCACCATTGTGTGCGATGTTAGCTGTGTGTTATTCAAGTATTATGTTGAGGTATGTTCTCTCTAAACCCGCTTTGTTGAGAGTTTTTATCATGAATGGATACTGTATTTTGTCAAATCGTTTTCCATATCTCTTGAGATGATCATATTATAGCTTTTATCCTTCTTATTAATATGATATAGTACATTGATTTTCAAATATTAAAGCACTCTCGCATTCCTGGAGTAAATATTTGATCATGGTCAATGATTTTTTTTAAATGTACTGTTGTATTTGATTTGCTAATATTTTGTTGAGAATTTTTGCATCTCTGTTCATCAAAAATACTGGCTTATAGTTTTTAAAAATTAAAAAATTTTTTTTTAGTGTTTTGTCTGGTTTTGCTATCAGGATAATGCTGGCCTCATAGAATGAATTTAGAGATTTTCCTTTCTCTCTCTCCTTTTTTGCTTTTGGAATAATTTGAGATCAGTAGATATTTTGTTTTTTTCTTTTTTAAAATTGAGTACAGTTGACCCACCATGTTATATGAGTTTTAGGTGAACATAGTGATTCAACAAGTCTATACATTACACTGTACTCGGCATAAGTGTAGCTGTCATCTGTTACCACACAACACTATCACATATCATTGACTGTATTCCTTGTGCTGTGCCAATTTATTCTCGTGACTTATTCATTCCATAACTGGAAGCCTGTCTCTCCTCTCCTTCACCCATTATGTCCTCCCCTAAACCATCAGTTTGTTCTCTGTTTTTATGGGTCTGATTTTGCTTTTTGTTTGTTAAACATTCGTTTTGTTTTTTTAGATGTGTCATATAAGACAAATCCTGTGCTATTTATCTTTCCATTAATGACTTATTTTACTTAGCTTAATATGAGAAGAATAGGTAATAACTTCAAATGTTTGATAGGATTTACCTGTGAAGCCACATAGTCCTTCCTGGACTTTTGTTTGTTGGGAGTTTTTTGATTGCCTATTGGATTTCACTACTAGTAATCTGTTCAGATTTCCTTGTTTGCTTCTCATATCCATTTGCAAATATCCCTCATATTTGTCATCTGTCTTTAATGCCAGTTCTTTTATTTATTTTACCTAAATTCCCCTAACTTGTCTTTCTTCTATCTGACCCTTAAGGTCTATTCCTCATTTGTTAGCCAAATAATCTTTCTAAACCCAGTCTTATTGCAACCCTCCTTGTCCTGTTTAAACACTTTGAGTGGTTCATTACCACTGCAGCTGATAACAGAAGCTCCTCGTGTGCATGGAAAACCATTCACAGCTTTTCTCCTGCCCATCTTCTGTACCCCTTTCTTTTCATTAGTTCTGGTTGCTACTCTTTCTGCTTCTTCTGTAGCCACACTATGCTTTTAACTGAGTCTCCATGCTTTCTTAAAATTTTGTTTTGTACCTTTGATCATACTCTATACTTAATAGTAGTACTATTACTTAACTGTAACTAGGATAAAAGTTCTGCTTCATTAGAATCATTAGGAATCTTTAACAGCAAAATATGTTCAACTTTATAAATAGTAGTATTCCATATATTTTTAAAATTTTAGGATTTGAGAGATCTTGTTGATATTTTTACAGTTTCACAATTGTATTCAAAACAGGGGTTATTACTTTAAACCAATAATTTTTTTTCTATAGTCAAAATCCTAACTTGTAAAGTTGTCATGTTTTTCACATTTTAGAATATATCTGTACCTTACTCCCCCTCCTGCTCTCTCTCTTCTTGTTCAGGTTGCAGAGATAACAGAGGAATTAGCTACTCTTCCTAAGAGAGCTCAGCTAGCTGCTGCATTTATTACATATCTTTCTGCTGCTCCTGAAGGTCTAAGAAAAACCTGTTTGGAAGAATGGACCAAATCAGCTTGTCTTGAAAGTTTGTATTTAGTCATTCATGTTTGAAATTTCATTTTTCTGAAAATGCATCTTTTGACACTTGTCATTTTACTTTTTCTGAATGAGAAAAATTTTGTATATCTGAAAGAAACCAAATCTTAGATTTCTCAATTCTATAATTGTTCTCTGAATTGTTTTGTTGCAATGATTCATCTATTCCTAAAATCACTCTATGAAACTAAGACCAGAGTATTTTTGAGAATGGATGAATGCAGTTAATATTTTAAAAATTGATTTTTATGGTAATTTCATGTCATAAAATGAGATGTAAGAACTTCAAAATTCCTTGTGAATTTTGTGCTTTTCACAAATTATAGTTGTAAAACGTATTAAATATAGAAGAAATATAATTTCACTAAGTTCCATTCCTTGGCACTTTTGTTTTAAACTTTTCTCCCCTTCAACTTCTCATGCTAAAGGGAAAAGGATGGATTGAATATTAAGGATGGTCCTGGGACTTTTGTTTGAGTATACCTTAAATAGTTTTGTAACCTTTGTCAAGTACACAATCACTGTAGTGAAATATTAATATCTTAAACTTTTCAGAATTTGATCTAAGGAGGTTTCTTTGTACTGAAAGTGAGCAGTTGATTTGGAAAAGTGAAGGCCTACCATCCGATGACCTTTCCATAGAAAATGCTCTTGTTATCTTACAGGTAATTAATCAATTTTAATTTCTCATTGGAAGTATTTCTTTGGAAGCTTGCCCCAGGAAGCACCTTTTTCAAATTCTTAGGCTTTCATAGTTATTTTTTTCATGACATGAAAGTGGGAATGAAAATCCATTTATGATTCAGTTCATGAATCTACGGTTTTCAATATGATTTATTTTTTACTTTAATATAAAAGTATGAGCTGAAGTGGTATTATTTTGATGACAAAAAATTCTAAATTGAACTCCCTAATAGTAATAGAAATATTTTAGTGGTACCCAGTTCATCTGGTTTTATAGTTCCTTCATCAGTAGTATATGATTTTATGCTTTATTTTACTTTGTTTTACAAAACAAACTTCTACAAAGTGAAGATGACGTAAGTTTTGGGTTGCAGGTTAGGGATAATGGATGCATTTTTTTGAAAATCGTTCTTTCCCATAATGTAGATTTCTGCAATTCATTGTTTAAATGTGAAAGTCTTATAACCTTGTTAGCAGTGAATGTGAAAATCAAATAGTGACTCAGGTGTACAAACTGACCTCTTCTAATGAAGAACGATTTTTATCATTAGCTTGGTGTACCTTTGTATTATATAAAGATAGATAATGGGAAGGTGTTTCTTCCCCGTGCTGATAGGGTTTTTCCTGTCATTTCTGTCTCAGTAGTTTGTACTCCATACACCAGTTTTCTCTGTGCTCCCTGTAGCCCCTTCCTCTGCCCACACCTGTCTCCTTGTTCGGAGACTGTGACTCCATAGCTCCAAAGGAAGCATGAATATTGGATGCTCCTTTTTAGGTAACACGAGCCATAGTATTACAAGGCCCTGCATTCCTGGGTAGAATGGGCTCCTATGATTAGGCCTGTCCCTCTACTGACACGCTTTGGCTCATTACATTGCTGCCTTCCCAGGAGAGGAGTTACTGAAGGGCAAACAGTCTTGGCTTTTTAAAATTTGATTTGGCTTGTTCTCTATTTTTATTTTTATTTATTTTATTTTATTTATTTATTTTTTAATTTTTATTCATTTATGTATGATAGAGAGAGAGAGGCAGAGACACAGGTAGAGGGAGAAGCAGGCTCCATGCACCGGGAGCCTGATGTGGGATTCGATCCCAGGTCTCCAGGATCGCACCCTGGGCCAAAGGCAGGTGCTAAACAGCTGCGCCACCCAGGGATCCCCCTGTTCTCTATTTTTAAAACAGTTTCCATCTTCATTTTTCACCATAGAATCACAAATCTGGAACTCTAAATGTATATGTAAATAAGTTCAATACATCATATGAACAAGTATTTACTTTTTATCCTGATATTCCTTTCCAAAGTTTCATATTTACCTTGTGTTCCTTTTTCAGCAGTCTAATAAAATAATCATTTTCAGATTTAAAAAACACACAGTTTAAGTATTATTATTATTTTTTTATTCTATAAGGAATCGGGGTGAGCCTTTAGAAAAAAAATATTAGTATTTTTTTTTCCTGATGATACTAATTGAATATACTTCTGTGTTCTGAATTCTCTTTTGTGATGAATGTAGGGGACATTGTTTTTGAAGTTAATTTTAATAATAAGCTTAGATTTACTTTGTATTTAATATTGCTGTGTTTCTTATAGGGACTTATATACATTTATATGACAAAAACCGTTTGGAAAAATTTGTTAGGATAATTAGTTATTTGGGATAAATTTGCCACTATAGTCAACCCTCTGTGTCAGTTCTCAAGTATTCTAGATTTAGAGTAGGCCCTTGTAGTTGAGGCTGTGATTGGATAGCACGTGTCTATAAAACCTTCTCATGTGATGTATGTGAAATTAGATTTCTTAATAGATACAAACTGGGTTTCTGAGAAGTCTTCTCTGAGGAAAAAAATGACTAGGCATGATGAGTAAAATGTATTTTGATTGAGAGATGTAGCTCATCTCATTAACTCCGCTAGAGATTTTCTGAGGTTGTCGCTCTCAACTGGAGGCTTCCCCTCAATCAGGGTCTGTAGTTGCTCACTCCCTTAGTGGTCCTCAGTTAATCCTTTGTGTTCATAATTATTCCTTTGTTTGTGTTACAAAGATGCTCTAACTTCTCATATTTCTGTTGAACTACTGAAGTGCAGTATTGTCTGGGAGAGGAAATAGCTAGTGATCTACCATTGACCTTGTTAGGGGGAGTTTGTTTAGTACATCAGTGAGATGTTCCTGTGACCTAAGTCCTTGTGGATAGGGAAGAAGGTGGCCCTGGGGCCCCTGTGTCCTGGATGGCCTGTCCTGTGATTTACACCCATTGTCCTGATGTAATTATTAGTAGCTTTCCTTTTACTCTCCAGAGTGTCTTGGCCTGGGTGATAATTTCTGTGATTTTTCTAATATTGTGGGCGGGACCCAACAGTAATGCAGAGCTATAAGGCTGTTAGAAAACACAGAGAAGGTGTAGTGAAAAGTATCCAAAAAGGAGATGGGAGAGGTGATCAATTTAAAATTTACAGTATTATACATTTTTCTTGATTCATATTTCACAAATTTTATCTTGTGAGACATTCATTGAATGTTTTTTTATTGTTTGTAGACAGTTCAGTGTCAAATTAGTTTTTTTAAACCACATAGAATTTCTGAGATTATTTTCTTTCCCAACATTGAGTATATATTGAGAAAATGCAAATTAATTGGATCTTAATGTGGAGAACACAAAATTTTAAAGATAAATCACATAGGGAAAGTTCTTTTTTCAAATAAGCACTAAATAAATAATAGTAACACTTAAGTAGTCATATTGTGTTGTATATATGTTGCTATTTAAGAATTAATATAGGTAAAGCAGGTAAACACAACTCACTGAATTTTCAAATCAACCCTGCCTAGTACATGTGTTACCATTTTCATAGATAAGGACATTGAAACATAGAAGGGTGAAGTCATTTGTCTCTGTCTCTAAATTCATCATTGTTTATATTTTTAGTCAAGAATTTTTCAGTGGCCAAGCACAGTACACTTAAGAAGAAAAAAAGAAACTTGTGCTTTTAAGTAACTGAGGTTCTGAAAACATTGAGACCAGCAATAGGATTCAAATGATGTGACCAGGACAGTGTTGTCTTAACCCATCTTAAGAGATGGATTCATTATCAGATAGGTTCTGTCCACCTGTGTTAAGGATGGCCATTGGTGGTTCCAGGCTTACTATTATCAGGGTTCATTCTCAAAGATTCGAGATGTGTCTGCACTGCCCTCCCCCTGGTCCCCGACAGTATTTGTATCATTTCCCCAAAAGAATTCTATTAGTTAGCCTGGGTCATGTGCTCATTCGAGTGATGATCCCATCAGAGATATGTGGAGTCAGTGCACAAGATGGGCAGAGGTACCTTTTCACACTAATGATCTCTTCTTGTCCTCCCCTACTCTTGTGACTTGCTCTAATTCCTACCAGTCCTGGCTCAGAACTATTAAGCAGCACATCTGCAAGTCATTGTATATCTCTTTAATTTTACATTCAGCTAATTATCCAGCATATCTTGTCAAGTCTATATCACAGAAATCTCATGAATTTATACTGCTCTAAGCACACCCACTGCCAGTGGATTCATTTCTGCTACAGAGTGAGGCACTGGGATAAATAAATACAGAATCACACGGGTTGGTCCTTTGCCCCAGTATCACTTCCTTTACTGCAGTGGGAGTGCTCTTTCTAACATATTAACCTGATATATTTTGGTGACTTTCCATTTTTGAAATACAAAAATTTCAGAAGGACCTTGACTGCTACTCCTGTATCATATGCATCAGCTTTGCCTCTACTTTTTTGCTTCACTGATGCAAGATTGTCCCTTTCTCCATCCTGCTGTTGTCTTTGCCTCACGTGCTTTTCACCTCTTTCCCAGGCTAAGTCCAATTTATCTTTCTTGATTTGGTTTGACATGAACTGCTTTCTAGAAGCTTCTGACTCCACCTGTGCTCCATCCATAGAATCTTGTGTGCTCTTTATAGAATTTGCAGTTTTAGCTTCTTTCTTGAATGTGAAGTCATTGAGGGTAAGCGTGTGTGTCTAATTTCTGTATCCCTCATATTGTCTTACTTGTAGTTATTCAACATATGGTAGATGAATGAATTCATGAATGAATGAAAGCTTGACATTTTTGGATCTATTATAATTTGTTACATGTAGAATTTAACTACATTTAATATTGGGTCACAGAATTAAGAATATCTAAAATCACCTTAGAGATTTTGTCTAAGTCTCTCTGGAGGAGTATAAATAACATGAATATAAACTTGTAAGTACTCTTTGAAATTCTAAAGCTTATTTTTGGTCCTACTGAAATACTATCTTTTTTTTTTTTTTTTTTTTTAACTGCATCAGATCATCGGTTTGAAGTCTTGGGTAAGAACTTTTAAAAAAAAAATTAATTGTTTTTGTGGTTGGACAAAATCTCATAGCCTTGTGAAATGTTTGCTCCGGAATATTAGTATAAAATTAGATCTCAGAGTCTGGCACATTACACCAGGAATGCGTACAAGGCTACTTAATGACCACCTCATTTCTAGGAGAGGCGCGTTTCTATGACAGAGCAGTAAGTGAAAATAGCTTGAAAGAGATGCTGGGTGGGGATGGATCATCTGGCAGTGTGCCACCATGGGAGCTGTGGTGAGCCCAAGTGGTCCATTCCAGGTGCAAGCAAAAAGTGGGTGTGTGGTTTGGAGGGAATTTTAAAACAATAACAAAGCTGGTTTGCAGTCAGTAAGTCTTTATTGCCACTCCTTGTGGGCACTTTTCAAGAGTGTTGCTGATAAAATGCTATTTGTCCTTAGGGCAGGTCCCCACCCTCTGCCTCCTTGGTGTGTCCCTGAAATAGCCTCTGTTTTCTTATGAGACCCACCTTTAAATCTTCATTCTCCTGCACTTCCTGGGTTTTCTCACCCCTGTAGCACAGCTGTATTACATCTTTCAAATAAGTGTGAACATTTGAGAAAAATTAGGCTAGTTGTCATTTAAATCTGATTTACTGGATAATAATGCTTATAATTTACCAAATATATTTATTTATATATTTATGTACATTTTTATTAATCATATCTCTATAATTGTCTTCCTTTCACCTGCTAAGTGATATTGTGTGTTTAGTGCATTTTCACTGGTTTTTGACTTTCTATTTGTTTCATGGTCTCCAGTAATGAGTTTAGTTCCTAGTTCATTAGATCTTCATCTATAAGCTACCTCATTTTCCCTTCCAGGATGCTCCTTGTATAATATTAGCTATTTACTGCTTGTAAGAATTAATCTCTGAATTAGCTATTTACTATTTTGTAAGAATTAATGTAAGAATCTATATAAGCAATTATTTTGATAATTATTTGAGCAATACTTTTATGAGTTCCTACTTCTCTTCTGAGGTATTTATGGTTTATTCAACCAAAGAATATATAAAGTTTGGAATAATTTGATTTGTGTTTTTTAAAAGCCAAAAGACAGGGGTGAATGATGTCAGATTTGACTAGAGCTCTTCCTCCCGTATCATTAATATACATCCTGAGTTACTGTGTAGTAAATAGGACTAGTCTCACTTTACTGTGTTTGAATTTAGTTTTCTAATATGAATTTCTGGTAGCTATGGAATGTACTAATGCAGTGAGAAATTGCACGTTTACTCCCTCCTTGTGTTTCTGTGTTGACGTTCTCCAAAGCCTGAGAGAAAACTCATTCAGTAACTGATTCATCATTTTTAGGAAATTATTTCCATTTGTTGAAAGCTTATAATTTTTTTCTTTTTTGGAACTAGAGTCAAGTATGCCCATTCCTTATAGACCCTTCTTCTCAAGCTACAGAGTGGTTAAAGACACATTTGAAGGACTCTCGTTTGGAAGTGATTAACCAGCAGGTTTGTACTACTTACAGTTTAGGTGCGAGCTAGTCGTAGCATGTTATGGTGGACACAGTTCTGGGTCTGTATTCAGAGGACACACGCAGGCCTATGACTTACCTGGCATGGGACCTGGGGAAGGAAGGTAACTTTTAGCTTTAGTTTTCTTATTTGTACGAAAGGGATGAGGATATTTGATTGCTCTTGTGTGCCAGGCATTAATCCAAGCCCTGGGAATTTACTGGTGAGTAAAGTAGTCACATTTCCTGTCCTCGTGGTGATGTCAGACTGGTAGATTAGAGCATTTACACTAAATTATGATTAAGAACATAAGTATAGGGTCCTAGAAAAGTAAGAGTTTCTAGCTCCATTGGAGAAAGCCTCCTGGCCTTGTAGACTACATGTGGTTTCTCTCAGTGCCTCTTACAACTTCTCATTCCTGTCCTTCACCAACCAGCATCTCCAGTGTGTCCCAAGAATAGACATATTGGTTTGAGAAATGTAGTCATAGTCTTTTTCTTTTTTTTTTTTTTTTGAGGAAGGCATAGTGTATGATTCATTTTCATAGCTATCTTCAGGTGCTTGAGCAATTACCTCTTTTAGATGTATTTCATTTTTAAAATAGGGGTAATTACCTTATTTGTGGCTGTTAAGAATAGCTATAAATTAGATAATACATACAATAATGCCACTTATGTTTGCAAGATTTTTAATAATTATTATTCCAAGTATTTAATTTTTATAACCACAGTTGTGGGCTTGAAGTGATGTTTAAAACTCTCTTTCTAGCAAGGAAGTCTTAAAATTCTTGCCTGGTTACAGAATTTTATCCAGAAGTTCTTTCCACAGTGATTAGACCTATCACACCAAGGAAAGTTGGCTAGAATTCATCACTTGTCTTTCCTCTTCCATTCAGTGTTTGATTTTGGACATAACCAGAATGTTCTTATTAATACTTGGGTGATTAACTTATGTAAGGAATTTGAAAATTCATTTCTGCATCAATTTGAAATATATCATAGTAAAAGATTGAAAAGAGCTATTTTACTATTGTAAAAATCTTTATTTTTTGTGTCTCTTTAAATTATTTATGAAATCTATTTGATAATTTATTCAACTAAAATGATTCATCACCAAGTACTTATAACTAGAAAAGCAATCATGAATGATTTGAATTATTAACATACATATTAAATTTTAAAATATTCATGTTATTCCTATTAATATCTTCCTTCATTATCTGTAAGGACCTTTGTAGATATTGAGGTAATAAAAGAATTAATATGTACTCTTTTTTACTCTTCTCAGGATAGTAACTTTATTACAGCTCTTGAGTTGGCAGTACGTTTTGGGAAAACCCTTATTATACAGGAGGTGGATGGTGTAGAACCTGTTCTTTATCCATTATTGAGACGAGATCTGGTTGCTCAAGGTAAATATTTGACAGTTTCTAGAAAGTAACTATTTTTAAAATTTCCAAAGTAATTATCTTCATAACTAACGTTGACCTTTTTGGTCTTGCCACTGAATCTAATGATATCGAAACTTTTCTGGTTGAATGGTGGGAATGCTGTCATGGTCTAACAGGAATAGCAAAGAAATGAGTTCTTAAAGTGCCTTCAGAGAGGTGACATTGTGTCAGGGTCTTCGAGACTGCTCCCAGGTTGTGATGTGTGACTAGGAAGGAAGACATAGGACTGGGAATAGTCACACTCGTGGCTCAGATGTTTTGCAGGGACAAGATAGAAAGCCAAGTCAGCAAAGAGAAGAAGCACATGGCCTGAAGTTAGGAGTCAAGAAACAAGGTGCAAGCTTCTGAGTCTCTTGCATTGGGATCCCACAGGATGTGCTTGCTCCTCCCAGGACCAGGTTGTGACAACACATGTTGAAATGTCATGTATCAAGGAAGCTTATTGGAAACTCAGTCCCACCGTGTTTACTGAGGGCTGCTTATGTAAGCAATTCTGCCTAGCATGAGACAAAATTCCAGACTCCCTGAACAAAAGCAGGTGCTCAGTATAAACCACATTATTTGTACAAATATTTTAAGCACAGTGAGCCACTCTTACATGAGAACCCTCCCCACATCCAAATTTCCAGGAGCCTGTTGCCAGCAGACCTTCCTAAGGAGAGAGTCTCAGGAGTGCCATGTTTCCTCCTTTCTGCACAGGTGCCTGACCCAGCCCTTGACGATTAGAAAATAATGCTCTTCAACTCAAGACCATGTCATGTGATTATATGTATAAACACGCATATGGCATATGTTTATGCCACATACCTCGGTAGCTCTACAAGACTTAGCTAACACTGTAAGCTTTAAATAGTAATTGGAGTTATTGCAGCAAACCAGGAACAGTGCAAAAAATGCATTCATTGATAACTTGTCATTTCACAAAAAAAATGAGTGTGTTTAGCTTGGCAGTGGTTTCTGTGTTGTGAGGAAAGCTTTAGTGGTGGGACTTCAGCCTTTGTCATCCGGAGTAACCTTCCAGAGTTGGGCCTCTGATCTAAGTCACATCTGCTCAGCTAGTTCTTTGCTGTGCTTTCATAACACCCAGTGCACATCACCAGTGCCCACTTTCATGCCCATCTCCCATCTGACCTCCCCCACCTGCCTCTATCAACCCTCAGTTCTCTATTGTCAAGAGTCTTTTAGGGTGTGTTTCCCTCTCTTTTCCCCCTCCCATATGTTCATCTGTCTTCTTTCTTAAATTCCACATATGAGCAAAATCATAGTTTTTTCTCTGACTGCCTTAAGTCATTTAGCATTATACTATCTAGTTCTGTCCATGTCATTGCAAATGGCAAGATTTCACCCTTTCTGATGTCTGAGTAGTAGTCCATTGTAGATATATTTACCACATCTTCTTTATCCATCTATCTGTTGATAGACATCTAGATTCTTTCTATAGTTTGGCTACTGTGGACATTGCTGCTATAAACATTAGGGTTCAGATGCCCCTTCGAGTCAGTATTTTTGTATTCTTTGGGTAAATATCTAGTAGTACAATTACTGGGTTGTAGGGTAGCTCAATTTTCAACTTCTTGAAGAGCCTCCATACGGTCTTCCACAGTGGCCCCACCAGTTTGCATTCCTACCAACAGTGTATGAGGGTTCCCCTTTCTCCCCATCTGCACCAACACCTGTTGTTTCCTATATTGTTAAATTTAGCCATTCTGACAGCTGTGAGGTGAAATCTCATTGTATTTTTTATTTGTATTTCTCTGATGATGAGTGATGTTGACCATCTTGTTCATGTGTCTATTGGCTATCTGTAGGTTTTCTTTGGAAAAATGTCTGTTCACGTCTTCTGACCATTTCTTAACTGGATTAGTTGTTTTTTTGGGCTATGCTATTTTAAAGGGGAAGTAGAAATGAAGCTTGAGGGCCCTCTGATTTTCTACCTTTAGTCTATGTTTGACCTGTGAGGCCTCATTAAATATGAGCCTCCATCAGCTGTGATTGGTATCAGGTTTTAGCAGTCTTTGGGGCACTGAGAATGAGTGTTGACCCTTGGAAGTTGGATCTGGTGCCAAGTTATTACATTTTCCATCTTGATTGGTTCACATTATGAGTCACTATTTCAGATGATTGTGCAGGGCTCCTTGGATTAATTTGTTTATTTTAGAATTAGGAAAAGAGAGTTAATCTCTGCCCTTACCTTATTCTTCCTGCCTTTCCCCCAGCATTGGACATATTCATATCACAGTAGTTGAAGTCTTTTACCTTCTTTGAGTATACTTCAGTCTGTCCCCTTCCAGAGTGCTGAGTTGCTCGTGAATTGCCATTTTGTCATCATGCATTTCCTGGGGGCAGAGAACGGCTGTCCTAGAACCACATCAAGCAGTCTGTGTCCAGTCTCATTTATGTACCCGCATCCTTCATCTGAGCAATATGAACTGCCTTTCTTCACACTGAGGTCCAAGTAGGTATGGAGAACGGGTTAGAACAGGCTCTTCCCCTCCCGGCCCCCCCACATTTATGCTGTCCAGCAATCTCCTCACCCGTGTTCTGATCGAAAGGAAGGACTAGGCATGCATGGGTCTTCATGTTCTCATTGTTTTGTACTTCGTAATTCATGTGTGCAGTCACTCAACCCATGCAGGAGGTGCAGTGGGCAGTTGGTGAGTAATTGAAGGCAGGGATCAACTAGCTACTTAGAAGTTGTTGGGGGAGAAGCTAGTATAGTTGATAGTTAACTTTCACTAACAACATCATTGATCATTCTGGTCCTTTATGGTTCATTTCCATGTTGGGCTCAAGTATGGATCAGGAATGACAGTAGATATGAAGGTTGGATATTCCGATTGGCTTTTTAGCCCAGATGCTTCCTTTTAAGCATGGTTACTTCATCCGGATTTATGTGTGTGTAACATAGAAATTAAGTTTGTGCTTCATTTTGCTTCTGTTTCTAGTGTGTGGTTTTCCACATGGGTGTGTCTGTGGTAGCTGAGTTGGATCTGAATGGGCCCAAGGCCTGAATACAGCCAGACCAGTGTTTCCTTAACAGGAGAGATTTTGTCCCCCTGGGGACATTTTTGGTCATCACAGTTTGGGAGGTCTATGCTAGCTAGGGCCATCTTAAAATGCACAGGGCATCTCCTCACAACCAGTAATATTCTAGCACAAATTGCCAGTAGTCCTAAGGTTGAAGAGCTGTAAGCTAGCTCCACTAATTCTGACCCATAGTCTCTGTACTGATGCACTTCAGTAAGTCTCACCAGCAAGTGCTTTATTGTCAAGAACACTATCTGATGTCAGCATATTGTATGGAATACTCAATGCTATGAATTGCCAGAAATTTTACCAATGAATAGTGGATGTCTGTAGCATTCCTTTGGATTTTCTTGAGATTATTTGTAGACCTCAGTAATTCTGTGTAGCTGAAGGATAGAGGGGTCAAAGGCAATGATTGATTTGTAATTGTTTAGATTCCATCCAAGGTTGCCCTTGGCAATCCTGCAAGAGTGGCCACACGTTTATTGACCAAATGAATAAGCAGTAGTAAAAATTGCAGGTATGGAATAATATGCTTCTTCTGAAGGGCCAAGAAAGTAACCATTATTCTCTTTCTTTGTGTACAATGACTGTAAAGACAGCAGTTTATTCTTAATGGGCTGTGGATGTCTCCTTTGGGCATCGTCAGTTTGGTTATTTGGTTGGCAGAGTTTTGTTTTTGAACTCACTTACATCTTATCTTTATCATTCATCTTGAGTGGTACTCTATACCATGTGGGCAGTTGTGTCAGCGGAGACCATTACCAAAGTGTTATCCATATAATGGAGTGTTTGGACCTCTGTAGCAGTTCATGTGGTACTTGGATTTATCTAGATCAGATGATAATATATCTTTGAAGAGTTTGGACCTGTAAAGGTATATGACATACAATGTCTGTATCTATTACAAATGTTAACCAAACCAAACAATATTCTCAACCCTGATCCAGGTTCAGAACCAAGACAATAAACATGTAAGTTCAGACTTTCCCTGGAAAGAGAGTAAAAGATAAATCTTGTGCTTATGCCCAATCATTCCATCTCTATGGTTCTCTAAAGTACACTAAAGATTTTGTATCTGGAGAAGAAAATGTTTAAGTTAAGCTTCAGTGTTAACTCTATATGTTAACTCCAGTGTACATCAAGACCAGTGTAGGGCTTTATAGTTCTGCATCTGGAACTTCCTGATAGTAGAATGTGGGACTTATAGCCAAGTGTCTTTTGTAGATGGTGAACCATTTACTTTGAAATTAAAAAAAAAAAAAAAAAAGTCAAAATAATACCTGCATGGTTTACAAAATCAAATAGTACAGAATGGCAGTAATGTGATGTCCCCTGTCCCCATGACTAGTCCTGTTCACCAGAGAAAACCAGTTGTTTTTCAGTTTTAACATTTTAATGAAATGTGTGTGTGCAGTTTATGAATTTTTACAAACCAAATACGCTTGTATAAGCACCCAGGTCCTCATCTGCGCTCTGCAGCCCTCTTGTTTACCTCTCCAGGGTAACCACATTCCTGACTTCAGCATAGAGAGGTTTTGCTTATGTCTGTACATTGCATACACAGGCAAGAACGAAGCAGTTCGGGACTCTTGTGGGCTGGCCTGGCTCTCACAGCCTGGCAGTATTCTCCTGTTGAGTGTGAATCATTTCACAGTATCAGCATCACACAGGCCATTCTGTGACCATATTCCTGTCTCAGCCTCAAAGCAACAGTACATCCCTTATCACACAAATAACCAGACATCTTCCTGCCCCACTTATTTGAGGGACTTCTGCTTTACTTTTTTTGTTTTTTACCAGTTATCACGGTGTCCCCCTCCACTTCTCTTCCCTCCTAAATGTTATTAAGATACCAATCAGAGGATTGTCTGCATCCGTTCCCCAGCAAAGTTGCTTGCACTCACCTACTGTAAGCCCCATCCTGTGACAGGTGCCCCCATAACTGTCTACCTGCCATGGCACAGTTTCTCAGGGGAATCTGTCTTTAATTTCAAACTGCTAGTGAACAGGATTTGTTTGTGTTCTACAATTTGTGTGTGTGTCAACTGGGCTAAAGTTACATATTTTTTAAGTGTATTTTTTCATTTCATCCAAATTGTCAAATGTACTGGTATATTTTTTATATAATGTTCTCATAACGTTTTAATTTTGGTTGAATTTGTAATGATGTCTCCCTTTTTCTTGATGTTGATAATTGTCCTTTTTTATTTCCTTGATCCATCTTCAGTAAGGGTTTATCAGTTTTCAAAATACCAACTTTTAACTTTGTTGATTTCCTTTATTTTTTCATTTTTTTTTGTTTCAAGTTTTTATTTAAATTCTAGTTAGTTAACATACAGTATACTATTGGTTTTAGCAGAATTCAGTGATTCATCACAGCCAGTGCTCATCACAAATGCCCTCCTTCATGTATCTTTCTTGTATTTTTAAACTGGTTTTTGCCTTTTATTATTTAATTCCTATTATTTGTCCTTAGATTTCCTTTGCTATTCTTTTTTTCTAGATTTTTGAGATGGAAATTCAAGATGCTGATATTTCATCTTTTTTTTTTTTTTTGATATTTATGTCAGTAAATTTCCCTCTCATCCCTTCTCCAGCTTCATACCATGGGTTCTGATTTCTTCTTTGATTCACTGAATTACTGAGCTCTGTTGTTTTTATTTAATTTCCAGGTACTTGGGAGACTTCCTAGTTCCATTTCTGTGATTGATTTTCAGTATAACTCATTGTGGCCAGAGAACTTATTCTGAAGTATACCGTTATTTGAATCCTGTTGAAGCTTTCTCTATAATTGGACAGTTCATTAATTTTTCCATGTACTTGAAAATTGTGAAATTTGTCCTTGTTTAATTTTTTCTAAAGCCAGTTATGTCAGGTTTGTTAAATGTAGTGTTGTTTTCTGTGTCTTTACTCTTTTTTGTTTTGTTTTTCCATTTATTGAGAGAATTTCTTAAAAGTTCTATGATTTTTGAATTTTTTTCTTTTAGTTCTTTTTTTTTTTTTTTTTAAAGATTTTACTTATTTATTCATGAGAGACATACACAGAGAGAGAGGCAGAGACACAGGCAGAGGGGGAAGCAGGCTCCATGCAGGAAGCCCAACCCGGGACTCGATCCCAGGTCTCTAGGATCACGCCCTGGGCTGAAGGCAGGCGCTAAACCGTTGAGCCACCCAGGGATCCCTTTTTAATTTTAGTTCTTGGTTTAAATATTTTGAAACTGTTTTGGGATGCATACATGTTTGAAAATTGATTACCTTCCTGTTTGGGTTATTTTCTTTATGAAATGTCCTCTCTTTTCTCCAGAAATATAGCAAGTTTCAGAGTCTGATATCAGAATGATTACCATCCTTTGAGGGGCTTGTGTTTGCATGATAATGCTTTTTATTCTTTTACTTTGAATTTTCTGTTGGTCTTGTTTCTCAAGGATACCTCTCTTCAGTTTATCAGTTGGTTTTCATGCTCACCCACCATGCAATCTTAGTATTTTTTCATGTAACTTAATGCAGTTAACTGGTTCATATGATACCTAGTACAGTTTTGTAATTAACCTGATTTTTTTAATGGTCACCCTACACATAACAGTAGATATCTTTGACTTATTATTTTACTACAAATAAATATTTTGCCACCTTTCCCTGCCTGCCTTTGCATTACTGTTGTGATACATTGTCATGGTCACATGATATTATAATTACTGTTTTTAAAATCTGTATTTATACAGATTGATCCTTTCTAATGTTCTCAGATTCTCCCATAATTTTCATTACCCTCTCATCTACATCTAGGTTATTTTTCTTTTTTAAAATTTTAATTCCTGTTTAGTTCACAGGCAGTGTTCTGTTAGCGTTGAGTGTGTGATGCTGTGACTCAGCACTTGTGTGCACTGCTCAGTGCTCATCGTGGCAAGTGCTCTTCATCCCCATCCACATTACTTTTCTTCTGTCTGAAGCATTTCTGAAACTTCTTAATCTTATTTTTGAAGGAAAAAATTTTTTTCTGCGTGACATGGAATTTTGGGTCGGTATTTATTTTCTTTAGCACTTTAAAGTTTTTATTCCTTCATCTTCTAGCTTCTACCTTCATCTTTGGAGAAATCACCTGCTGTTTTTATTGTTGCTCTTTTATAAGTGATGTGTCATTTTTCTCTAGTTCCTTGTCATTGGTTTTCAGTGGTGTGATTATGAGGTCCTTAGGTTTGGTTTTCTTTGGACTTACCCTGCTTATGTTTTCTTGAGCCATTCCAGTTGATGTAGAAGTATTTCCTTGGACTTTTAAATTTGTGTTTTTCTGATAATGATGTGATTCAGCATTGTTTGATATTATTTTTAGGGCATTTGTATATCCTTTCTCATAAAGTGCTTATTGAATTATTTCCATATTAACTTAAAAGGTTTTAAGGAAAATTTAAAAATCTATTCTGAGGTTCTTAAAAATTATAATATTTTTCTTAACCTTTGAAAATAATCTTTGAAAGTGTGTATTTTGTACTTAAAATTTTAATTATTGGCAATTTGAAATTATAAGTTGTGGATATAATTGCTGGTTCATTTCTCTGTTATATAATGGATGTCATGTTTAAAAATTTTTTTTGAATATACTCTTTTGAGGCAGAACTTCTTTTATTAGTTTAACTTCTCAAATCCCTGATATCCAGTAGTCTGAATAAATCCTTTTCAAGTTAATAATGGGCATCTTCGCAATTACTCATATATTGATAATCCTAGGTTTTCATCAGCTCACTGTCTTTAGTACATCTTTTTTTTAATATTTTATTTATTTGACAGAGAGTGAGTGAACATGAGCAGGGGAGCAGAGGGAAAGAGGGAAACAGACTCCGCACTGAGCAGGGAGACTGGTATGGGGCATGATCCCAGGACCCTGAAATTATGGCCTGAGCCAAAGGCAGATGCTTACTGACTGAGCCACCCAAGCTTGCTTTTAAGTAGTACATCTCAAAAACTAGTACAATGAACACTTAAAAAAAAAAAAAGATATATTTATTTATTTGAGAGAAGGAGGGCGGGGGGGGAGAGAGAGAGAGCGAGCACGCTCAAGCGAGTGAGTGCTCCATCCTAGGATCCTGAGATCATGAACTGAGCAGAAGGCAGATATTTATTTCACTGACTGAGCCACCCAGGTGCCCACAATATACACTTTTTAATGGATGAATTCTGTAGAGAATAGCATATAATTGAGTTATTTTTTGTCATCTATAATTAGTCACTTCAGAACAATTTGGAATGAAACATAATTAACATGAAAACCATACTGCATATATGTATATATTTGTTTGATGTTTCAGTATCCTGAGATCGTCTTAATAATGGTTAGCCCTGTTTGTATATGTGCTGATTAATAGGACATTCTGGTTAATAGTCTCTTGGGTAGCCAACTGCTGCTATTCTGTACTTTTCTGAAAACCCTATGCTACCAACTATTTAGAAATACTGGGAATATAAATTATATTCTTTAATGACATGAAGCAAAAGACAGAATATTGAGACCAACTAATTATGTCATTTTAAACAAACAGGACCACGTTATGTGGTACAAATAGGTGACAAAATTATTGACTACAATGAAGAATTCCGCCTTTTTTTGTCAACAAGAAACCCAAATCCCTTCATCCCACCAGATGCAGCCTCCATCATTACAGAGGTTAACTTCACTACAACAAGAAGTGGGTTGCGAGGACAGGTATGTATGGACAATAATAAGTGACCTCAGAAATCTTCTGTAGCTTTGTGTACTCATTAGATATATATTTTAAAAATATTTCATTTATTTATATATGAGAGATATAGAGACAGAGACAGAGATATAGACAGAGGGAGAATCAGGATCCCTGCAGGGAACCCGATGTGGGACTCAATCCCAGGACCCCAGGATCACGACCTGAGCCAAAGGCAGATGCTCAACCACTGAGCCACTCAGATGCCCTCATTAGGTATTTTGAATTGGAATCTACTATGTGGAAGTGACTGGCATTTAAACTTTTGAAAATATCTTGAAAATATATTTGCATTCAGGTTTACTTTAGCATTTGTGTTAGACTTACACATTTGTTGTTAACATCGGAACCCTGCTTCCCCTAGTGTCACGTTAATTTTATGGTCTATTTCTGTCATGAGTGATAGAGTTTGAGAGAGAGAAGAATTCTATATTAAGATCAGCTACTTTTTCTGTTTTAATTGTGAAAACTGAAGTTTAAATGTGAAAATTGCACTTAATTGACCTGTTCAGCTGGTTGAGGGAGGGTGTTCGATTCCCCATCTGACATTTTTTTCCCCACCAATACATACACTTTTTTGAATTTTCATATTGTCTATGATGTATTACAATTTAGAACATTATATGAATCTCAAAATGATTTTTTATATCTAGGCTTTTACTTATATAGTTCTTCATTCATTTTCCTTTTAAAGAAAGCTATCATGCCTGTTGACTTTAAGTCATTCTATTTTTACTCCTCTAACAATTGTAGACTTTTCCTCTTTTGATTTAATATGATAGCATGTATACTTGTTACAATTTTTACTTATTTAAAAAATTTTCCTTTAAAATATTTTTTCTTGCAATAACATATAACTTACAACATGTATTTTTATGGATAGTATCTTTTGACTTACTTGATGATACTTCTTATAAATAAAACTGTGAAGGGATTACTCAACGCATGGCCCAGAATTAATTGACGAAGTTGCTCATTCTGTCTAAAAGCTTTCCATCCCCACACTGTTTAGATTTGTAGTAAGAACCCCATGCAGATGCTTATCCAGCAGATTAGCATTCCATGTTTAATGACTTGCCAGTGTTGTCCTCTAAAGTTTCAAAATGAAGAATCTAATGTAGCATTTTAAAAATAGCTTTATTAAGATTCAATTCATCCACTTAAAGTGTGCAATTCACTGGTAGACTTGCAAGGTCTCATGGTAACTCTGTTTACCATTTGGAAGGACGAAGTTTTCTTTCCCATCAACAACATGTGAGGCTTTCACTTTCCCCCATCTCGCCCACACATGTTAGTTGACTTTTTAATTGTCCCCATCCTAGTGGGGGCGAAGATGTATCTTGTTGAGATTTTGAGGATATAGTATTTCAAGTAAGATCTTTTTTTACTTCTTTATATGAAATACTAGCCACTGAAAAAAACTAGTTTCCATAGTTTTTATATATTTAATTTTAGAACTAAATATTGTATATTGATATGTTAAGTAATACAATTTCTTTAATATTTTATTGATTAGTTTAACTATTTTGCCCCTTTTTTTGTCAGAAATAATTGTGAAGTGTCTCATGTTTAACTAGAAAGAATCAAATGAGATACATAATATAATAATTGTAATATTTGATCAA
Organism: Canis lupus dingo; assembly: GCF_003254725.2. Classification (NCBI taxonomy): domain Eukaryota; kingdom Metazoa; phylum Chordata; class Mammalia; order Carnivora; family Canidae; genus Canis; species Canis lupus. Next base: position 28,621,211 of record NC_064247.1, on the reverse strand, counting down.
ACACAAGGCCTATTTCTGGGGAGTTTGTTTTGTTTGAACTTTACTGCCAGAATAACTTTGACTTAAAAAAATTTTTTTTTAGCTTTTGGCTTTAACTATTCAGCATGAGAAACCTGACTTAGAGGAGCAAAAAACAAAACTGTTACAGCAGGAAGAAGATAAGAAAATACAGTTAGCCAAGCTTGAGGAATCTCTTTTAGAGGTAAAATTTAGTTATTCAGGATCCTTTTTTATGTTACATTTTAAAAGTGAATTAACAGTTTTAAAAATTTAACAGTACCTTCCAAATGTTTTTGGTTGTGTCAAAGACATGTCAATATATATCTTAAAGTCAGAATTCAAAGAGAAAAAAATAGATGTCTCGGAATACAAGACCATTACTTACTTCTTAAGTAATGGTAATTAATGTCTAAGACAAATGATTTTTCAGTAATACTGCTTTTATACTGCATTATTTCACGAATATGTGCTCAGAATTTCAAGAAGTATTAAAATATAGCATGAAATTATGACTTAATAGGTAACTTTAAGTTTTTATTTTTATTAGATTGATAAAGTTAATATATATACAGTGCTTTGAAATAGTATATAATAATTTTCTATATCATTCTTATATAAATGATGAAATTCTTTTAAAGTAATGTTTTTATGAACATCATCAGTAATGAGAGCTAATGTAGTCTTCTTTTAATTGGTTATTTTAACATGTATGATAATGTTCACATTATTTTATTAATTTTTGCTGCAGACACTTGCCACATCCCAAGGGAATATTTTGGAAAATAAGGATTTGATTGAATCTTTGAATCAGACGAAAGCAAGCAGTGCACTTATTCAGGAGTCACTTAAAGAATCTTACAAACTCCAGATTTCCCTCGATCAAGTAATTATTTCCTTTTTTTGTGGTCTTCTATCATGTTCTCTTAAGCTGTTATGTTAATATGATTAAACAGTGTAGAATCAAGACTTCAGGGGAATGACAGATAGAAAACAAGAAAGCTCCTGAGAAACACCAGAGCTGTGGGTCTGATCCTGCTGTAGAGAGGGCACTGGGATGCGCAGCGCATCAGGAATATGGCCGGCCGGCCGGCCTCTGCTGACTTGTAAAGTTCTGGAGCTACAGTTCTGTACTGAAGTTGAGAGTGTTAAAAATGAGTGTTATGAGCATCTGTGCCATTCCTAGAATGCTTTAAAATTAAAACATGTTAAATATATTAAGTAAGAGTTGTAAGTATCTTCTCCATTAAAAATACTTTTCTTCCCTTAAAATGCTATGGCTTAAAATGATTTTTGCCTTTCTTTTGATAATTCCTTTTGCAAAATTCTCACCCAAGTTGAAAATGATACATATTTTCATCGCCTACATCCTAGTGATTGTACCTTGCTTGAAGACAAACAGACGCCCAGACAGATTAGTGTTCCTCTGAATTTCCAGGCTACAGCCTGACCAGGGTACTTACTGAAATCCTTTCATTCTTTGCCAGTCATCTCAGTGACCTGTTCATGTTTTCCTTTCAGTATTTTTCAGCCCTTGCCCAAATTGTCCACTTACATGTTATCACTTTCTCACTTGGGAAAGTGTTCTGTTGAAACCAGAATACGAGCAGATTAATGGACCGCTTCTCATCCATTACCTGGTTGTCTCTGCCAGGGATGAGCTCGGCAGGTGTGGTTATCTGTTATTTTATTTTTCACTGCACAGGATGAACTTCCTGGCCTTCTCCTTCTGAGCAGGCATCATTGAGTCACACACGTAATGTTACCAGCATCATGTTTGTGATCCTGGCACTTGGATCAGAATGACTCTCAGAGTCCTGTTCAAAACCTGAGGCCACTTACCTGTAGGATCTCTTCTTTACTCATCCTTTACACCCATCACAGCAGAAGGCCTGTGCCACTGGCTTATTCTGTGCCAGCGTTGAACAATGCCAGGTGCTTCCTTACTTGATGTGGAAGTTACAGTCTCTGGTCCCCCGCATGCTAGACTCAGGATTGTCATTCCCTCCTCCGCAGGGGTGCCATGCCCTTGCGTTACCCGAAGTGGCTCTCTCTTGAAATATAAAATTGTGTCATTTGTACTTGCTCATGATGGTCCACCTGTGAACCACTCCTACTTCTGTAATCTGGGGTTTAGAGAATTATTTAAATATATCACCCTCAGGTTTATAAGAGTAAGAAAAACTAGATGATATTATCCCTCTTAGTTACACAGTTCTAGGATTGGTTGTCTTCACCTATTGTGTGTACTTAGAAGTGATAAGAGCACAACACTGGGAATGGACTGGTCTGTAGGGGGCAGTAACACGCTAGCACTCAAGTGTTTTTCCCACAGGAGCGGGACGCTTATCTGCCACTGGCTGAGAGCGCCAGTAAGATGTACTTCATTATCTCCGACTTGTCCAAAATTAATAACATGTACCGCTTCAGTTTGGCTGCATTTCTCCGACTTTTCCAGCGTGCTCTGCAAAACAAACAGGTATGCTCTCCATTACCCTGTGGCTAGGACTGAGGAACACAGATCACTTGACTAGGTACTTATTTATAGTAATAACTTCCAGAGAAAACTGGTTTAGAATCATATTTCAGAAGACCACATGTAACAACCTAAAGTTCAATTTGCCAACATATAGCATAACACCCAGTGCTCATCCTGTCAAATGCCCCCCCTCAGTGCCCGTCACCCAGTCACCCCACCCCCTACCTGCCTCCCTTTCCACCACCCCTTGTTCATTTCCCAGAGTTAGGAGTCTCTCATGCTCTGTCACCCTCACTGATATTTCCGACTCATTGTCTCTCCTTTCCCCTTTATTCCCTTTCACTATTTTTTTTTTTTATATTCCCCAAATGAATGAGACCATATAATGTTTGTCCTTCTCCGATTGACTTATTTCACTCAGCATAATACCCTCCAGTTCCATCCACATTGAAGCTAGGTATTTCTGTTTCTAATGGTTGAGTACTATTCCATTGTATACATAGACCACATCTTCTTTATCCATTCATCTTTCGATGGACACTGAGGCTCCTTCCACAGTTTGGCTATTGTAGACATTGCTACTATAAACATTGGGATGCAGGTTTCCTGCCATTTCACTGCATCGGTATCTTTGGGGTAAATCCCCAGCAGTGCAATTGCTGGGTCGTTGGGCAGTTCTATTTTTAACTCTTTGAGGACACCTCCACACAGTTTCCAGAGTGTCTGTACCAGTTCACATTCCCACCAACAATGCCAGAGGGTTCCCCTTTCTCCACACCCTCTCCAACATTTGTTGTTTCCTGTCTTGTTAATTTTCACCATTCTCACTGGTATGAGGTGGTATCTCATTGTGGTTTTGATTTGTATTTCCCACTTGATGGCCAGTGATGCGGAGCATTTCCTCATGTGTCTCTTGGCCATGTCTATGTCTTCTTTGCTGAAATGTTTGTTCATGTCTTTTCCCCATTTCATGATTGGATTGTTTGTTTCTTTGCTGTTGAGTTTCATAAGTTCTTTACAGATCTTGGATACTAGCCCTTTATCTGATAGGTCATTTGCAAACATCTTCTCCGATCCTGTAGGTTGTCTTTTAGTTTTGTTGACTGTTTCTTTTGCTGGGCAGAAGGTTTTTATCTTGATGAAGTCACAATAATTCATTTTTGCTTTTGTTTCCCTTGCCTTCATAGATGTATCTTGCAAGAAGTTGCTGTGGCCAAGTTCAAAAAGGCTGTTGCCTTTGTTCTCCTCTAGGATTTTGATGGAATCTTGTCTCACATTTAGATCATTTATCCATTTTGAGTGTATCTTTGTGTATGGTGTAAGAGAGTGGTCTAGTTTCATTCTTCTGCATGTGGATGTCCAATTTTCCCAGCACCATTTATTGAAGAGAGTGTCTTTCTTCCAGTGGATAGTCTTTCCTGCTTTGTCGAATATTAGTTGACCATAGAGTTGAGGGCCCATTTCTGGATTCTCTATTCTGTTCCATTGATCTATGTGTCTGTTTTTGTGCCAGTACCACACTGTCTTGGTGATCACAGCTTTGTAGTACAAGCTGAAATCTGGCATTGTGATGCCCCTGGCTGGTTTTCTTTTTCAATATCCCCCTGGCTCTTTGGGGTGTTTTCTGATTCCACACAAATCTTAAGATGACTTGTTCCAACTCTCTGAAGAAACTCCATGGCATTTTGATAGGGATTGCATTAAATGTGTAAATTGCCCTGGGTAGCATTGACATTTTCACATTATTAATTCTGCTAATCCATGAGCATGGAATATTTTTCCATCTCTTTGTGTCTTCCTCAATTTCTTTCAGAAGTGTTCTATAGTTTTGAGGGTATAGATCCTTTACCTCTTTGGTTAGGTTTATTCCTAGGTATCTTATGCTTTTGGGTGCAATTGTAAATGGGATGGACTCCTTAATTTCTCTTTCTTCAGTCTCATTGTTAGTGTATAGAAATGCCACTGACTTCTGGGCATTGATTTTGTATCCTGCCACTCTGCCGAATTGCTGTATGAGTTCTAGCAATCTTGGGGTGCAGGCTTTTGGGTTTTCTATGTACAGTATCATGTCATCTGCGAAGAGGGAGAGTTTGACTTCTTCTTTGCCAATTTGAATGCCTTTTATTTATTTTTGTTGCCTGGTTGCTGAGGCTAGGACTTCTAGTAATATGTTGAATAGCAGTGGTGAGAGTGGACACCCCTGTCTTGTTCCTGATCTTAGGGGAAAGGCACCCAGTGTTTCCCCATTGAGAATTATATTTGCTGTGGGCCTTTTGTAGATGGCTTTTAAGATGCTGTGGAATGTTGCCTCTATCCCTACACTCTGAAGAGTTTTGATCAGGAATGGATGCTGTATTTTGTCAAATACTTTCTCTGCATCTAATGAGAGGATCATATGGTTCTTGTTTTTTTCTCTTATTGATATAATCTATCATGTTGACTGCTTTATGAGTGTTGAACCAGCCTTGCATCCCAGGGATAAATCCCACTTGGTCTAGGCGAATAATCTTCTTTAAATTTTTTTTTTTAACTTTTTTATTTATTTATGATAGTCACAGAGAGAGAGAGAGAGGCAGAGACACAGGCAGAGGGAGAAGCAGGCTCCATGCACCGGGAGCCCGATGTGGGATTCGATCCCGGGTCTCCAGGATTGTGCCCCGGGCCAAAGGCAGGCGCCAAACCGCTGTGCCACCCAGGGATCCCTAATCTTCTTAATGTACTGTTGGATCCTATTGGCTAGTATCTTGTTGAGAATTTTTGCATCTGTGTTCCTCAGGGATATTGGTCTATAATTCTCCTTTTTGGTGGGGTCTTTGTCTGGTTTTGGAATTAAGGTGATGCTGGCCTCATAGAACGAGTTTGGAAGTATTCCATCCCTTTCTATCTTTCAGGACAGCTTAGTAGAATAGGTATTGTTTCTTCTTTAAACGTTTGGTAGAATTGCCCTGGGAAGCCATCTGGCCTTGGACTTTTGTGTCTTGGGAGGTTTTTGATGACTGCTTCAATTTCCTCCCTGGTTATTGGTCTGTTCAGGTTTTCTATTTCTTCCTGTTCCAGTTTTGGTAGTTTGTGGTTTTCCAGAAATGCGTCCATTTCTTCTGGATTGCCTAATTTATTGGCGTATAGCTGCTCATAATATGTTTTTAAAATCGTTTGTATTTCCTTGGTATTGGTTGTGATCTCTCCTTTTTCATTCGTGATTTTATTAGTCTTTTTTTTTTTTTTTTTTTTTAATAAGGCTGGCTAATGGTTTATCTATCTTAATTCTTTCAAAGAACCAGCTCCTGGTTTTGTTGATCTGTTCTACAGTTCTTCTGGTTTCTATTTCATTGAGTTCTGCTCGAATCTTTATTAACTCTTTCTCTGCTGGGTGTAGGTTTTATTTGCTGTTCTTTCTCCAGTTCCTTGAGGCGCAAGGTTAGCTTGTGTATTTGAGTTTTTTTCCAGGTTTTTGAGGGATGCTTGTATTGCGATGTATTTCCCTCTCAAGACTGCTTTTGTTGTACCCCAAAGACTTTGAACAGTTGTATCTTCATTCTCATTAGTTTCCATGAATCTTTTAAATTCTTCTCTAATTTTCTGGTTGACCCTTTCATCTTTTAGCAAGATGCTCTTTAACCTCCACGTGTTTTAATTTCTTCCAAATTTCTTCTTGTGAATGAGTTCAAGTTTCAAATCATTATGGTCTGAAAATATGAGGAGACAATCCCAATCTTTTGGTATCGGTTAAGACCTGATTTGTGACCCAGTATGTGGTCTATTTTAGAGAAAGTTCCATGTGCGCTTGAGAAGAATGTGTATTCAGTTGTGTTTGGGTGTAAAGTTCTGTAGATATCTGAAATCCATCTGGTCCAGTGTATCGTTTAAAGCTCTTGTTTCTTTGGAGATGTTGTGCTTAGAGGATCTGTCATTTGCAGAAAGCACCGTGTTGAAGTCTCCCAGTATAAGTGTATTATTATCTAACTATGTCTTTACTTTGGTTGTTAATTGATTGATGTACTTGGCAGCTCCCACATTAGGGGCATAAATATTCATGATTGTTAGGTCCTCTTGTTGGATAGATCCTTTAAGTATGATATAGTGTCCCGTCTTCATCTCTTACTACACTCTTTGGGATATACTTTAATTCATTGGATATGAGGATGGCTACCCCTGCTTTCCTTTAAGGGTCATTTGAATGGTAAATGGTTCTCCAACCTTTCATTTTCAGGCTGTAGGTGTCCTTAGGTCTAAAATGAGTCTCTTGTAGAGAGCAAATCGATGGGTCTTGCTTTTTTCTCCAGTCTGAAACCCTGCACCTTTTGATGGGGTCATTAGGCCCATTCACGTTCAGAGTTACTACTGAAAGATATGAATTTAGTGACATCATGATACCTATTCAGCCCCTGTTTTTGTGGATTATTTCTTTGGGCTTCCCCTTTCTTTTACCGAGTCCCCCTTAATATTTCTTGCAGAGCTGGTTTGCTGGCCCCATATTCTTTAAGTTTCTGCCTATGTTGGAAGCTCTTTATGTCTCCTTTTTTTCTGTATGAGAGCCTTGCTGGATAGAGTATTCTTGGCTGCATGTTCTTCTCATTTAGGACCCTGAGTATATCCTGACAGCCCTTTCTGGACTGCCAGGTCTCTGTGGAGAGGTCTGCTCTTAATCTAATATTTCTCCCCATATAAGTTAGGGATCTTTTGTCTCTTGCTGCTTTAAGGATTTTCTCTTTATCTTTGGAATTTGCAAGTATTAAAGGTTGAGGTGTTGAACGGTTTTTATTGATTTTAGGGGGGATCTCTGTATCTCCAGCATCTGAATGCCTGTTTCCCATCCCAAGTTAGGGAAATTCTCAGCTATGATATGTTCAGATATGCTTTCTGGTCCTCTGTCCCTCTTGGCGCCCTCTGGAACCCCAATTAAACATAGATTTTTCCTTCTGAGGCTGTCATTTATTTCCCTTTACCTTTCCTCATGGTCTTTTAATTGTTTTTCTCTTTTTTCCTCAGCTTTCCCCCTTGCCATCAACTTGTCTTCTATGCTGCTCACTGTTTCTTCCACTTCATTAACCCTCATCATTAGGACCTCCAGTTTGGATTGCATCTCATTTAATTGATTTTTAATTTCGTCCTGATTAGATCTGAATTCTGCAGTCATGAAGTTTCTTGAATCCTTTATGCTTTTTTCCAGAGCCACCTATAGCTTTATAAGTGTTCTTCTGAATTGGTTTTCTGATACTGAATTGTAATCCAAATTCTGTAACTCTGTAGCAGAGAGTACTGTTGCTGATTCTTTCTTTTGTGGTGAGTTATTCTTTCTAGTCATTTTGCTCCGTGCAGAGTGGCTAAAAATGAGTTGTATTGTTCGAAGCGCAAACTCTTCTCTCTATAGCATTCCAGCTGTTCTCTCATTAAATCTCAGGTTGAATTCATAGGTTTTCAGGACATTTTAAAGGTATCTAGGTAAGTTGGTGGGGACAGGTGACTTGGGGACTCTAACTCATCTGCCTTCTTGCCTCGCCCCCTCACTTAAACTGTATCTAAAGAAACTCGCTCTTTGATTGTATTTTATGTTCTTAAACTATCCCAGTGTGACAGTCTTAATGGAAATGATTTAAATTCTGAGTACAAATTAATAAGGAATAGATTATCATTAATATGGTATAAAATCAAGAAATTGTCTACATAATCTCATTACTTTCAGAAAACAACATTTAAAATGTCATTGTTGTGTCATTTGAGGCTCTACCGTGTGCTGGGAATCCTTTTTGTTAGTGGGGATATAGGAGTGTCTGCTTTACCAAGTTTGTGTGCTTAGGAGAGGGAAGCATATACTAAAGAATGTGAACTGCCTTACGCAGAAGATGTCACACTGTCTTGAAAATTAGCATTCATAGATTTCATACAACTTTCATGCCGTGAATAGAAACCCACACAACATTTTTGAGAGACAGTGAGGCTACACAGTATGGGCACTGTGACCATGTGGTATGTGGACATTTTCCTGATTATCTCTGCTGAATATACGATTATCCCCAAACCTGGCAGATCGGACAGTGTCTCCTTATGCTCGTGGTTTCTGTGGGTGGTTGGGTCAGGGCCCAGCAGAGATGACCTACCACTGTTTCACAACATCTGGGACCTCAGTTGGGACTGAGGGGAAGAGATGGAGAGGCAGGGAGGAGGGTAGCTCTGCTTGCGCATCTGGTGCCCGCTCTGCTTGTGCATCTGGTGGAGTGCGGGTGGAGGGGGTTCGGTGAGGAGGACTACAGCCTGCACCTCGCCACACAGTGTAGTGGATTTCTGGTAGGACATCTTGGGGGCCAAAACTGTATTCCAGGCCGTGAGGCAGAAGCTTTTGTCACTTGGCTGGGACGGTATCACCCATGCTGCATGCCATTTGGTGGAAGTTGACACAAACCTACCCATGATCAAGAGGTTGGGGCGACACCTTCCCTCTTAAAGCAGGATCGCAGATCATGTGGTTATGTTTTAGGACAGCTACACATATTTATGGTTTACATTTTTTCCAGTGTTTTGCTTCTCTAGTTTTTTCTTGGTTAAATTTCCTAGACTTGGATGACTGGGACCAAAGTGCACATTTGTAGACTTGCACACAAATTCCGTCTTGCTACCTTTGGAACGTGCTGTTGGCGAATTAAACGGAGGCAGTTGGAGTGCTTTTACATCTGTATCTTCACTAACATTGGATTGTATATCTATCTTTGAATAATTTTTGCATTAAAAGTTTCTCATAAATTAGTACAGAATTAGAAGTTCATTTTAAATTCCTTCTTATCCTTTAGTCAGAAAATATTCATGTTAAAGGTCAGTGACTCTGCAGGAATGTGAGAATTGATAAATAGGTGAGCAGTTTTGCCTGAACCCAGTGAGAACGTTGGTTATTTTTTGTTCTTTACAAAAGTCTGTAGCTTAGGAACTATTGGGCTTTGATAGTATGTGTAAGCATGTGGTGTGCACATGTGTGTTTGGTTTTATTTTAAAAAGCAATATAATCTTAAATATGTAGAGTAAAAAACCTGCTCTGCAGTGTCTTAGAAATCTATTAGATTTTAGGCTATGTACTCTTTCTCACAAGAGAGCATCTTTTAGTGGATCCAAGGCTCATTTCACATGCGATCTTTGTTAATAAACATAGGGATGAAGAGGATGTCCGGCACATGAACTGTAATGATGAGCTCTCTCATTAGAACGTTCTGCTCATGGGCCAGCCCAAGCTTTGGTGCATCCGTGCCACTGCCCGAGGTTTTGTCCCTGGGGCACATGTTGCACTGCTTATCCTTGGTGGATTTCTCTAAACTGTTAACATTGTTTTACTAGATTTTTTTCTTGTCAGTTATAGACTTAAGGTAACAAGAAAATTTAGCCTAAACATTATATCAGAATTGAACTTTTTCAAGGCGTGTGTCCTGTCCTTCTCATCTACCTGAGGTGAGATATAAAACTCTGTCACTCTTAGGGAATAGTCCAGCGATGACAGCTTCCTCCTGTTCATCTACCAAACCTTTCTGCAATCAGCAAGGGAAATAGCTGTTAGGGATATTTTTCAAAGCACAGTGATCCTGTACAATGGAAGTATGAAAACAGATAAGAAAGTAAAGGTGGTATGATTTCTTAAACAGCATGTACATCAAAGTTATTGTTCATCCTTAGTTATGGAAAGCATGGTTTAAGTTGCTTAGGCTCTTATAATGAAAGTGAGAACATTCAGTATTAGCTGGTTCTGGTCACTCTGTTTTGAGGCTGGATGGATCATTGTACTAGTAATGAAATGGGATTCATCCATACTAATACATTATTTTTAATGCTGTTAGGTATCAGAGTGGTATCATCAAATTCATTTCATATTGTATTATTGGAAATGGACTGTAATTTTCATTCATTGAAAGCCTTCATCCGTTAAAGAAAAATACATCAAGTATTTTTATCGTAGTAGTATACAGATTTAATGCACTTAACCTGTTTGATCACTTGAGTTGACAAAGATAATTATTCCAGAATCAACTTTGAGTCTGAAGGAACAGTTTAAAAGTGCGATTAAGCAATGTAGTGTCATTTAAATGTTTATAAATTTCCTAATGATTTTTCAATTTTCAAATGTAATCTAGGATTCTGAAAATACAGAACAGAGAATACAGTCACTTATCAGCTCATTAAAACATATGGTCTATGAATATATATGCCGTTGTCTGTTTAAGGTAAGAAATACTATTTTTTCATGTGTAAGATACTACCTATACTTTGATTTATACAGTATTAGAGTTAAATTATATAACCCTTTACCTACTAGAAAGGTATTGAAATTGACATTTCTGAAACTTTCCCTGAATAATGTCCATTGCTAAGTAGAACATCTTATAGCCTTCCAGGAGGTGGTTGGGAGGGAGAAGGATGACATGCAAATGAGAGCATGCCCTGGGTGGTCCAATGTGGCTCTGAACACCCAGCAGCCCTTGACGCAGGACATTATGATGGGTTGTATAGGTCATTTTCTAGCTGGGGTTTCTCCGCCTCAGGACTGTTGACATTTTGGGCCACAGTAGGATTTACTGTGGCGGTCTGTTCAGTAGCACTTCCTTCACATATTTGCTAAAATCAAAAATGTCTTGACACTGCCAATGTCCCTTAGATTGAGGACAAAATTGGTTCCTATTCCTGGCATTAGGAAGCAAACTAATGCCTGATCCTGAGTTACAAAATTTGTCACAGACGTCTTCACATTACGAGGGCTCCCAAGGAATATAAAATGAAATGTACTTTAAAAATTTTTGAATATTATAGAAAACAGAAGCTTTTCACTTAGGAGTTTGGTTTTTTTTTTTTTTTTTTTTTTTTTTCAAGTACCAGTCTTTGGGTTTGGGTTGAGATAAGTTGAGGAAGAGCTTTGTAAAGGCAATTAACTATGTGAGAGAAATAGTGTTAGTATGGCACAATTATGTAGGGTTCTTAGAAAATCTTTGAAGAGACACAGTTAATATGTTCTTTAGAAAGGGATAGTAGTGTTTATGAGTATAGTGACAATGTTGACGATCCTTACTTGAGACTCACAGACCTTTAGTCGGGCATTTCTGTAGGATGTTTCTTTAATGAGAACTGTGACGATACCTATATAGATCTGTGGAATGTATGGGTGTATTTTGGAGGTCTGATGGTTAGCCGTCCTAAAAATCACCTGTTTGGATCTCAGTTTTAACTTGTATACGTTGAGGAATTATAAGCAGATGATCTCAAAGTCCATTTTGTCCCAAAAATATTATGACCCTAGATAGATAAAAGGATGACATCTCTAACATTTGTGTAATATGTTACTGCACATAATACTTAAAAATGTTTATTACACAGACACAACTTAAAAATACTTTCTGAAAGCATTTCAAACTTTATGAAACTATATGCACATACAGAAAACTATGTAAAAAAAAAACAACCCTCCATTGTTTCTCCCCATTCTGATGCTTCACTCCATTGGAGTAAACCAGTCCAAGGCTTGATTGGTTCCTTCCAGTCCATTTCCTTTCTCTTCAAGTTCATGTGTGCAAATAAACTTTTTCTTTTCCTTATTACATATTTTGTTGTGTTGCATCTCTTTTATAGTGACAGGTCCTGAAGATGTTTCCATAAGTAGAATATACTAACCTCATTACTTTTAGTGCTTCTGTGGGATTCCATAATATGGTATGCTAGTTTATCTACTACTCTGTTGGTGGATATTATTGATGTATTTTTGCTATTATGAGTGACCGTGGTGAAATTCTGTAAATCTATCTTTATGTACATGTGTAAGTATTTCTATTCATTAAATTTCTTCATGGAAGAAGTATAATTTCTGTCCAAGACAAAATGCTTTCCAAACTTTGTTGAATATTATCAAATTGCCTTCCAGAAGTTTATCAGTTAATAATTTAACCCACAGAGTAATTAAAGTATCTCCTTCTTTGCATCCTTGTTTCCTTGTTTTTCTATTTTTCATTAGATTTATTTATTTTTTGATTGCTATGTTATAGATTTTTATGATTAGTTTTTAATGTAGCTTTAATCTCTTATTTTTCTAGCAAATATATTAAAGCGGCAAAGTTTCATTTCACTCACTCTTCTAATATATTTAATGCTTTTTTACTTTCCTTTCAAGACCTATACACTAAAATAGGCCATGATTTGTGAAAATATCACAGACCTGAACTTATTTTAAGGTGCCTCCAAAATCCTTAGGGAAGTATATATGTTATAAATAAATATTATTCTTGAAAAGTGTTTAGGTGAAAAGATCAACTTTCATAAAGATTAATAGTGTATTAGGTATTTCCTGTTTCTAAACTATATATCTGTGCCTCTGCTTATATATTCTTATTTTTAGTAATAATACATTAGATATACTGATGAGATTTAAATCCTTATGTATTTTGTAATGTAATTAGGGGTAGATATAATACATGTTCAGTACCAAAATGATTTAATATATCAGTGAAGTTTAGTTAGGGTTACTTCTTTTAAGTCACATTATCTTTTAAAATACACGTAAGTTGGGCTACAGCCAGCATTTTATTGCATGGGAGGAGAGCTTGTAAGGTTGGACACTTTTGACATCATAGCGCCCAAGTGGAATTTTTTATTGCTTGTCTGGAGAGATACTTTTCTGTTGTGAACAACTTCACTCATTTTAAAAAAGCTATCATGTATTATTCTTACGACCTATTTTAATCCACTGATTAAATATCTGGTTTATAATATTCATATTTTTTCATCAGTAATATTAAAGTTATTCAATGTGAATTCAGCATTCTGTGGAGTTTCAGTATTGAATCACAATTCAGAAAGCACATTACTATTAAAGCAATGAGGTACATTATCATCTGACTTAGCAGGGAACCGATTTCATTTTTTAGTGAAAGAACTTGGGATTTTTAGCAATCAGCTTCACATTAAACTGCCTGCCAGTCTCTCTTGCTGATTTAGCTGTTGTATTGGTGACAGCAGTGTGACAGCAACAGACCCTTGAAACAGAGGCTTATTAATATTCACATCACAGCCAAGGGAAAGCAACTTAACCTGAAACAAAAAATAATTGACTTGTTTTGTAGCAGAAAATTTAGACTTTTAATAAACTAAAACAAATGGAGAAATGGAGAAAGCTGTCAAGCAGTTTCAGTTGAGATTATTGGTTTTGTCATTCTTCTTTTTTTCCCCAGTAGATCAGAAGTGTTTATTTCAGTAACCTAAGTATTTTGGACAATTATAGTATAAGGAGCATATTTAGTTCTCCCAGATCTTGGTTGGCCTCATGTAGGTCATTAGCATAAAGTGCACCTTATGTCATTATCTGTGGATGATGTCATGTGATTATATACTTATCCCTGAGGCCATGATGTTTTCTGGGACCAGAAAGCAGAGAGAAGGAGAGCCACTATTATGTATTTATGGACTGTATATTATGTGGCTTATTCTTTGCCAACATTTTGGAATTTGGCCTCAGTTAATAATCAACAGTTAGCCCACCGACCCCAGTGGCTAATCTAAGAATCATAGAATGGCAGGGCTTTGCCTTTTCTTAATTAACCCTAGAGACTGCATTATTTTTCCTTAGGTCAAAGGAAGAAATGGCTAAGATAAATGTAGTAATACTGTGTGTGAATTTGTGTGTAAATATATCTTAATCATTATTTCTTTACCTTAGATGAGAGATGCATTTTAAATATCCATTACCATGTGCATTAAGCATCTTAGTGGCTTATCCAGCCAGTTACTGTTCAACCCCAGACCTGAATTCTTTCTGATACCTAAGAACACTGCACATCTCCCGAAATGGCCATGTCTTGCTTTTTATATCTTTAAGTCACCTGGGAATTACTTCATACACATGGTAGTTGGTTGTAATGTTTTTCTCCCACACCTGAGTGGTGGCTGCACCTGCATAAATTTTTCTACTTTGAGATTTTTTTAGTCATTGCCTATGTTATGGTTGTGAACACATGGTTTTTATTTATTCACTACATAGGCATTTGTTGAGTACTTGCTGTATACCCAAAATATACTTTTATAAAGTAAATTATTCTTCTGTATTGTATTATTCAAGACATTGAATCTTTCTGACAGAGGGGTGACTTTCTTGCATGAAAGATCACTAGCTGGTAATCTTTATAGCCCTTATGGTTACTCCGTGTGTAGATTTATAATCCTATGCACGTATTAGATATAAAGTGTTATTTTTAGTATGGGAGAAGCTGTATAAAATGCTTAAATTATAAACTAGTGGGAAATACAGTGCTTGAATAGATGTGGTTTTTTGTTGTTAATAAACATTTACTAATTTTTTAACAGAAATGACATAAGCTTATTTTAGAAAACTTATAAAATATAAAGAAAAATAAAAACCTATAGTTGTAAACTAAATCAGCTATAAAAATTGATACCACATTTCCATTTTTTTGCATATGTATATCCATATTGCTCCTCCTTCTATAATATGGGCTATGCTACATATTTTGAATATTATTTATGAAAAATTTTTGAACATTTAAGATTGTTTCAGTTTTTCCTCCATAACAAAAAATCTTGCAATAAATATCCTCATTTCTTATCTATGAATACATTTATCATCCCTTTGCATAACTTTTTAGAAATGAAATGTCTTGATTTAGGGGGCATATAGAATGTTTCGGATAATGTAAGCATACACATGACAAATAGAAGAGTCCTGATGTAGGAGGTTGATTTTATGAGTAGTGAGAATTCAGACCTCAAAATTGGATTTCAGGTACTTAAATAAAACTATTTTTTTTAAAGAGATGTATATCATGACTAATATTTAGCATTTTTCTCTAAAACTTTGGGTTCTTTATCTTTCCCACCCAACTCGGAAGTGTTGCCCTGTGTAGGTGCTACCTGAACAGTCACATTTTATATTGATAGAAGTAAATAATTTAAAGATAGAACACAGATTTTGTGAACTGAAATTTCAGGACTAAGCTTTTCCAGAAACACAAGTTTAGAAACAGCAAGATAACATTTTATTATTCTTTACAGGCAGATCAGTTGATGTTCGCTTTGCATTTTGTTCGAGGCATGCATCCTGAACTTTTTCAAGAGAATGTAAGTGGAATAAAGGAGGACAATGTTAGAGTTACAAGGACATTTGGTAATGGGCAGAGTTATGGTGAGATTAGCGGTAACTTTAGTCTGAAAAGTATTTATAAGCCTTTTAGTTTTTTTACTAAGTTAGACATGTAGTGTAAGATGCTCATGTCCGCTTCTCCTCTTCGCGGGAGCCCGGGGTTGGGCAGCGATGGTGAGGTAGTGGGACTTCTCACCATGCCTGGACCTTTTTGAACCCCCGCCCATGGCTTCTCATCCCCATCCAGGCACTCAAGCTGATGCAGGTACGTACTGACACATTAGGGGTACCCAGCTACAGTCAGCCTGTGAAGCCAGAGGCTGGGTAGTTCTCAGAAGCTTCCTTGAGCTCAAAGCCTTATGTTCATCTTTTTCATGTGTAATTTATCTTCTTTATCTACAACTTTATTTCTGGTCTGCCATATCACGTGTCTCCAACTTGAAAAGAACTTCCGTCAAGTTAGAGCTAACCAATCCATCTCTGGTGTGCTAATATTTAAAAAGAATTATCTGTAAGTGATTTTCTGGCCAATATCATAAAGTGAGAGTAGAGTAGGAGAGTGTGTGTGTGGGGGGGATTAGTATACGGACCATGACCTTGTAACCCTTAACTCTCCTTGGTCAGATTCTATTTATGTCCTGGATTCTCCTGATTTGAATACTTAAAAGAGCACAGACTTTTCCATGTGCCTGTTTTCTCATTGTTCTCTCTGATTCCACGTGCTCTGGTTCACTTGTGTTGTTTCTCCTGAATTCTTTAATTTGACTCCTTTATTTCTACCATTAGCTTTGATGCCTTTCCCTCCTCCTGTATAATGATGTCCACCATGATCAGTATTTTCCACACTGTGAAAGATTTAATATTCCCTAGTTTTCCCTCCTGGAGTATAATTAAATGTTGGGAAAGGAGAACATTTTTCTCTGACTCCTAGCTGCTAATAGCAATCACTGCTTCTTTAATGTGATTGTATAATTTCAGTAAGAGGAGTGAGTGGTCAGGCTGGGTGGAGGCAGGAAGTAATCTTTTTTTTTTTCTATATTGCTCTCAAATTTTATGTGTTTTCTTTATTTGCTGACCAGTATGTAACAAATAATATGTGACACTAGGGGAAGCTCAAGGGAAGTAATAGATTTTCTTGGAGTGTTAGATTCTATAACATTGGATCTGTTGTGATTTTGTGGATTAAGGTAAAAAATGAATAATGGCAGTCCTCTTCTAATCTGTTGGTAAAGATAACTTAATGGAAGTACTTTTCTCTATTTTTTTCCCCAGGATACACAATTTTAAAATTTTTTGGTACACCAATAAAGTGCTTATTTATTAGTGAAAAATCTCATGTAATAGGACATACACTGAACACGTAAACTTATAGATGAAACATTATATATACATATAGGAATTGTAGTTATTTTTTGCTTGAGTAAAATTGTTTCTGGTAGTTTTCATATGAATGTTTTATGTTGGTACATGAACTCATTCTTGATGTTGATGTACCAGAAGTGGGAAGGTGAGTTTTTTGTTTTCCACATCCTTAGAAAGCTGCATTGTAAGCCATCTTATAGGGAAATTAAAAAAATTCTGTTAAGTGGTTAGTATTTTTATATTTCTTGTTTTACTCATATTTTTATTCAATAGGAATGGGATACGTTTACAGGTGTGGTTGTGGGAGACATGTTGCGGAAAGCTGTAAGTAAAAATAACAAAATTATTTCACTCTTCGGGAAAATATTTCTGGCTTTGACTTCATAAGATATTTGCTTCACAGGAATTTTAAAGTACTGTTGAAATTATACTTTAGAGGAACATGTTCTTGTCTCTCCTACTGTACTTTAAAATAGACATAAAGACATTTATTCTCATCAGAATAATACTACTTAAATACTAAGAAACTAATACAATTTCTTTCAGTATATGTTTTATTCCAAGAAGACTTTGATGATCTTGAGAAAATAAAATTTTGTGTATGACTAGGAAAATTCTTACATAACTTGTTTAAGATTTTTTTTAAATTTTTGATAATGTCATTCAAATTTAGCTTTTTCTCTACTAATTTTATGTCTGAACATGTAATGAATAATATTTTTCTTCAAAGCAACATAACCCGAAATGTGTTGCAAAATCTAGATTATGTCTGAAATGCAAAATTTATAGCAGTTCATTATATTTTATTCCATTTTTCTGAAGTTTCATAAAAGATTATGCACAATGAAAATGAATACATTTATGTAAATTGTTATCTATACCTTGTTATATCGAATTTTATCATAGTGACTTGTAAATTTAAGTAGTAATACATAGAATTTTTTAAAATTAGTGCTCATAAAATTAGCTAGTCACTTGTTAATTTTTCTAAGTCTGAATTTTACCAAATATACCAAAAGAGAATAATTTTTCCTATAAAGGACTCTCAGCAAAGAATCCGTGATCAACTCCCATCGTGGATAGACCAGGAGCGAAGCTGGGCAGTGGCAACGCTAAAGGTATTCATGACATTTCTACTTTGGGGGTATTTAAAATTTTCCTGTACTTAAATCGTTTATTTTTTTACATGCTCCCTATTATACTTAGTGTTGATATTTCTGTGAATATGCCATCAAATCCCTGGGTAAAAGGATAGTAAAGAATTGATTATTCTATTCTGATTAGTGCTTTAATCTATAGCTAAATCTTTCATTCAACATACACGTTTGAATGTATGCATTCATACAACTTTCCAACTTACATTGGTTCCTGGGTGTAAGGTGGATGCTGAGGACAGGGTGAGAGCAGGAATTGCAGTTCAGAAGCCCAACTGCCAGCAGTTTCGTCTGTGTTCTGTACTCAGGCCTCACTGGTACTTTAGTTGGGAACACAAAACGAGATGAACCTCCTTCTCTCAAAATCTATATGTATGTTTCTTTTCCTTTTTTCCTTCCCTGCGCCTTACATCTGCTGTCGTGTGACAGTGGCACGTAGTAAAAACAGCAAGAGTAGAGGTGCTTGCTGGGGACTTACTGTTTTCACAGCGTTATGCAGAGCGTGAAAGTGGCTCACTTCACTGTATGTTTCCAACAGTCTGATGAGGAAGCTCCTGTTCCTGTCCTCATTTGACAGATGAGAAAACCAGGCCCAGAACGATGTGGTCTCTGCTTATGGTGACTTAGGAAGTAGAGTCAGGATTTGATACTGGGCTCCTGGTGGCAGAGTCTGGGCTGGTTACCACGACTCTGTACTGCCTGTTTTTCGTAGGTTTTTATCGAATAGAGTCAGTAGATCCTGCTTTGTTGTCAGTGAATCTTTTTTCTCATCAGCCATTTATTTAGTTCCTACTGCTGGTCAGCACAGTGCCCATGGAGTCCAGATTGCGGTTTTACAATACAGAGAGGCAGCACTGAGCCCACTTGCCCTGTAGGGAGGATGACAGGGAGAACATATTTGTGATATGGTTGGCACCCTACTGGAGCTATACCCCTGGTGTTTGATCCTGTGTCTATTGGGAGACCAGCATGCTGCCTACTGCACTATGGCCATCCCACATTTCTAGCCAAAAACAGAATGATTATATAATGTGGAGCATAAACTGGTAGCAGGAGGCCCTTATACACTAATTGCCACTAAATTTAATAGACTACCATCAAATGTTATCCTAATAGGCTTAGATCACTTATTAAAAATA
Source organism: Canis lupus dingo (assembly GCF_003254725.2). Classification (NCBI taxonomy): domain Eukaryota; kingdom Metazoa; phylum Chordata; class Mammalia; order Carnivora; family Canidae; genus Canis; species Canis lupus. Next base: position 28,601,972 of record NC_064247.1, on the reverse strand, counting down.
ATGAAAGTGAAATATACTTAATTTTCTACTGTGTAAGTTTAATTTTAGTCAAGTTACATAATGAAATTTGGGCAATATAATGGGTTATTTAGAAGTGAATATAGCTACTTGGATGAAGCATCCTTAAGTACTTGATTTATGTTTATGCCATGTGACATTCTAGTACTGCAGATACAAATCTTCCAAATTCGCCATTCTTTTCAATAACAGTTATCCATATATACAGATTTACATTTCTCATCTTGAAGCCCAGTGTTGATAAAAGTTTGGAAGAGAGATTGCCAAAGGGAAGGGGGGATGGGCAAAGTCAGGTGAAGGGGCGTGGGAGGTGAGGCACAGCACAGGGAACAGAGTCAGTGGTGATGTGATAGCACTGTGTGGAGAGAGATGGTGCTTGTGATGACATAGTTGTATAGCTAAAACTAATGTAACATATATACTCAAAATATACTCAAAAAATTTTTTAATGGGCAAAAGACCTGAATAGACCTTTTTCTAAAACAGACATACAAATGGCTGACATATATACGAATAAGGTGCTCAGCATCATTGATCATTAGGGAAATACAAAGTCAATCACAGGTACCAGTTCACAACTCTTAGGATGACTATAATTGGAAAGACAAGATAACATGTGATGGCAGCGTGATAGAGAAAAGGGAAAATGTACACTGTTGGTGAGAATATAAATTGGCGCAGCCTTTATGAAAACATTGTGGAGTGTCCTCAAAAAATTAAAACTAGAACTACTGTATGCTCCAGCAGTCCTACTTCTTACCTCTGGGTATAAATTCAAAGGAAATGTTTATTATTATAATTCACCCAAGATATAGTCACAATCTACATGTTCATCAGTGGATGAATGGATGAAGAAAGTGTGATCTATCCATCTATAAGAGAATATTATTAACAAGTGTGAATATATTCCATTATGGTAATTATTTCACAGTGTAAATGCTTATGAGAGCATTCCTTAAATACATACGATTTTGTCAGTGATACCTCAGTAAGGCTGAGAAGGATGAAAAACCAAGTTTGGAAAAGATGGTAGTCTTGGAGGTAGAAGGGAACAAATGTGTTAAGGCAGAGCCTTGAGAGATGGTGGCATTTTTTTTTTTAAGATTTTCTAAATTTATTTATTCATGACAGACAGAGAGAGAGAGAGGCAGAGACACAGGCAGAGGGAGAAGCAGGCTCCATGCAAGGAGCCTGATGTGGGACTCGATCCAGGTCTCCAGAATCAGGCCCTGGGCTGAAGGCAGTGCCAAACTGCTGGGCCACTGGGGCTGCCTGAGACGGTGGTGTTTAAGGTGAATGCTGAATGCTCAGTAGGAACTGATGAGAAATCTTGGGTAGAGATTAATAAGTAGAGACTTAGAACGTCTAGGGGCAAGGAAGCCAACATGTGTATGAATGGGACATAAGTGGATGTGGGCTAGGAAACACACGCTTTCCTCAGGATTTGGTGTTGGCAGGAAAGTTGGCGGTTGTGATCGTCCTGTGCAGCTGAAGCGAGGCACAGGTTCGTGCACACTCACACACATCTGTCCTTTCTCCAGAAGGTGAGGTTCTTCTGTAGAGATAAGACTCAATCACTTGCACATACTGCTTTCGTGCTACTTGGGAAATGTTTAATTTTACCTGCTTATGGGTTGGAGCAGTCCAATACCATGTTTCTGATCTAGAAATTAGCAGATGGAGCCAGTGTGAAGGGGGGAAAGAAGCCAACACATGCCCATTGGTACTTGGTTTTAGTTTACTCTTTCAGTAGTGCTTGTGGCTCTTTCACATGTGCTTGTGGCTCATTGTGTGGGGCTGTGCTTGTGTTTTAGATTGCCCTCCCCAGTCTTTATCAGACCCTCTGCTTTGACGACGTGGCTCTGTGGCGGACATACTATCACAGCTCGGTGTGTGAGCAAGAGTTTCCATCTATTCTGGCAAAGAAAGTGTCCTCATTTCAGCAGGTGAGTTATCTCAATGCATAAAAATATCTGACATTTCTTTTGTATTCAGAAGCTATTTCAAGGAAAGCTCTGCCTTTGGGTGTGGCATAATGTTATGGCGGGGAAAGGCTTTCAGCTTTTCCATCTGCCTGGGTGGGGGGGATGTCACTGGCAGAATTTCTGGATAGGATGTCCCCCTGTAGCCCTACTTCTTCCCTCCGCCTCCTCCCCTGTCTCCACCCAAAGAGTGTGCCATAGAGAAAGAGTCCTGGCAAGTTTTCCGAGTCTGGATCTCAACAGAGTAGTGAACCTGCTGATGGGTTCTGCCCCATCAGTTGGGGAGGCACAGGCTGCGAGTGGCTGGGCTCTCTAGGAGCAGGTCCTCCGGGTCACTGACCCTGGTTTGTGTCTCTTCCTTGGCTGCGGGCGCTTTTGTCCTTGTCTCTCCACACTGAATGCCCCTTTACCAAGTACAGTTTAAAAAAAGAAGGAAAGAAAGCTAAGAAGAACTTTATTTGAAAACAGAAACATCTAGGTTTATACATGATTGACTGTAAAAATAGTGATTTGAAAATCTTAGGATTTGAGGGCTTCTCTTCGATGGTTACCAGAAGGCCTCATGTATATGCTCTTGCTTTCACCTGCTTTTGACCCTTGTCAGATACTGAAGACAAAGTGAGACCTATGGCTACTGCATGCTCCTGCTGACTCAGATGAGAAGCTTGAGGCAGTAAATGGGTTTTAGTAAAAGTTTTCACTATTAAGGACGTATCTTTGTATAAAACTGTTGTGACAGTTTGTGTAAGAAAGTATTGTGGAACAGTGATCAGTGTTCACGTATTTAAGTAAATATTTGTTTAATTAACTAACATTAACTACTGCTTAAAGTTCTCAGGGGAACTTACTATTTAAAAATGCCCCACACTTTATTTTAAGGTTCTCGTGGTACAGGCCCTCAGACCAGACAGATTGCAAAGTGCCATGGCTCTGTTTGCATGTAAAACTCTGGGTAAGTGCAGTACTTTTCTAGACCTAGACTGCTGACCGGAATTATTTGGTTTTTAATTTACATTTGAGTTTATGTTACCCTTGGTTTAGAAGATTATAAAGTCTTTTCCTTCATTCTACTTATCTTAAAACCCTTACTGGATTAAAAAATAAATGTATGTTGCATGTGACTGGTTTACACTAATTTGTAGTAAATCTGATGCATCGTTGACATCCTATATTTAGTTAATAGTGTTTGAGATTTAAAAAATTATTTTATTGTGAAAACACTTTAGACATTTATACATTTGTTCTTAATTAGGACTTTAAAGCAGGGAATCAAGTGTTTGACTTAGATAACTAAAGTAAAATAAAGTAATACCCATAATCCTAAGGGGAGAAAAGCCTTTAAAATGAATTATTTTTTGCTCTAAGCAAAAAATGAAGAATTTGTCTTTTAGCTTACAATCTATGCAATCCATTTTTAAAATCTGTCTTCTCAGAAAGAATGAAGTTATTCATTTGTAAGTAAACTATAGCATATTTTGATTTTTCTCAAGAGAATTTGGAAAACTATGTTAAAGAAAGACTATGTAAAGTATTTTAGTTGAAATGGAGTCATCTAAGAATAGCGAATCTGTTTTCTTAAACCACAGGAAGTTTGGAAATGAAAATTCTGGCATAGGTGAAGATGTATGCTGACATTTTTTTCTAGAAATCCTCCATTTCTATTTAACATTTTATTCATATATGAAATTTAAAAAAATTTTTTTAAAGATTTTATTTATTCATGAGAGACACAGAGAGAGAGAGAGAGAGAGAGAGAGAAAGGCAGAGAACACAGGCAGAGGGAGAAGCAGGCTCCATGCAGGGAGCCCGACGTGGGACTCGATCCTGGATCTCCAGGATCATACCCTGGGCTGAAGGCGGCGCTAAACTGCTGAGCCACCCGGGCTGCCCCATATATGAAATTTTATGTGGAAGTTGTCTTAATTATTTTTTGTCTTAATTATTTTTTAATAATTATGTATGTTTTTGTTCATAGATTTTCTCATATAAATAAGCTTAGCAAAGAATTTTAGGAAATTGAAAAAAAATATACTGGGTTTTCAGTACTCATCACTGGAAAACTTGACAGGACGGACTAATCATTCTTCTGTTGTCTTGTAAAGTTGTTAGAGTTGACTGTACCAGGTCCTATTCTTTTTTACTTAATTTTTAAGATTTTATTTATTCATGAGAAACACAGAGGGAAGCAGCCTCCATGCAGGGAGACTAATGCGGAACTTGATCCTGGACCTCCAGGATCATACCTTGAGCCAGAGGTAGACACTCAAATGTTGAGCCACCCAGCTGTCCATACTAGGGTCCTGTTCTGAGAAATTGTCTCAGCTTCAGTTTTGTTCTAGTAAACACACTTTTTCATTTAAACGTGGCTGTTTGTAACGATCCAAATGACAGTAACACTTAAATCGTTGTTTTTATATGCCGGGTACAAGTCTGTGCTGCACACATATTTGCTCGCTTAATCCCCACACTAGCATCACGAAGGGCTATTTCTAAATACTGATTTAAAAATGAGGAAACAACATCACATAGCTAATAAACAACAGAATTCAGATCCTGCTCCTTAGTTCATGTTCTTATTAAGTACTGAAGGGGTCACATTTTTCCTCAGTGTGGAGGGATATTTTTGGCAGGTGCTCACATGAACATGTATAAAGTTATCCACACACATTCACCCGCAATCTAACCTAGTGTAGCAGTTTCCTGGGGCTTCTGTAAGTATCACAAACCAGGTGGCTTCATGCAACAGAAATTTGTCGTCTCTTGGTGTTGGAGGCTAGAAGTCCAAAATCAATGTTACTGCAAGGCCATGCTCCCTCTGAAACCCATGGGGAATCCACCTGTGCCCCTCCATGGCCTCTAGTGGTTTGCTGGCCACCTGGCCTTTCTTGGGTCACAACTGCATAATCTGCATGATATTTTCCCTGAGTATCTCTTCACATGTCTGACTCCTAATGAGGCCCCATCATGTGGGGGTAGGTGCCCACCATATTCCAATATGACCTTGTCTGAAGCTAATTCTCTCTGTCCTGACCTTGCTTCCATGTAGGGTCATTCTGAGGTATTGGAATTATAGCTTCAGCTTCTCTGTTTTGGAGGAACACCGTTCAACCCTTACTACCCATCAGTCCAGCTTTTCACCTAACGGCCATCTTCTGCTTCCCCCTCTGGCAGAACACACATGCGCACACAGGTGCACAACATCTTGAGGCGCGAATGAGACTGGCCACCCAGCTGGCTGCTCTGGGTCTGTGGAGATGCACCTGCATGTGCTCTGGCTTACCTTCCCTTGAGCAAGAAGAGGAGAGTCTCTCTGTCTGATGGCTTGCCTGTGTCCCTGCTCATTTTTACTCTGGTCTGGCGGAATGTCCACTAACTCTTGGTTGCAAGTGATAGGTGCTGATCTCACACCCACTCCAGTGAGGAAGGGCAGTGCTGTAACCAGTACCCAGGAAGCTAGAGCTAGGGCTGGCCTCGGTGCCCGTAGGTCTCATGGACTCCAGCAACGTGGGCCTTCTTTCCTAGTCCCAGCCTTACACATTCTCCTTCCATTTCTCTTCTCTCTCCCCTCACTCCATCTTTGTGTCTCTGTTTCTTTGTGTCTTTATCTCTTTCCTGCCTGTGTATTGCCTTTGGCCTTTGAGCTCATATGTATTCTGTGTATGAGGCTGCCCGCCTCCTGGGATAGAATTTAAAGCTTGTGATGAGAGAGAGCTTTCCCTCCCAGCCTCACTTTCAGAATCCCAGGAATAGACTCTGATGTGCTTGGCTTGGTAACATGATCAGCTCTGCAGCTCATCCTGCCAGAAATACATACAATAGCAGTTTCCCCAAGAGCGGTCATGGGTGGAGGAGGGTCTGCTACCAGAAATGAGGGAAGAACTGCTACTGTCAAAAGATACCCACTAGAGTCAGTTTATTATTTTTTTATAAATTTATTTTTTATTGGTGTTCAATTTGCCAACATATAGAATAACACCCAGTGCTCATCCCGTCAAGTGCCCACCTCAGTGCTCGTCACCCAGTCATCCCCACCCCCCGCCCTCCTCCCCTTCCACCACCCCTAGTTCATTTCCCAGAGTTAGGAGTCAGTTTACATGTCATGTGTTTTAACTGGTTCTCACACTGAAGTAGTTGGGTGGTTGCACCATTAATGTATAAAGTGCATTTTGAAAGGCTGACTCCTTTAAAAGTTACAAGTATCTAACTTCTGATTCTGGAAAATGAGGTATTTGAACAAAGATACTAGTGTCCATGTTAACAAATACCCAAAGCGTACTTTGTCTTGTGACCGAAATGTTTAGTGTGTTGCCAAACGCAGACATCCATGTTGGTAGTAACTGGATAGTGGGCATATGATTAATGTGAAAACTGTCCCTGCATCTGCCACTTGGATGTTAGCTGAGGGAAGTGGCCTTTTACCAACATTTTTTAGAAACACAGGAGCAGTGAGACAGGAGTTCTTCACTCCCATTGTCAGACCTTCCCAGCAGCCATACGGGAGCTCTGTTCGTTATCTCTATCATGTCCCTGTGAGTGAGTGGCCTGCTCCAGTGAAAGGCCAACCTATCTGCTCTGTTTCTTACTCCTGCCATTTCCCCTTCTCCGTCAGCAATTTCACCTCCTTGAAGGGACCATTTTGTCAGCAACAATCCTGTCTCACAAATGGCCCCCCTCCAGCTGCTTCTCTTTCTGCAGCAGGACGTGTGGGCAGCGTGTCTTGGTGAGATTGCAACGGCCACTCTGCGCTCACTCTGTCCTGCTCGCTCGCTCTTTGCTTCTACCTAGCAGCCCCCCAGGATTGCTCTATTACCTCCACAGAGCTGTTTTGTATACTTCCTTTAAATGCTCTTTACTTTCTACTCTGGGTTAGTGTTTCTTTCAGTCCTCAGCCATTTCAAGCTGTTCCTTGTCATTTTCCCATATGGGCAGTTTCTCGGCATGTCTTCAAAATGTTGGCCTATTTATTCTTCCTTCCAGCACATTCTCTCTCTAGTAAACTTGCTGGCTTGCAGAGCTATCCGTGAATTACTGATTCTTTATCTCCTGTTCTTAGCCCTGACCTCCTGGAATTCTAGACTCCTCTGTCCAAGTGCTTATTTGATATTTTCACGTGAACGTCATGTCACACAGATTCAACAGGACCGACCTAGAACTTGGACTTGTCTATACCAGTATCCACTCAGTTGCTCATACCAAATACCTGGGAGAAACCCCTCCTCCTTGTCCTTTGCTTTCCAGACTCCATCTACCAGCAAGTTTTTTTGGCTCTAACATTTGCTCTGAATTAATTTACTTTGCTCCATTTGCTACTAATTTAATGCAAACTGTTATCCTCTCTCACCTCGGTAACTGCCGTAGCTTTGGCTCTGTCTTCAGAATGCATTCAGAATCCACTTCTCACCCCTCCATTACCACCTACCCACTTTGTTTCAGCCACTGGCACATAAACAGGATTACCGCTGTTCAGGCTGCTTTTCTCCCCACTCCCAGTTTATTCTCAACAGAGCAGCCACAGGGCCATTAGAAATACCAGTTAGATCATAGAGCTCCTCAGGCCCGAGTCTTCTGATGGCCTCATCTTTCCTGTATCCTTACCCTGTCTTAAAGGGTCTTAGCTCTTCCAGTCCTGTGTTTGCCCCTTAGATCCCTGCTCCTTCCACTCTGACCCTCTTCCAGTCCTTTCCAACCATAAGAGACCTTGCCTGTTCTTCTGGAGTACCTACTGTGTTTCTGCCATCTCAGGACCTTTTTGCACCCGCTGTTCTTTCCAGGAGAGCTCACTCCTTTCCCCACTATCTTCCCTGCTTCTCTGCTCAAATGTCACTTTTTCAGTGATGATTTCCCTGAGCACTCTGTATAAAATAATGTACTCCTACTTGCTCTTTTACGTGACTTACTTTCCTCCATAACAGTTGCTAACATCTGACACATTGTTATTGTGTGTTCTCCAACTAGAATACAAGCCTCAAGAGGGATCTTAAATCACTTCTGGGAGGGACACCTGGGTGGCTCAGTGGTTGAGTATCTGCCTTCAGCTCAGGGCATGATCCTGGGGTCCGGGATCGAGTCCCATATCAGGCTTCCTGCAGGGAGCCTGCTTCTTCCTCGGCCTATGTCTGCCTCTCTCTGTCTCTGTCTCTCTGTCTCTCATGAATAAATAAATAAAATATTAAAAAATTCATTTCTGGAACAGAGGCACTATAAATGCTTGTTCTGACTTGGTCTCCCTACTTGAGCTCTTGCCTCCTTTCCAATCCATTCTCTTCATACAGCTGTGTAGTCTTTAAAAATTGAAACTAGATCATCTCAGTTTTTGTATACGATCTCCAAAATATTCTTAGACCACTTAGAATAAAATCCGGATTCCTTACATAAGCTTATAAGACTCTGCTTGCTTCTCTGACCTCAACTGTACCACTCTTGCTTGTTCCCCATGTACCTGTGGGAAAAACTGCTTTCAGACCTTTGCACCATCTTTCTGCTCTGTGCTTTTCCTTCTTTTGTTTGTTTGTTTGTTTGTTTTTTGGATCCTTTTCTGGAGATTTTATTTAATATAGGAATATCTTCCAGTGACCTGAATAATACTTCTTAGTTCTGCAGTAGTAAAGATTATTACTCCCTTTAATACTTCTTTTAAAAAGAAAAAGGTTATTTTATTAAAATTCAAGCATAATGCACAGTGTTGTGCTGAGCACCAGGTGTTGCATGGAAGTGCTGAATCCTTCATTCAGATGTTAGCTTTATAATACTGCAGTTCCAGAGAGGTCTTTCTGGGCCACCAAACAGGACCAACACATCAACCTGTGTTAATTCCCTATAATAGGACTCAACACTATCCGACATGTTTCTGGCCTATCTATATATTTATTATCTGTTTCTATAACTCATTGCAAGTTTAAGTAAAACAAGGCAATTTTCAGAGAGGTTCTTTAGTGTCTATTCTTTCCTCACTCCCATAGTCTTTGGAAATTTGCTCTTTATACTTTATTGTTCAGACCTCTCTTACTGACTTTGTAGTTTGACCTTCTACCAACTCTTTGAAATACTGCTCTTGTGGTACCATTTTATCTCCAGGTTAAATGACATTTAAGATTTAATGGCACCAACCAAAAACCTCATGATATTCACATATTCAAATGTTTTGAAAGTTTAATATACTTCTAAAATCATATTCTGCCTATTTTTAAGTGAAAGTTATGTATGCTGGTATATGGCTGGATGATTTTGTATTTGGTCAAATGGTTTTATTATTATAGTTTTCATATAAATTGGAAGTTTTTATTGTATGAGTTTTAAAAATTCAAATTGCTAGAGAATGACAAGCACATATCTTTTTAATCAAATTCTAAAGATTTAATCTCAAATGTAATTTCTCAAGCATAATTCCTATGGAAAAGATTTTTATTTAGTTTTAGCAGTCCTTTTTATAATCTCTAAACTTTAAACTAGTAACTTAAAAAAATGTTTATGAAAGTAGTGTCAGTTTCAAAATAGGGCCATCCTCAAAATTTTTAGGCATGTCACTTTAATCTTCCAAACCAAGCTTTAATATACTAGCCAAATCTACTCCATTACTTTTTAAAAATAGCAGTTACCAGATGCTAAATTCAGACTTGAGTAATTTCGATTGAATTTTGACTTTCTAAGGTGACTAGTCTGAGCAAGTATTGTACTGTGTATGTTGGGGTTATTAGGAGCATGTTCCTGGGAGGTGCTAGAGCGGCCCCGGGGGGCTCTCCATTCAAGAGTCTATGTGAACCTTGTGGCTTTCCTGCTTCAGAGCTCATCCTCTGGTCCATGCCCACAGCCCTTCCGAGACACCTCATTTCCCTGGCTCCATCTGTCTCATCAAGTCTGTGTCCAAGAGGAAATGGAGAGGACATAAGGACATGCATAATTATTTTTTTTTTTGTTGCCTCTGTAACAAACCACCACAAATGAGCAGCTGAGAACGATACCTGTGTCCTCTCTCGGGGTCCTACTGGGTTGGCCTGGACTCTTGCTTCGAGTCCCACAGGCTGAATCCAGGTGTTGGCTCCATGGCCTGTAGGGGAGGCTCATAAGGAGGTATCCCCAAATGCATCGAGGCTCCTCACAGTATTCAGTTGCATGCTGTTGTAGGGTTGAGGTCCTCCTTCCCTCACTGTGGCTGGCGGCGTCCTCAGCATTTGGAGGCAACTAGGGTTTTTTGGTTCTCCCCTTCCTCCATGGTCATGGGCAGCAGGGCCATGCTCTCTCCTCTGCCTCCTCAATCCTGCTTCTCTCTTCTGCCTCTCTGACTTTAGCTGGAGAAATTTTTCTGCACTTAAGGATCCAAGTGATTACATTGGCTACTAGGATAATCAAGGGGAATGTTATTTTATGGTCCGGAACTGTAATTGTGCCTGCAGAGTGCTTTCACAGAAGCACAGGGGTTGGGAATCTACAAACAGAGCCTTTGGTCTACCACAAAATGTGGGACTTTGTTTTTTTTTTTCTAGGCTTGAGTATGATTCCATTTCTAAAGAGTATCTTCCTATTTGATTGGTTGATGTACATTGGGTTCGATAGTGGTTGTCAGTTTTCTTTCTATTGATGTTTGTGGTACATTTTAGAGTTGTCCTTTCTTGCTAATGAAGGAAGTGTAATTTCATACACTGGAGCTTGCCAGTCTCTTTGTTGGAGAGGATAGGCCGAGTGAGGAAGAATGAATCGATAATACTTAACCACCTGTAATAGTTTTATGTTAATTTGTTACTTTCTTACTTAGGTACCTAAAAAGTACAAGATTAATATCCTTTTTTTACCTGCAAATTATTTCTTTTTTTAAATTTTAATATTTTATCTGAGTAAAATAAAATGCAATAAAGGTTTGAGTTGTTTCTTTGACTCATTTTTTGTTTCCTTTTGAAAGAAATGATTTATTTTATTTTATTATTATTATTTTTTATTTTTATTTTTTAATTTATTTTTTATTGGTGTTCAATTTACTAACATACAGAATAACCCCCAGTGCCCGTCACCCATTCACTCCCACCCCCCGCCCTCCTCCCCTTCTACCACCCCTAGTTCGTTTCCCAGAGTTAGCAGTCTTTATGTTCTGTCTCCCTTTCTGATATTTCCCACACATTTCTTCTCCCTTCCCTTATATTCCCTTTCACTATTATTTATATTCCCCAAATGAATGAGAACATATAATGTTTGTCCTTCTCCGACTGACTTACTTCACTCAGCATAATACCCTCCAGTTCCATCCACGTTGAAGCAAATGTGGGTATTTGTCATTTCTAATAGCTGAGTAATATTCCATTGTATACATAAACCACATCATCTTTATCCATTCATCTTTCGTTGGACACCGAGGCTCCTTCCACAGTTTGGCTATCGTGGCCATTGCTGCTATAAACATCGGGGTGCAGGTGTCCCGGCGTTTCATTGCATCTGTATCTTTGGGGTAAATCCCCAACAGTGCAATTGCTGGGTCGTAGGGCAGGTCTATTTTTAACTCTTTGAGGAACCTCCACACAGTTTTCCAGAGTGGCTGCACCAGTTCACATTCCCACCAACAGTGTAAGAGGGTTCCCTTTTCTCCGCATCCTCTCCAACATTTGTTGTTTCCTGCCTTGTTAATTTGCCCCATTCTCACTGGTGTGAGGTGGTATCTCATTGTGGTTTTGATTTGTATTTCCCTGATGGCAAGTGATGCAGAGCATTTTCTCATGTGCATGTTGGCCATGTCTGTGTCTTCCTCTGTGAGATTTCTCTTCATGTCTTTTGCCCATTTCATGATTGGATTGTTTGTTTCTTTGGTGTTGAGTTTAATAAGTTCTTTATAGATCTTGGAAACTAGCCCTTTATCTGATAGGTCATTTGCAAATATCTTCTCCCATTCTGTAGGTTGTCTTTTAGTTTTGTTGACTGTATCCTTTGCTGTGCAAAAGCTTCTTATCTTGATGAAGTCCCAATAGTTCATTTTTGCTTTTGTTTCTTTTGCCTTCGTGGATGTATGTTGCAAGAAGTTACTGTGGCCGAGTTCAAAAAGGGTGTTGCCTGTGTTCTTCTCTAGGATTTTGATGGAATCTTGTCTCACATTTAGATTTTTCATCCATTTTGAGTTTATCTTTGTGTATGGTGCAAGAGAGTGGTGTAGTTTCATTCTTCTGCATGTGGATATCCAATTTTCCTAGCACCATTTATTGAAGAGACTGTCTTTCTTCCAATGGATAGTCTTTCCTCCTTTATCGAATATTAGTTGACCATAAAGTTGAGGGTCCACTTCTGGATTCTCTATTCTGTTCCATTGATCTATGTGTCTGTTTTTGTGCCGGTACCACACTGTCTTGATGACCACAGCTTTGTAGTACAACCTGAAATCTGGCATTGTGATGCCCCCAGATATGGTTTTCTTTTTTAAAATTCCCCTGGCTATTCGGGGTCTTTTCTGATTCCACACAAATCTTAAAAGAATTTGTTCCAACTCTCTGAAGAAAGTCCATGGTATTTTGATAGGGATTGCATTAAACGTGCAAATTGCCCTGGGTAACATTGACATTTTCACAATATTAATTCTGCCAATCCATGAGCATGGAATATTTTCCCATCTCTTTGTGTCTTCCTCAATTTCTTTCAGAAGTGTTCTATAGTTTTGAGGGTATAGATCCTTTAATCTTTGGTTAGGTTTATTCCTAGGTATCTTATGCTTTTGGGTGCAATTATAAATGGGACTGACTCCTTAATTTCTCTCTCGTCAGTCTCATTGTTAGTGTATAGAAATGCCACTGATTTCTGGGCATTGATTTTGTATCCTGTCACGCTACCGAATTGCTGTATGAGTTCTAGCAATCCTGGGGTGGAGACTTTTGGGTTTTCCATGTAGAGTATCATGTCATCGGCGAAGAGGGAGAGTTTGACTTCTTCTTTTCCAATTTGAATGCCTTTAATGTCTTTTTGTTGTCTGATTGCTGAGGCTAGGACTTCCAGTACTATGTTGAATAGCAGTGGTGAGAGTGGACATCCCTGTCTTGTTCCTGATCTTAGGGGAAAGGCTCCCAGTGCTTCCCCATTGAGAATGATATTTGCTGTGGGCTTTTCGGAGATGGCTTTTAAGATGTTGAGGAATGTTCCCTCTATCCCTACACTCTGAAGAGTTTTGATCAGAAATGGATGCTGTACTTTGTCAAATGCTTCCTCTGCATCTAATGAGAGGATCATATGGTTCTTGGTGTTTCTCTTGCTGATATGATGAATCACATTGATTGTTTTACGGGTGTTGAACCAGCCTTGTGTCCCAGGAATAAATCCTACTTGGTCATGGTGAATAATTTTCTTAATGTATTGTTGGATCCTATTGGCCAGTATCTTGTTGAGAATTTTTGCATTCATGTTCATCAGGGATATTGGTCTGTAATTCTCCTTTCTGGTGGGGTCTTTGTCTGGTTTTGGAATTAAGGTGATGCTGGCCTCATAGAACGAATTTGGAAGTACTCCATCTCTTTCTATCTTTCCAAACAGCTTTAGGAGAATAGGTATGGTTTCTTCTTTAAAGGTTTGATAAAATTCCCCTGGGAAGCCATCTGGCCCTGGACTCTTGTGTCTTGGGAGGTTTTTGATGACTGCTTCAATTTCCTCCCTGGTTATTGGCCTGTTCAGGTTTCCTATTTCTTCCTGTTCCAGTTTTGGTAGTTTGTGACTTTCCAGGAATGCGTCCATTTCTTCTAGATTGCCTAATTTATTGGCGTATAGCTGTTCATAATATGTTTTTAAAATCGTTTGTATTTCCTTGGTGTTGGGAGTGATCTCTCCTTTCTCATTCATGATTTTATTAATTTGAGTCTTCTCTCTCTTCTTTTTAATCTTGGCTCATGGTTTATCTATCTTATTAATTCTTTCAAAGAACCAACTCCTGGTTCTGTTGATCTGTTCCACAGTTCTTCTGGTCTCGATTTCGTTGAGTTCTGCTCGAATCTTTATTAACTCCCTTCTTCTCCTGGGTGTAGGATCTATTTGCTGTTTTTTCTCTAGCTCCTTTATGTGTAAGGTCAGCTTTTGTATTTGAGTTCTTTCCAGTTTTTGAATGGATGCTTGTATTGCGATGTATTTCCCCCTTAGGACTGCTTTTGCTGCATCCCAAAGATTTTGAACGGTTGTATCTTCATTCTCATTAGTTTCCATGAATCTTTTTAATTCTTCCTTAATTTCCTGGTTGACCCTTTCATCTTTTAGCAGGATGGTCCTTAACCTCCACGTGTTTGAGGTCCTTCCAAACTTCTTGTTGTGATTTAGTTCTAATTTCAAGGCATTATGGTCTGAGAATATGCAGGGGACGATCCCAATCTTTTGGTATCGGTTCAGACCCGATTTGTGACCCAATATGAGGTCTATTCTGGAGAAAGTTCCATGTGCACTTGAGAAGAATGTGTATTCAGTTGAGTTTGGATGTAAAGTTCTGTAGATATCTGTGAAATCCATCTGGTCCAGTGTATCATTTAAAGCTCTCGTTTCTTTGGAGATGTTGTGCTTAGAAGACCTATCGAGTATAGAAAGAGCTAGATTGAAGTCACCAAGTATAAGTGTATTATTATCTAAGTATTTCTTCACTTTGGTTAATAATTGATTTATATATTTGGCAGCTCCCACATTCGGGGCATATATATTGAGGATTGTTAAGTCCTCTTGTTGGATAGATCCTTTGAGTATGATATAGTGTCCCTCTTCATCTCTCACTACAGTCTTCGGGGTAAATTTTAGTTTATCTGATATAAGGATGGCTACCCCTGCTTTCTTTTGAGGACCATTCGAATGGTAAATGGTTCTCCAACCTTTTATTTTCAGGCTCTAGGTGTCCTTCTGTCTAAAATGAGTCTCTTGTAGACAGCAAATAGATGGGTCCTGCTTTTTTATCCAGTCTGAAACCCTGCGCCTTTTGATGGGGCCATTAAGCCCGTTCACGTTCAGAGTTACTATTGAGAGATATGAGTTTAGTGTCATCATGATATCTATTCAGTCCTTGTTTTTGTGGATTGTTCCACTGAACTTCTTCTTAAAGGGGAATTTTAAGAATCCCCCTTAAAATTTCTTGCAGAGCTGGTTTGGAGGTCACATATTCTTTCAGTTGCTGCCTGTCTTGGAAGGTCTTTATCTCTCCTTCCATTTTGAATGAGAGCCTTGCTGGATAAAGTATTCTTGGTTGCATATTCTTCTCATTTAGGACCCTGAATATATCCTGCCAGCCCTTTCTGGCCTGCCAGGTCTCTGTGGAGAGGTCTGCTGTTACCCTAATACTCCTCCCCATAAAAGTCAGAGATTTCTTGTCTCTTGCTGCTTTAAGGATCTTCTCTTTATCTTTGGAATTTGCAAGCTTCACTATTAAATGTCGAGGTGTTGAACGGTTTTTATTGATTTTAGGGGGGGATCTCTCTATTTCCTGGATCTGAATGCCTGTTTCCCTTCCCAGATTAGGAAATTTTTCAGCTAGAATTTGTTCAAATACATATTCTGGCCCTCTGTCCCTTTCGGCGCCCTCGGGAACCCCAATTAAACGTAGGTTTTTCTTCCTCAGGCTGTCGTTTATTTCCCTTAATCTATCTTCATGGTCTTTTAATTGTTTGTTTTTTTTCCTCAGTTTCCCTCTTTTGCTATCAACTTGTATTCTATGTCACTCACTCATTTTTCCACCTTGTTAACCCTCGTCGTTAGGACTTCTAGTTTGGATTGCATCTCATTCAATTGATTTTTAATTTCTGCCTGATTAGCTCTAAATTCTGCAGTCATGAAGTCTCTTGAGTCCTTTATGCTTTTTTCTAGAGCCACCAGTAGCTGTATAATAGTGCTTCTGAATTGGCTTTCTGACATTGAATTGTAATCCAGATTTTGTAACTCTGTGGGAGAGAGGACTGTTTCTGATTCTTTCTTTTGAGGTGAGGTTTTCCTTCTAGTCATTTTGCTCAGTGCAGAGTGGCCAAAAGAAAGTTGTATTGGGAAAAGGAGAAAAGGAGAGGAGAGAAAGAAGGAAAGAAAAGAGAAAGTGAAAAAAAAAGGAAGAAAAAAAGGAAAAAAAAAGAAGAAAAAGAGAAAGAAAGGAAAAAAGGGTGGGGGAAGGAAACAAATCAAAAAACAAAACAAAAAAAAAAAAACAAAACAAAACAACAACAAAAAAAGAAAGAAAAAAAGAACCACGGGGGAGTATCTTCTGATTCTGTGTACTTTAAGTCCCTTGACTTCCCCTGGAACTTGTCCGTCCAGCTGGTCTTCTGGGGGAGGGGCCTGTTGTGCTGATTTTCAGGTGTGAGCACTTGGGGGAGCTGCTCTGCCCCTGCCTGGTGCAGGGCTCAGTGGGGGTTGTTTACCCCGTGAGGCCGCAGGAGGAACAGCCCCAGTGGCGGGGCCAGCTCTGGAAACCTGGATTCAGCCCCCGCAGGAACTCCAGGAGCTCTCGGTCTGCAGGGCCTGGAGGCTCCGGGGCGGGGCCGCTGATCTGCTCAGCTCGGGGCATGAGCGTCCTCGCTGTCCTGGGCCCTCCCGGCCTCTGCCTGTCCCGGGGAAGGCCGGATCCTGGGCTGTGTCCCGGCGCCCTGTGCTCCGGAGCCTGCGCTGTTGGATTAGCGCTCCCGCCCCGCAGCCCCCTCCGCGGAGCCGCCCCCGAGCCCCCCCGAGCTGCTCCAGGTCCCGCCGGGTCCCGCCGTGCACGCTGCAGCCCTTAGGGAGCTCGGCGCACTCTCCCGGGGCGCAGGTGTCTGTTAGTGTCCCCGGGAGCCCGAGGGCATCCCCGCCCTCCTGGGTCCTGCTCCAACTCCCTGCGAGCCCATTTCCGCCCGGGAAGGTCGGTGCAGCTCCTGCTTCCTCCGGGACGGGGCTCTCCTGTCCTGGGGACCCTCGCCCCGGCCTCAGCCCGGCTCCTCGCGGGGCCCCTCCCCTTGGAGGCCTTTGTTCCTTTATTTCTTTTTCCCCGTCTTCCTACCTTGATAGAAGCGCGAACTCTTCTCACTGTAGCCTTCCAGCTGGTCTCTCTTTAAATCTCAGGCCGAATTCATAGATTTTCAGGATAATTTGAAGGTTTTCTAGGTAATTTGGTGGCGACAGGTGATTTGGGGACCCTACTCTTCCGCTGTCTTGCCCCTCCTCTAAGAAATGATTTATTTTAAAGCTGCATGGTCAAAATTTAAGATCCCAGTGATTTTTCAGTAGTTTTATCCTGTGATAATTCACAATGCAGTGAACATCTGTGCCTCTTTATTTTCATTGAGTAGTTTTGGATGATTCACCCTAACAGTTTTAGAGATATATAGAGTCAAAGGTACTTGGGTTAATAAAACAAATGATTATATGTATAGATCCATTCAATTAAAATGCACTTGGAATATTTTATTGGGAGTTTTGTGGGCAGAATGATTAATATGGAATTCCAAGTAACATGAACATTACTTATATTACCATAAATGGTTTACCTTTTTCATGATATTTTCTCCAATCCAAAATGTTTCAGTACTTTGAAATATTGTCGAAAATGAGTTAATGCACATATTTTGATCTTCTGTAGAATTTTAACTTTAGAAGAAATATTTGAATTTATGTTAGAAGAGTGCACACATGTTTCAGTCAGTTATTTTAGAAGAGTTAGAAGAGTGCACACACATTTCAGTCAGTTATTTTATAGGAACCTATCTTCATGTCTCTGACGTTCTTCTCACGTAACACCTCTAAGTAGAGCTTGATGAGAAGAAGACAGAAAGGAAACACCTGGGATCCCTTCATCCTGAGATAATTATTGACATTTTAATGCACATTATTCTAGTCCTTCTGGGCACATGAATGTGCATATGTCACAGTACAGAATCATGCCCTCTGTTGAGTAATCTGCTTTTCAGTAAACTAGTGCGTAATCAGCACTTCTGTGATTTCAGCCCTTTCGTGCAGCTGTCTGAAGGTACTCAGTCCTCCAGGTGTCTCACCAAGAGCTGTGACAAAAGTGTTTCTGCATTCACATTCTGGGTTATTCTTAAGTTCTTGTTATCTCAGTTGCTGGGCAGCCTGGGTGGCTCAGCAGTTTAGCGCTGCCTTCAGCCCAGGGTGTGATCCTGGAGACCAGGGATCAAGGCCCACGTTGGGCTTCCTGCATGGAGCCTGCTTCTCCCTCTGCCTGTGTCTTTACCCCTCTCTCTGTCTCTCATGAATAAATAAATTAAATCTTTATTTATTTATTTATTTTTTTAAATGTTTATTTATTTATGATAGTCACAGAGAGAGAGAGAGAGAGAGAGGCAGAGACATAGGCAGAGGGAGAAGCAGGCTCCATGCACCGGGAGCCCGACGTGGGATTCGATCCCGGGTCTCCAGGATCGCGCCCTGGGCCAAAGGCAGGCGCCAAACCGCTGCGCCACCCAGGGATCCCTAAATTAAATCTTTAAAAAAATACCTCAGTTGCTGAGTCAAAGGCCAGACACATTTTTAACACTTTAATCCATATTCTAATATCAGACAGTACCGGTAACTGGCCTCAAATATTGAGTTCATGAATGAATGACTGAACGGAAACATTTTTTTTTTTTTTTTTTAACGGAAACATTTCTAATGACATTGCCACAAGTACTTACAAACTCTTTTCAATGTGAAATTTGTCTCCGGCGTGGTTTTCAGTTTTCGAGAAAGACCTACTTTGGCCGGTCCTGAGGGCATGGAATTTGTATTTTTAAAGCACTGGCTACAGAAATTCTTAAGAATGTCTTTCTCCAGTGATTTTAGAATTTGTAAGGTACGACATTGTCTGTTTATTCTACGCTTGAGGCTATGGGGACACCTTTCTCACCTCTGTAATCAATATTACATTCTGTAATCTGTTTTTGAACTCTTGTGTCATACCCTCTTTTTAGTTCAGCTCAAACAAGTGTGTTTTGATGATTATTGAAGAGGGTCTTCTTTAGCTTGGCTTTTACTAAATACATTAGTCATGGAAACATTTAAATATTAGTGGAAGACATTCAAACATAATAGCAAAATTATGATTCCTTGTCTGTATAAGGACCTTGTGGTTATGAACTCAGATT